>NC_091447.1:42569714-42879657 GCF_964237555.1 Oryctolagus cuniculus | reverse complement strand
ATTTATTCACAATAATTCTGTGAGATTCTTTTAAAAAATATTTCAGAGGCAGAGAGACATGCAGAGAGAGACAGAATAAGAGAGCAAACTTATCATACCTTGGTATATGTTTTAGAGCTTTACCCATAGCAGACATTTGGTTAAATACATGCATCAGCATCTCTGTGGTAAATGGGGTTGCTTCTAGCTAGTCTTTCCTGTTGTTACTTCCTAGGCATAGTTTACATTTTCGAGTCGTCCAGCTCCTCATCTCCGGTACTTGCTTTGTCTTCTTGCCTGTGGACTGCCCCTTCTGGAACGTGTCCAGCAGCTTTCACCGCCACTTCCAACACAGGGCTCCTACTTGCAGCTCTACCCTAATTTTGAGCATCTTCCTATGCCATTTCTGAAGCTGCAAATCCTAGAAGCCATACTTTTACGGGTGTCCAGATACCCCTGGTGTGAAGGAATGAAGCTCTTTGCATAGAGAAGGGAATTGTGGCCCAGAGTCTGTTTGGTCTTGCTTGTCCCTGGAACCACAGGTAGTTTATTTATGACCAACAGAAAACTTACTAATCTGTTTTCTTTCAGTGGCAAGTGGCAGGGACCCAATTCAAACTTAAGCACAGGAAGGAGTTCTCTCTCTCTCTCTCTCTCTCTCTCTTTTTTCTTCCTTCCTTCCTTTCTGTTATTAGAGGCAGAGAAGGAGAAAGACATACAAGCAGAATAGGAGAAAGAGACCTCCCATTACTGATTCACTGCCCAAATGCCCTGCAACCGTCAGGGCTGGGCAAGGCTGAAACTGTGAGGCAGGAACTCAATCCAGGTCTCCTGGGTGGGTGGCAGGGATCCAACTATTTGAGTCATCACCTGTGGCCTCCCAGGGTGCACAAAAGCAGGGCGCTGGACTTGGGAATGGAGCCAAGACTTGAACTCAGGCATTCTACCATGGGATGCAGGCTTCCCAAGCAACATCTTACCTGCTAGGGCAATAGCCTGACCCAGAAGGCATGTCCTGACTCACTAGAATAGGGGAAATTGAGGTATAGCATCAGACATACTCTAAACATTGTAAATTTATAAAATTTTAAGAAGGCATTTCTGAGTATAGCAAGTATGATAATTTGAGTTTTACTTTTAGAAAGTTTCAAAGAGGGGCCGGTGCTGTGGCACAATAGGTTAATCCTCCACCTGAGACGCCGGCATCCCCTATGGGTGCCAGTTCTACTCCCAGCTGCCCCTCTTCCAATCCAGCTCTCTGCTATGTCCTGAGATAGCAGTAGAAGATGGCCCAAGTGCTTGGGCCTCTGCACCCGCGTGAGAGACCAGGAAGAAGCACCTGGCTCCTGGCTTTGGATTGGCACAACTCTGGCCATTGTGGCCATCTGGAGAGTGAACCAACGGAAGGAAGACCTTTCTCTCTGTCTCTACCTCTCACTGTTTGTAACTCTACCTCTCAAATAAATAAATAAAATCTTTTTTTAAAAAAAGAAAGTTTCATAGATGGAAAACTATTTTTAAAAAATCTATGTGATAAGAGTGGGAATAAGAGAGGGAAGAGATGTATAATTTAGGGCATGCTCGGGCTGACTTGCCCCAATTGGTAGAGTTGGAAACATACCAGGGGATTCCAATTCAATCCCATCAAGGTGGTATGTGCCAATGCCATCTCACTATTCCAAGTTATCAATTTCAGTTCACAATTGATCATAATGAAAGGACTAAGAGTCAAAGGGAGCACATAAACAAGTCTAGTATCTGCTAACACTAACCAATAGAATAAATAAAGGGGAGAGTGATCCAACATGGGAAGTGAGATACTCAGCAGACTCATAGAATGGCGGATGTCCTAAATAGCACTCTGGCCTCAGAATCAGCCCTAAAGGCACTCGGATCTGGCTGAAAAGCCCATGAGAGTATTTCAGGCATGGAAAGCCAAGACACTCTGGGAAAAAGATCTCTGTGAGTGAGATCCCAGTGGAAAGAACAGGTCTTCAAAGAGGGAGGTGCCTTTCTCTGAAGGGAGGAGAGAACCTCCACTTTGACTATGACCGTGTCTAAACAAGATAAGAGTCGGAGAACTCAAGGGGCTTCCATAGCCTTGGAAACTCATGACTGGTGCATAGGGAGATTACTGATGCCATAAACAGGAGTGTCAATTTGTAAAGTCAACAACAGGAGTCACTGTGCACTTACTCCTCATGTAGGATCTCTGTCCTTAATGTGCTGTACACTGAGGCTTAATGCTATAACGAGTACTCAAACAGTATATTTCACTTTGTGTTTCTATGGGGGTGCAAACGATTGAAATCTTTACTTAATGCATACTAAACTGATCCTCTGTAAAAAAAAAAAAAAAAGAAATTATCAATTCCCAACTTGACTCTCACTGGGATTAAACATGACATTAGGTCTGATCTGATTTCATCATCATTTAAAAAAAATCATCTATTATTTTTCACTTTATGTTTCTGTGTGGGAGCAAACTGTTGAAATCCTTACTTAAGGTATACTAAGCTGATCTTCTGTATATTAAGATAATCGAAAATGAATCTTGATGTGAATGGAAGGGGAGAGGGAGTGGGAAAGGGGAGGGTTGTGGGTGGGAGGGACGGTATGGGGGGGGGAAGCCATTGTAACCCATGAGTCGTACTTTGGAAATTTATATTCATTAAATAAAAGATGATAAAAAAAAAATAGAGGGATGGCATGACTGCCATTCAGCTGAAAATCAAAAGTTAAAAAAAAAAAAAGAAAACTATGCTATGGATCTCAAAACCTTTTTGCACTAAAATAAACTTTTTTCATAAAAAAAAAATCTATGTGAGCTTCTTATGTTGATAAAGTTCTTAAACAGGAAAAAAGTGATGAAATTTGTCATGAAGATGACTCACAAGGAAGGTGTTCTTGAATATACGTGTATTAAGGTAAGACAATGTATGTTCAAAAACTGTGAAAATGGTGGTGCGCGTTTAGCCTAGTGTTTGAGATGCTGATTAAAACAGGCATGCTCCATAGCAGAGTGCCTGGGTTCGATTCCTGGCTCCTGACTCCAGCTTCCTGCTAATGCAGACCCTGAGAAGCAGCAAAGATGGAGATGTGATTGGGTTTCTGCCACCCACACTGGAAATCTGGATTGAGGTCCTGGCTCCCAGCTTTGGCCTGGTCTGGCCCTGGCTTTTGCAGGCATTTGAGGGTGTGAACCAGTAGATGGGAACTCTGTCTGTCTCTCCGCTTCTCAAATAAATCAACAAAAACAAAAACAAAAACCCCTGAAAATGTACTTTACAAACAAAATTTTCCGTAAAGCTTAAAATAGCCAGCTTGTACAATTTAAACATTTTTGGGGGATCTGGTCCATATTTTATTTCACTTAAGTTATGGGTCAAATGGATTAAGGAAATTCATGTTTGCTGAGAACATGGAACAGTGGTAAGGGTCTGTAGACTTCATAACAGTTTTGAAAAAAAATGAGTGTCTAAAGTGAAAAGATTACTACAAGTAGAATATTGGTTGTAATCTGTTCAGAAGATGTGTAAGGCTCACGTTTATAAAATCTGAAGTAAAAATAACTACAAATCATGCTTTAATCTGTGGGGCATTCCCAGCTGCATGAAGTTTGTCCTTGTTAGAGAAATTACCTTCCTTTCTCCCCCCTCAGGCATGCATGTCCAACAGTTCCTGTCTCCACGTACGCCTTAGGCAACAAGTTCAGAGCTCAATTACCTGCTCTCTGCAGTCTCCTACGTTGCAGCAAGCTAGCGAAATAGCATTTTTGTCCGAAGTCTTGACCCCTGCTCATCTTTTCCCTTCACAGCCCTGCAAGCTATTTGGCATATGAAGGTCTTGACCTAAGAAAACCATCTTGGATAACCGCGGCAAGGAAAAGGAAAAACGCAACACCTAGGAGATTTCAGTAAACAGCAGAATCATGCCAACCTAATCTGTGTTAAAATGCCTGGAATGTGGGAGCTGCTGCTGATGCCTGTTGTCTGTGTGTCTCACTGAATCCTTTCTTTTCTCAGAGCAGCAAAGCAAAGCCTGGGAACCAAGCCAAATGCCTGCCACTTACCTTAAATTGATCAGCCACTTTGAGATTAAAACCCCTGAAAGCTGCCACACCGTGAAAACAAGGCCTCCTTCACATTAAAGGCAAATTGCGACTTTGGGTTTGCTGTGATCTTTTTTCCATTTTATCCAGTTTTTCACAGTGCATACTTTTTTTCCCCCCTTTCCATTTATGCTCCAATGTAGAAGCCAATAGTTACAGCATCTTGGCCAAGCATTCATTAAGGTTTATAAGAACAAAATTTATGGTTATTTAGGAGTTGGCACAGAAGCCGACTGTTGCTGGAAAAAGAAAAAGAAATACAGGTGGGAAATATAAGCCTCCACAAAGGCCTGCACTATATAGGAGTTTGCTGGGCTCTCACTCAGCGGTGATCTGGAAGGAAAATTAAACAGTGTTTGAAACCAGCTACTCCTTTATTCTGGACCCTTCTCATTTTATGGCTCTGCGGATTCTTGAAACAAGTACACTGGTGATTCCAAGAGATGTTTCTGTCTTGTGTTCTTGTGTAAATGCTACCATTTACAGGAGCTGGCAGTAGTAGGGATAAACAGATGTGTGGTAATCTAGGTGATAATCTGTCAGCTTGGCTAATGCATTTGGGGACTTTACCCATGTCTACGTATGTGCGTCTCTAAGTACCTATGCAATTATCTATCTATCCACCTACCTACCTATCATCTATCTAGACAGACAGATATTGCAGATCAGAAGAAGCACTCTTCCAGGAAGAGAAGAGACATATCTCCTCCTCAGCAGTCCTTACATAATGGCCAGGCCTGTGTTCCCAAAAATTTAGGGTGTGGACAAAACACACCCTTAATCTTTGAATTCAGGCAGTACTGTGGAATTCTGGTGCAGCCTCAAAGCCTATATTCTCCCTCAGGAAATACTGTTCATGGTTCTTCTTCTACTTCTTGTTAAAATAAATGCTCTCTGATTCCCTTCACGAGGGTAGGAAAATACGAAAATTCCCTTGCCCTGTCTTTTGAAATACTTGTGAAGCAAGATTTTTATTTGTTAAAGTTGGATTTATTTATTTATTTGACAGACAAGAGCAAGAGAGAGAGAGAGACAGAGCCACAGAGAGATCTTCATTAGCTGGTTCACCCCTCAAATGCCGGCAATGGGCAGGGCTGAGCCAGGCTGAAGTCAGGAGCCAGGAACTCTATCCAGGTTTCCCTGAGTGGCAGGGACCCAAGTACTTGGGCCATCATCTGCTTCCTACCTGCGCGCACATTAGCAAGGAGCTGGGTCAGGAGTGAAGCAGGGACTCGGCACAGGCACCATGATAGGGGATGTGTGCATCCCACGCAGCATCTTAAACCACTGAACCAATGCTTCCCCAAGATTTTTAAGAATGGATTTTCATTTCTATTCTTTGGTGTCTGAGAAACAACCAGGAGTACTTGCTCTTATTAGGAAAAATGTATACTTTCAGGTATTCAGGACATAAACTGTTCCTAAAATAATGTATTGTTTTGGCAGCACCAGTAACTCACTCTATGACTTGGGGCAAGGGAATTTAAATATCCAGTCATTTCCCATTATCAAATAGAAATTTTGATACATACCAATCATGATCATATATACTCTACCAGATGGTATTTGCTTTTATTTTCATGACATTGCTGGAGCTAGCATTTTTGTCCCTCTTCCTCCTCCTTGAAATTAGGCTTATCTCTTTTACTGACTTTATTTTGGAACTCTTTCACCTACTTCTTTGTATTCCTTCTTATCAGTATGACCCCAACATAGATACACATATAGTGCTATGTTCACTTACATTTGTTCACGTGTCGCTCTGCTAGGGATCCATTTAATTTTGCTTGAATATAAGCACTTTCTTCTAACATACACTTAAAACTTCTCAAGGGTATGACTTTCTTGGTATCTCTCTACCATACTTACTGCTGTCCTCTGTTCTGACAAGAAGCTCATTAAATTTTGAAAACTGCTTATGAGCAGAATCCTGTGCATCATTTCGTAGAGTGCCAAGTATCTCTACAGATGCATGAACATGCAATGTGATCATCATTTGCACATAATACTAATTATTTCTGAGCATGGGCAAGCCTATTTAGTAGCCATAAGAAGTCATTTCTCTTGTTTTATAGTGTATCAGAAAGAACCATGATACAGCCATGATGGAAGGAAACACAGAAAGCCAGAGTTCAGTCTGTTGCTGATCTCTGTCTCTTTTTCTTTTTTTAAAAAACTATTTATTTATTTATTTGAGAGAGAGAGAGAGATCATCCCCATTTGTTGGTTCACCCCCACCCCAAACTGCCTACCAGAGTTGACACTAGGCGGGGCTGAACCCTAGAGCAGGGAACCCAATCCAGTCTCCCACAGCAGGTGTCAGGAACCCAGTTCACCCAGCTGTTGCCACTTCCTTCCAGCGTCTGCACTAGCAGGAAGCTGGAGTTAAGGAAAGGAGCTGGGCATCAAGCCTCGGTACTGTGATGTGGGACATAGGTGTCTTAACTGCTAAGCTACACATCTGCATTTCTGCCTCTTCAATTGCCATACAGCTTTGTCATTTAAATTTTCCATCATGGGTAATATATTTTCATGTCAACTATCAATTTTATCATATCTTCCACATCTTCATGTTTCATATTAACTCTGAATCTTCTATATTTTGTTAGTTATCATGTATTTATGGTATATGTTTAATGTTAGGCTAAAGGTAATTGGAAAATTCCTATATATCAAGAAGTTGTTGGGAAGACAACACAAAGCAAGTAAACAGCTGCCTGCAGTTATTTGCTTTGTATCATGTAACAGTCTGAGGGCAATTCAAAGGAATACATAACAGAGTTATATTTTATAACGAAACTGTCAATATGAGAATTCAGAGAGTGTTCCTACAGAGATGATGGAGGGAGGAAAGGCTCCCTGAGACAGGGGACTGACATACAGAAAGGCCCGGAGGTGGGGATGAACAGATACCACAGAAATACAAGGGACCAGAAGAAACTTCTATAAACAATTTAAGAACCTTGAAGAAATGGATAAAATCCTAGAAACATGCAACTTACTAAGACTGAATCATAAAGAAATAGAAAATCCAAATAGATCAATAATAGGAGATTGAATCATTGATAAAGAATTGCTCAACTATGAAAAGTCCAGTACTTGATGGCTTTATAGCTCATTCTACCATACATTCAAAGAAGAATGAATACCAATCCTTTTAAAGCCCTATCAAAATATTGATGTGGAGGAAATACTTCTAAACTCATGTGTAGGGCCAGTATCACCTTGATCCCAAAGCCAGACAAGGACACTACATGAAAAGAAAATGATAGGTCAATATTCCTGATGATCATGGTTGTAAAATCCTCAAAAAAATACTAGCTAACTGAATTTAGCAGCACATTAACAGAATCATACACAATAATCAAGTGGGATTTACCCCTGAGATTCAAGGATGGTTTAACATACACTAATCAAAATGTGATATAGCACAATAACAGAACCAAGGTGGAAAGTCAAATGATCTCAAAAAATAAAAAAGGCAAAGCATAAGACAAACATTCAACATCCTTTAATGAAAGAAACTCAAACATTTATATAGAGAAAGAATGCACCTCAACACAACAAAGAACATATATTACAGTACAAGCTAATAATACGTTCAATCATGAAAAACTGAAAGCTTTTTCTCTACAATCAGAAACAAGACAAGAATGCCAGTTCTTTTTTTTTTTTTTTTTTTTTTTTTTTTTTTTTTTTTTTTTTTTTTGACAGGCAGAGTGGATAGTGAGAGAGAGAGACAGAGAGAGAAAGGTCTTCCTTTGCCGTTGGTTCACCCTCCAATGGCCGCCGCTGCAGCCGGCGCACCGCGCTGATCCTGGCAGGAGCCAGGAGCCAGGTGCTTTTCCTGGTCTCCCATGGGGTGCAGGGCCCAAGCACCTGGGCCATCCTCCACTGCACTCCCTGGCCATAGCAGAGAGCTGGCCTGGAAGAGGGGCAACCGGGACAGAATCCGGCGCCCCAACCGGGACTAGAACCCGGTGTGCCGGCGCCGCAAGGTGGAGGATTAGCCTATTGAGCCACGGCGCCGGCTCAAGAATGCCAGTTCTTACCACCTCGCTTTTTCCTAGTCAAGCCCCTTATTTGACAGATAGGGAAACTGAGGCCCCAAAAGGTTTACCCCTTCTTTTTAATGTAGTACTGTTAAGTCCTAGCCAAGGCAATTAGGCAAGAGAAAGAAACGAAAGTCATCCTGAAAGGAAAGAAAGAAATGTAACTATCTATACTGATGTTATCATCATATATTTAGAAAACCCTAAAGATTTACCAAAAAATTTTTTAAAACCCTGTTATAATTAATTCCGTAGAGTTGCAGAATAGAAAAAAATATTTTTAAGCCATATGTCAGATAAGGGGTAAATATCCAAGGTTTATAAAGAACTTATATAACTCAATAGAAGAAGATATATAACACAATAAAAAGTGAGCAAAGAATGTGAGTAGATATTTTTCCAAATATGTGAAAATTTCCAACAGGTACAAGGAAAGGTGTTCATCATCACCAAACATCACTGAAATGCAAATCAGAATCACTGTGAGATACCATCTCACACCTGTCAGGGCAGCTGTTAACAAAAAGATAAGACATCGTAAGTTAGCAAGGATGTGGAGAAAAGGGATGTCTTGTATACTGTTGATGGGAATATTGGTGCAGCCATTATGGAAAACAGCATGGAGGTCCCTAGATAAATAAACAGTAGAGCTACTGTATGGTCCAGTAATCCCTCTTCTAGTTTTATACTCAAAGAAAATGAAATAGCTACCTTGTAAATATATCTGCACTTCCATGCCTGTTTATTTTTGTATTCCATATGGATTTAAGGATTGCTTTGTCTCTTTCTATGATGAATGACATTGAGATTTCCATAGTGATTACATTCAGTTTGTTGCATTAGGTAGTTTGGACATTTTAGCAATATTAATTCTTCTGGTTCATGAGCATGGTATATCTTCAATTTCTTTCAAAAATGTCTTGTAGTTTTCAGTGCACAGATTTTTCACTTCTTCAGGTAAATTTACTTCTAAGTATTTTTTAAGACTACCATAAATGGGATTGTTTTCTTATTTCTTACTTGTCTGCATCATTATTTGTATATAGAATTGCTACTGATTTTTGTTTGTTAATTTTATACTCTGCAATGTTATTGAAGACATTTGTTAGATTTAATAGTGTTCTTGCAGTTTTTGGGGTATTCTATGTATTAGATCTTGTCATCTGAAAATGGTGATAATTTTGCTTCTTCCTTTCATAGTTTGATAACTTTTATTCTTTTCCTTGTCTAATTGGTCTTGATAGTATTTCCAGTGCTATGTTGAATAAAAGTGGCAAGAGCAGATATCCTTGCCTTGTACTATATCTTAGTAGAAAAACTTTCAGTTTCTACCCATTTCAGTCTGTTAATATGATGTAACATGCTGGTTAATTCGCATAAGTTAAATCAGTCTTCTGTATTAGGGTAAATCTCAGTTGATCATAATGTATAATATTTTTATGTATTGTGGCATTTAATATATTAGTATTTTATTGACAATTTTCACAACAATATTCATTAGAGATATTGGCCTATAGTTTTCTCTGTTTTTTTTAAAAAAGATTTATTTATTTGAAAGGAGAGTGACAAAGAGAAAGAGAGGAAGAGCCTTCATCCACTGGTTTACTCCACAAAAGGCCCCAGTGGCTGGGACTGGTCTGGGCTGACACCAGGAGCTTGGAGCTCCATCTGGGTCTTCTACATGGGTAGCAGGTGTGCAAGTACTTGGGCTATCTTTTCCTACTTGCCCAGGTGCATTAGCAGGGAGCTGGATTAGAAGTAGAGCAACTGGGGCTCAAACTGGTGCTGTATAATGGATGCCAGTGTCACAGGTGGCAGCTTAGCTCCCTGTGCGTGACACCAGCCCCTACACTTCTTTCCTGGTGGTATCGTCTTCAGGCTTAGATATTAAGGTGATGTCAGCCTCATAAAATGCATTAGGAAGGAGTTCCTTCAGCTCCAGTTTTTTTTTTTTTTTGGGGGGGTGGGAGTTTAAATAATATTGGTATTAATTCTTCTTTGCAAGTTTGGTAGAATTCAGTTGTAAGGCTGTCTGGTTCTGGGCTTTCCTGTGTTGGGAAATTTTAAATTATTACCTCAGTTTTGTTGTTATTGGTCTGCTGAGGCTTGCTAGGTTGTGTTTTTATAGGAATCTATCCATCTCTTCCAGGTTATCAAGTTGTTGGCATATGATTCTTTATAATAGTTCCTTAGGATTATTTTTATTTCTGAGGAATCTATTATAATGATTTATCTTTCATTTATGATATTGTATATTTGGATAGTCTCTCTTTTTCCCCTTAGTCTTGCTTTAGGTTTATGAATTTTCTTTACAGAAAATCAATTCTTAGTCATGTTAAATTTTTTCTTATGGTTTTTCTATTCTCTATTTTTTTTATTTGACAGGTAGAGTTAGACAGTGAGAGAGAGAGAGACAGAGAGAAAGGTCTTCCTTCCGTTGGATCACCCTCCAAATGGCTGCTACAGGCGGAGCTGCGCCAATCTGAAGCCAGGAGCCAGGTGATTCCTCCTGGTCTCCCATGTGAGTGCAGGAGCCTAAACACTTGGGCCATCCTCTACTGACCTCCCAGGCCACAGCAGAGAGCTGGACTGGAAGAGGAGCAGCCAGGACTAGAACCCAGCGCCCATATGGGATGCCAGCACTGCAGTGGAGAATTAACCAAGTGAGCCACGGCACCAGCTCCTCTATTCTCTATTTGATTTGTTTCTATTCAGATTTTTTTAAACTTTATTTAGTAAATACAATTTTCCAAAGTACAGTTTATGGATTACAATTGGCTCCCCCCCCATAACTTCCCTCCCACCCGCACCCTTCCCATCTCCCGCTCCCTCTCCCATTCCATTCACATCAAGATTCATTTTCAATTATCTTTATATACAGAAGATCAATTTAGTATATATTAAGTAAGATTTCATCAGTTTGCACCCACACAGAAACACAAAGTGTAAAATACTGTTTGAGTACTAGTTATACCATTAATTCACATTGGACAACACATTAAGGACAGAGATCCCACATGAGGAGTAAGTACACAGTGACTCCTGTTGTTGACTTAACAATTTGACACTCTTGTTTATGGCGTCAGAAATCTCCCTAGACTCTAGTCATGAGTTGCCAAGGCTATGGAAGCCTCTTGAGTTCGCTGACTTCGATCTTATTTAGACAAGGTCATAGTCAAAGTGGAAGTTCTCTCCTCCCTTCAGAGAAAGGTACCTCCTTCTTTGATGGCCCTGTTCTTTCCACTGGGATCTCACTCACAGAGATCTTTCATTTAGGTCCTTTTTTTTTTTTTTTTTTCCTGCCAGAGTGTCTTAACTTTCCATGCCTAAAATACTCTCACGGGCTCTTCAGCCAGATCCGAATGCCTTAAGAGCTGATTCTGAGGCCAGAGTGCTGTTTAGGACATCTGCCATTCTATGAGTCTGCTGTGTATCCCACTTCCCATGTTGGATCGTTCTCTCCTTTTTGGATTCTATCAGTATTAGCAGACACTAGTCTTGTTTGTGTGATCCCTTTGACTCTTAGGCCTATCAGTGTGATCAATTGTGAACTGAAATTGATCACCTGGACTAGTGAGATGGCACCGGTACATGCAATCTTGATGGGAAGACTTTTTTATATCCTTCCTTATGTTAAGCTTGTTTTTTCTTGAATTCCTTGAGGCATAATGTTAGGTTACTTGTTTGGGATTTTCTTCATTTTGAATGTAGGCATTTATTGCTATAAAATTCCCTTTTACAGCTGCTTTTCCTGTAACTCATAGGTTTTGGTATATTGTGTCTCAATTATTATTGTCAGGATATTTTAAAAAATTCTCTTTAGGTTTCTTTTTCAACCCGTTGAATAATATCATGTTGTTTAATTTCTACATATTTGTAAATTTTCCAAAATTCTTCCTGTTATTGATTTCTGGATTCATATAATTTTGGTCAAAAGCAATAATTTATATAATTTTGGTCTTCTTAAATTTGTTAAGGTTCCTTTTGTGGCTTATGATATGGTTTGTCCCCAAGAATGGTTTATGTGCACTAGAGAAGAATGTGATTTTGCTGTTGGATGGAAAGTTCTATATATATATCTGTTAGGTACATTTTATCTAAAGTCCAATGTGTCCTTATTGATTTTCTGTCTGGATGATGTATCTATTTTTGAGAGTAGGCCATTAGTATCACCTATTATTATTATATTGCTCTCTCTCCCTTCATGTTCATTAATGTTTGCTTTGTATAAACAGGTGCTCTGATACTGGGTATCTATGTATTTACAGTTGTTATTGTCTTCCTGATGAACTGATCACTTTATTTTATTTATTTATTTATTTATTTATTTATTTTTGACAGGCAGAGTGGACGGTGAGAGAGACAGAGAGAGAAAGGTCTTCCTTTTCTGTTGGTTCACCCCCAAATGGCCGCTGCGGCCAGTGCACTGCGTCCGGCGCACCGCGCTGATCCAAAGCCAGGAGCCAGGTGCTTCCTCTGGTCTCCCATGTGGGTGCAGGGCCCAAGCACCTGGGCAATCCTCCACTGCACTCCCGGGCCACAGCAGAGAGCTGGCCTGGAAGAGGGGCAACCGGGACAGAATCCAGCACCCCGACCGGGACTAGAACCTGGTGTGCTGTCGCCGCAAGGCAGAGGATTAGCCTATTGAGCCCCAGCGCTGACCTCACTTTATTATTAAAATGTCTTCCATTGTTTCCTGTGATAGTTTTTGACTTGAAGTCTATTTTACCTGATAGAAGTATATTTCTGTTCATTTTGGTTATAATTAACATGGAATATCTTCTTTTATTGGTTCCTTTTCAGCCTATGTTTGTCCTTTTGGCTAACATAGACCTCTCATAAGCAGCATATAATTGGATCTTGGTTTTTTCCTCCATGTAGCAACTTTTGATTGGAGAATTTAATTCATTTATATATAAAGTAATAACTGATAGGAAAGGACTTATTAATGCCATTTTATTGATAGTTTTCTGGTTGTTAGGCAGTTCCTCTGTTCATGTCTTCTTCTCTTGCTGTTTATGATTTGTTGATTTTTCTGTGGTGCTAAGTTTTGATTCCTTTTTCTTTATCACTTGTGTATCTGCCACAGTTTTTCTTTGTGGTTAACATAAAGCTCCCATAAAATATCTTGTAGTTATCATAGACTATTTTACACTGATAATAACTTAACATTGGTAGCATAGAACAATTCTACACATTTACCATCTCCGCCACAATTTATATTTTTGTTCTCACAAATTATTTTTTTTAAAAATTTATTTGAGGTATACAAATGTCATGTATTTCCTATAGACAGATTCAGGAACTTAGTGACACTTCCTGTCCTCCCCTCCCTCCTGCCCATGCTCCCACCCTTCTTCCTCCTTCTCCTTTTCCCATTCTTAATTTTTGTTGTCACATTATACATCTTTTATGTTATGTTTATCTTACCAACTTATTGTAGCTATTGTTATTTTTGACTGGTTTTTCTTTAACTAGAAATAAGTATGATTAATGGAGCACCATAATTGAATATTCTTAAGTTTACTATACATATATATTTACCTTTATCATTAAATTTTATATTTTAATATATTTTCACATTGCTAATTAGTATAATTTCATTTCTTTTTAATGACTTCTCTTAAGTGTTTTTTTGTTTATTTATTTATTTACTTGACAGGTAGAGTTATAGACAGTGAGAGAGAGAGACAGAGAAAGGTCTTCCTTCCATTGGTTCACTCCCCAAATGGCTGCTATGGCCGGCGTTGCACCACTCTGAAGCCAGGAGCCAGGTGCTTCTCCTGGTCTCCCATGCGGGTGCAGGACCCAAGCACTTGGGCCATCCTCCACTGACCTCCCGGGCCACAGCAGAGAGCTGGCCTGGAAGAGGGGCAGCCGGGAGTAGAACCTGGCCGCAGGTGGAGGATTAACCAAGTGAGCCATGGCGCTGGCCCCTCTCTTGTGTTTTTTGAAAGGCAGTTCTAGTAGTGACAAATTTCCTTGATTTTGCT
The DNA here is from genome assembly GCF_964237555.1 of Oryctolagus cuniculus. Classification (NCBI taxonomy): domain Eukaryota; kingdom Metazoa; phylum Chordata; class Mammalia; order Lagomorpha; family Leporidae; genus Oryctolagus; species Oryctolagus cuniculus. Next base: position 42,865,522 of record NC_091447.1, on the reverse strand, counting down.
TGTCAGGGAAAGATTTTATTTTTCTTTCATTTCTGATGGACACCCTTACTGGGTATAGTATTTTTGGCTAACATTTTTCCCCCTTTCAACACTCTGAGTCTGCCATTCTATTCTCTCTTCACCAGCCAGGTTTCTCTGAAAAATCTACTGAGAGTTAAAGTGGATTCCCTTACAGGTGATTTGACACTTTTCTCTTTGTGTTTAAAAAAATTTTCTGTCTTTGACTTTAAACATTTAATTATAATATGACAGGATATCTTTTGGTTGAATTTATTTGGAGACATTGATCTTCATGGGTGTGGCTGTTCATATCTCTTCCAGAATTTGGGATGCTGTTAGTAATTTTTTATTTAATATTTTCTGTCCAGTTCTTTGTCTCTTCTCCTTATAAATTTCCACAATATAAAAATGTGTTCATTTAATTGTGTCCCACCAATCTCTGTCTTCATTCTTTCTCCCCCAAGTAGATAATTTCATAAAACCTAGCTTCAAATTCAGAGATTCTTTCTTCTGCTTGTTGTAGTGTGATGTTGAAGCTCTCTATTGTGTGTGTGTGTGTGTGTGTGTGTGTGTTTAATTTATTTGACAGGTAGAGTTTACAGACAGTGAGAGAAAGAGACAGACAGAAAGGTCTTCCTTCCATTGGTTCACTCCCCAAATGGCCACAACGGCTGGAGCTATGCCGATCTGAAGCCAGGAGCCAGGTGCTTCCTCCTGGTCTCCCATGCGGGTGCAGGGGCCCAAGGACCTGGACCATCCTCCACTGCCTTCCCAGGCCACAGCAGAGAGCTGGACTGGAAGAGGAGCAACCGGGACTAGAACCTGGTGCCCATATGGGATGCCGGCGCTGCAGGAAGAGGATTAACCTAGTGAGCCACGGTGCTGGCCCCTCTATTGTGTTTTTTAAAAATTTTCAGTCATTGAATTCTTCAGTTTGAAGATTTCTGCTTGTTTTTCTTTTAAATGATGTCTTTTAAATTTAGCATTTAGATTATGAGATGTTCCCCTGATTTCATTGAGTTGTTTATCTGTATTCTTTTATATCACATTGAATTTCAATGAGATCATTATTTTGAATTCCTTTTTAGGCATTTATAAATTTCCTTGTGTTTGGGGTCAGTTACTGTAGAATCATTATGTCCCTTTGGTGGTGTCATGTTTCCTTGCTTTTTCAAGTTTCTTGTGTCTCTGTACTGATATACAACTGGTGAAACAATTACTTCTTTCAAACTTTATAGAGTGGCTTTTTTAAAAAACAGATTTATCTATTATTTATTTGAAAATCAGAATTACATAGAAGGAGAGGCAGAGAGATAGAGAGGTCTTCCATTTGCTGGTTCACTCCCCAGTTAGGTCCAACAGCCAGAGCTGTGCCAATCTGAAGCCAGGAGCCAGGAGCTTCTTCCGGGTCTCCCATTCTGGTGCAGTGGCCCAAAGACTTGGCTCATCCTTCACTGCCCTCCCAGGCCTCAGCAGAGAGCTGGATCAGTAGTAGAGCAGCTGGGACTTGAACTGGCACCCATATGGGTTGCCGGCACTACAGGTGGCGGCTTTATCTGCTATGCCACAGCACCAGCCCCTAGAGTGGCTTTAATAGAGAAAGCCATCTGAAGAGGGGTCTTAGTGTGTTGGTAGGAAAGGGAGTGGTGGCTCTCCTTCCAAGTAGATGCAATAGTATGTCTTCAGTGCAGTTTCTTCTGCTGTCGTCAAGATCATTAATGACTACAGGGACCTTAGTTGCCTAGGCTGTGTGACAGCTTAGGTTGTTAGGGTTTAGAGTGCCAATCTTTTAAAATGTCATCCTGTTCTTGTTTTCTCTACAATAATGAGCTTAGCAGAGAGGAATCTCTTTAATGTTGAATCAGACACTACTCACAAGCAGCTGTGGCCAAGCTGGGTCGCAGATACTCGAGTAGCTGTGGAGCAGGGATCCTCGGTTTATGTTGTTGCAAACACATTGTGGCACCCAGATCTTGGGAAGGAGGGTCATTCTCCAAGTTTCCTCCTGAAAGGCAGGGTATAGCTGCTAATCATTTCTAGTTCCAGATGGCCCAGGCACTATTTCTCCATTTCTCTGTGAGGCACTGCACTGCTTCATCTTAGGGCCTGGGCGAGGAATGCAGCAGCACTGGGAGAGGTAGGAGTTTGGCTGGAGCATCAGCTTGGCTTGGAGATGGCAGGCCAGAAGGCAGTACTAGTTCCATAGTGATACAGCCTCAAAGTTTGAAGCATGCTGTAGCTACCTGAGCCCGGAGCAAGACACACTCCACCATAACAGCTGTGTGGGTCACAGGGGGTGAGCCAGAGCATCAGATCCTCCTCTGGGGGAGTATAGCTGGTAGACTCCAGTAAGCTTCCTCACCTCGGCTTAGCACCTGAGGACTGCAGGACTTCCCACTGGTGAGGACTTTAGATGTCCAAGGAGGTGATGGGGGCTGCTGGGGTCCTCTTGCTTCCCCAGCAAGAGGGAAGAAGCCTGTGCTGGTTCTGAGCTGATCTCAACTGGGAGCTACAGTGGCAGAGGCAAGCTGTTTCCTTCCATTCTCTATGTAGCCTCCTGGATTTCTGCACTCTGCAGGGTTTTGGCTAGTCCTTGGATGTACTCTGCACTCTCCTCTAGTTATTTGCACTGGAGTGTAGTTTATTCATTTTCTTGGCTGTCACTGTGAGAGGGATGAGCATTAGGAGCTCCTCATTGGCCAACTTGAATTTTGGAGTACAGATTATAGCAGAGAGGGACCATTGTTTTTGTGGCTTTTCAAGTCGAACAATTTTTGTCAGCAGAGACAAGTGCCCAGGAATGTAACAGAGTAAAAATAGAAGGAGGAGCCAGTGCTGTGGCATAATGGGTAAAGCTGCTGCCTGAAGCGCCAGCATCCCATATGGGCACCGGATCGTGTCCCAGCTGCTCCACTTCTGATCCAGCTGTCTGCTATAGTCAGGGAAATCAGTGGAAGATGGCCCAAGTCCTTGGGCCTCTGCACCTGCATGGGAGACCAGGAAGAATCTCCTGGCTCCTGGCCTCAGATGGCGCAGCTCTGGCTTTTGTAGTCATCTGGGGAGTGAACCAGCGGATGGAAGACTTTCTCTCTCTCTCTCTCTCTTTGCCTCTCTGTAACTCTGCCTTTCAAATAAGTAAATACATCTTTAAAAAAAAAATTGAAGGAAAAGTTACTTCTAAGGTGCCTATCATTTAATTAAGTTTCCAGAGTGAGGCCCATGTGAAAGCTAGGAAACATATACATGGGCAAGGAAGCATGAAATAATCCTCACCTGCTGGAGAAATTTCACGTGAGAGGTGTTAGTGTCTCGCTGGTGGCTGATGTTGAGAGGGAAGATCACTGTATCAGGCTAGTTCTTGACCTATGGTTGTCCCTTTGACTATGATCATCGATGTGAGTGGCAGCTGAGACTCAGGACTTAAGCACTGGGGCATGGGAAGCACTTTGGCTGTTCACCCATGTTGATGGCCTATTTCTGATGTAGAGCAGCCAAAAAATGTAATTTTATTATTTCATGGTTAGCCCTCTGTTTATACATCTCATGTCCATAGACTCAATGCAATTACAGCCTAGAGATAATGTCTAAGGTATTTGTTGAAAGAGTTCTTTCTGGCTGTGTAATATTTGTTATTTATTTAGCTCTGTAAATGTACACGGTACTTGACAAATATGTAGAAAGACAAGTTTCCTGCCCTGGGGAGCTTATGTTCCAATGCAAGCAAACAGAACAGAAGGGGTAGGATCTTCACTTGGGGAAGACTTGTCAGGTAAGAGACTGGTCAGGTGGGAGAGGAAGAACACTTAAAATCTGGAAAAATGAGGATGGGAATGCAGTTGGGATGGAACCTTGGAAAGACATCATTTAAAAATAAATGTTATGAGGCTTCCTGGTCTGGCTGAAAGGCCTGTGAGAGCATTTCTGGCATGGAAAGCCAAGACACTGTGACAAAAAATATCCTACACGAATGATCTCTGTGAGACCCCAGTGGAAAGGAGGGGCCATCGAAGAAGGATGTACTTTTTTCTGAGGGGAGGAAAGAACTTCCACTTTGCTTATGGCTGTGTCCAAATACTGATGGAGTCTGTGGTCACAAAAGGCTTCCATAGCCTTGGCAGCCCATGGCAAGAGCCTCAGGTGATCACTGACGTTATCAATAAGAGTTAAATGAACAATAGAAGTCACTGTGCACTTACTCCCCATGTAGGACTTATGTCCTTAACGAGTTGTACTATGAGAATTAACTGCAAAACTTGTTCTTAAACTGTACTTTACATGTTGTGTGTGTGTGGGGTGCAAACTGTTGAAATCTACTTAGCACAGAGTTGGTCCTCTGTATATAAAGTTAAACTAAAAATGAACCATAATGAAGAAGGGGATGGGAGAAGGAGTAGGAGGTGGGACAGGAGTTGGGTGGGAGGGCAGCTATGGGAGAAAGAATCACTATATTCCTAAAGTTGTCCCTATGAAAAATGCATTCATTAAATAAAAGCTTTAAAAAAATAAATGTTACATGAAGGATAGAATTAAAAGGGAGAGTATGATCCTGTGGGGAAAGCAGGACACACAGCAGACTCATAGAATGGCAAATGCCCAAAACAGCACTCCTGCCTCAGAATCAACCCTTGGGACATTTGGATCTGGCTAAAAGGTCCATGAGAGTCTCACAGGCATGGGAAGCCATGACACGGTGGCAAACAACAATCTAAATGAAAGATCCTGGTGAACAAGACCCCAGCAGAAGGAACAGGCCATCAAGGAGAGAGGCGCCTTTCTCTGAAGGGAGGAAGGAACCTCCACTGTGATACGGCCTTGACTAAACAAGTTCAGAGTTGGTGAACTCAAGGGGCTTCCATAGCCTAGACAGCTCATAGCAAAAGAGTCTTGGGTGATTGCTGATGTCGTAAATAAGAGTGCCAATTGTTAAATCAACAACGGGAGTCACTGAGTACAGGCTCCCCACATAGGATCTCTGTCCTTAATGTGTTTTACTATGAAACTTAAAGACAACACTACTAGTCGAACAATACCCTATACCTTGTGCGGTTGTGTGAGTGCAGCCTGTTGAAATCCTTGCTTAGTGTATACTAAGTTGATCTTCTGTATATGAAGGTGATTGAAAATGAAACTCGATGAAGGGCGAGATGGGAGAGGGAGTGGGAGAGGGGAGGGCCGCGGGAGGGAGGGAGGTTGGGGGGGGAGCCACAACAATACAAAAGTTGCACTTTGTAAATTCACATTTATTAAATAAAAAAAAGAACTTTTGGGGGTAAAAGCCATTGTAATTCATAAACTGTACTTTGGAATTTATATTTATTAAATAAAAGTTAAAAAAAGAATTTATGATCTATAATCATATATAAAATGTCATATGAATTGTTTAAGTTATATTTATTATAAATAGAATCACATATAAAAAAATAAATGTTATGTTCAGTTTGCATGGTGCTTTTGAAAAAGCTTTTAAAGAGTAGTGGGAGGCTGGTGCCATGGCTCATTTGGCTAATCCTCTGCCTGCGGCACCAGCACCCTGGGTTCTAGTCCAGCTCTCTGCTGTGGCCCTGGAGGTCAGTGGAGGATGGCCCAAGTGCTTGAACTCCTGCACCCGCATGGGAGACCGGGAGGTATATTGAAGCCACCACATGGTGGGCAATGGTGCAGGGATGTGCACCAGATTCCTTGAATATATTGTGTTACCAATTCTTAAAGTCTCATTCTAATTTTTAAAATTGTGTTTATTTGTAAGGTACACACAAACACACACAAACACACACACACATACACACACACAGAGTGAGACAGAGAGAGAGATCTTGTATTTTCTGCTTCATTTCCCAAATGTCCACGATGGCCATGGCTGGGCCAGACTGAAGCTAAGAGACAGGGAATGAATCTAGGTCCTCATGTGGGTGTCAGGGTCCCAGCTCTATGAGCCATCTCCTGCTGCCTCCGAGGGTGCATGCTAGCAGGAAGCTAGAATCGTGAGTGGGACTGCGGTTTGGACCCAGAACCTCCAGTATGGACTGCAGACATTACAGGCAGCATCTTAACCACTGGGCCAAGTGTCTGCCTCTGATTTTAGTGTTAGCGCTTTGCATATGTAGAAGTCGAGGTTCTGGAGGTTAATTAACGTGACATAGCTAGTAAGCAGATGAACATGAATTCAAGGACAAATTTGCCTCCAAAGTTCATGCTGTTTACTCTGCACTTCCCCTAAGATGAAGAGAACGTAGAAGAATGAGGAATAGACGTGAGCATTAGAGCGTAGCCCAATGCATCCCCCAGCAACAGCAAACGCGACTGCCTCAGTGTCTAAGGGAATACATGTCCTTATGTGAAAAAACAGGAGAGTCAGTGCCTGGAGGTGAGATGACTGAGCTGAACCGCATTTATCACTAGGAAATAACAGAAAAACCTGTTGAGACAAATGCCTACATCCTGGGAGAGCACCCAGAGAGCAAAGGTAGGTTATAACCAAGAAAAATAGCAAAAGGAAGGATGAATAGGATATGCTTCCAAATTCCTCAGAAAGTACTGCTAAGACCTCTGGGTCTGCGAGCACAGGTTCCTTTCACTCTTGAGTCTCTGATGAGGCGGCTTCTGCTGCCTTCCCTTCTCACTTTCCCTCCCCCACCCCAACTCCCAACTGCATAAGGTTCCATCAGCACGAAAACCAGTCAATCTCTGTCAGTCATCCATCCGTCAACCCATCTGCTCCTATCTATCTACTCACCTCCTTCCTCTCCCAAAGGGTGTGACAGTTTTTAGTAAAATGTATTTACTCAATACAATTTAAAAAGGTAAAATAACTAGAAATTTACCCTGAAATACTTTTTGGCAACCCTCATTCCCAAGGAATCACCTGTCTATCAAATTCCAAATCATATTTTAAGGTCTGACCAGAAAATTTCTCATTGGTGTAATGCTCCCGCTGTGTTCTACCACTGTCCCATGTGCATAATTTTATGACAGAACGTGTTATACTATCTTACAGTTAGTCACTTCCTGCGGATGTTCTCATTAGAGTATGTGGTCCTTGAAGGTCAGAAGAAAGTTGTGATCAAAATGTCTGGCATGTATAAGGGTACTTCAAAAGGTTCATGAAAAAATGGAATTAACAGATAAGTTTAGGGCTCCTGGGTTATGTCTGGCCCAACCCTGGCTGTTGCAAGCATTTGGGGAGTGAACCAGCGATTGCAAGATCTGATTCTGTCTTCCTTTCAAGTGAAGTTTTAAAAAACAAGCTTTAGGATAAGTTGATGTTGGTGCAAAAAATTCAAAATTCAGTCATAGTTTCTTCATAATACACAATTTTTAATGAACTTTTTAAAGACCTCACATAAGCAAGGATTTAAAAAGTATTTTTAGGATATAGCTAAAGTAGTACTTAAAGATAATTTAGTATTTGTATTTTTTCTTAATTGACTCATAATTGTACATATTTCTGAGGTACTGTGTGGTATTTCAATCTATCATGTATACAAGGTGTAATGATCAGATTTATTAACATATCCATCACCTCAAACATTTATCATTTCTTTGTGTTGAGGACATTCAGAATGCTATCAGCTATTTTGAAGTATATAATCAATTGTTTCAATCAGTTATCCACATAAACTTACCTTTTAATTCCATTAGCCATGAACCTTTGGAAGTATCTATAGATCATATTGAGATATGAATAAATGAATTATTAAATAGAAGTTAGAATCAAGAAAAAGCAGGACTTCTGGTGAGATGGTGATTAGAGGTGCCAGGCACATGTCCCTGGCACCCAGGATGAGCAGGTTGTACTCAGTTAGGGTGTTTGGGGGAGGCTCCTGGCATGCAGTGCAGAGGAAATGGAGAAGCTGCAGAACACAGGGATTCAGGGGATGGCTTTGCATCAGCAACCCTGGTGCCCTACCCTGATCAGGCTTCAGGCTGAGAGAACCTTCCCTGACGGGGAAGAGGTAAATGGGAGGCCCCATACACCCCTGCCCTGCAATGCCTTAGACATCTAAAGTTTTTGCTGCTGGGAATCCTTAAGTCTTTGCAGGCTCTGAACTCAGTTTGTGGAGCGTCCAGAGAGTACACATTGCTGCACCGGTTGAGAGAGGGAGCCCAATCCACATTGTATCCTCCCTCACTCCAGCTGCTGCTTCGTGGTGTCATTGTGAGACCAAATTCACCCGAAACTTACGGAGGCCGGGCTGTAAGCCCACTGCATGGCTGCTGGAGACTGATAGGCACCTTCTACCCACTGCTGGGTATTCCTTGTTGCACTTGCGTGAGCCTATTGGACACGCTTCACTCCTGCATGGCCAGGGGACACTGAGGAGTGACCTGCCACTGCTGTGTTGTGCACGTCAGGCTTGCTGAGTGACCCTGCCCCCACATGATGTGCAGAAGCTGGTGCACTCACACATGCCCTGCACATGCTGACAAACGTACCATCCCCAGAGAACTGGTCAACACACCTTGCAGGCATCACCTGGTGTTGAGTACAGCTGAGTAAGCTGCAGATAGTGCAGTACTGTGCCCCTGGGACCAAAGCAACCTAACCTATCCTCGAGACATATCTTTATGAGAAACTCTTCTACTATGAGAGCCACACTATCAATTTTTTAAAGATAGTTGATCCATTAGGTGCATAAATATCAATGTAGGAACCCAAGTAACATGAAAAAACAAAGCAACATGTTGCCAACAAAGTAACACAATTTTATAAAACATATACCAATAAAAAATAAACAAGTGAGAGGTCTGAAAAAATAATTCAAAATAATGATTCTAAGGACATTCAACCAGATACAAGAAAACACAAACAATTTAAAGATTTTAGGAAAACAATTTATGATCTGAATGAGAGAAAATCTACATAGATAAAAACCATAAAGACAAATACAAAACAGATATCTTGGAGCTGAAGAACTTATTAAGTGGCATAAAAGTACAACAGAACCGAAATAAAGGACTAGATTAAGCAGAAGAAATAATTTCTGAGCTTGAAGACATGTTTTTTGAAATATCCTGGTCAGACAAAACAATAAAAAAGGAGGAGAAAAAGAAAAAGGAATGAAGACAGCCATGAAACTAATGGGACACTATTAAGTGAACAAATATTTGGCTTATGCGCATTTCAGAAGAGAAAGGAAAAGACAGAAAAACATATTTAATGCAATGGTAGTTGAAAATCTTTAAAGTAAAACCCATGGACAGCCTGATCCAGGAAGGTCAAAGGATCCAAATAGATTTGACCAAAAAAGATCTTCTCCTTAAAATAATCAAACTGCAGAAGTCCAAGACAAAAGTAGAACTCTAAAAACAACAATAGAAAGGCATCATGGGGCCAGCACTGTGGCACAGTGGGGTAATGCTCTGGCTTGAAGTGCCGGCATCCCATATGGGCACGGTTCGAGTCCTGGTTGTTCCACTTTCGATCCAGCTCTGTGCTCCTGGCTCATGGCTTCAGATCGGTGCAGCTCTGGCTGTTGCAGCCAATTGGGGAGTGAACCATCGGATGGAAGACCTCTCTCTCTCTTTCTTTGCCTCTCCTCTCTCTGTGTAACTCAGACTTTCAAATAAGTAAATAAATATTTAAAAAAATAAAAGCACCATGTCACTTGTAAAGGAATTACCATTTGACTGCCAACAGGTTTCATTGCAGAAAACTTAATAGATCAAGAAAGAATAGGATGATGTATTCAAAGTTCTGAAACAATAGACAAGTCAACCCAGAACACTGTTCTCAGAAAAAATATCTTTATAGAAAATCACCAAACCACAAAAATAAGCAATAAGACAGGAAGAAAGGAACAAAATGTATAAAACAACCAGAAAATTATTAACAAAATGTCACTGGTAAATCTTTAGCTTATTATTGACTACTGAAGTTATCAGCAGTAACCTTGAAAATAAACGAATCAAATCCCCATTTAAAAGACTTAGATTGGGGCCAGTGCTGTGGTGTAGTGGGTGAAGCCACCACCTGCAGTGCCGGCATCCCAAAGGGGTGCCCAGCTACTCCACTTCTGATCCAGCTCTCTGCTATGGCCTGGAAAAGCAGCGGAAGATGGCCTAAGTCCTTGTGCCCTGGCACCCACATGGGAGATCTATAAGAATCTCCTGGCTCCTGGCTTCGGATAGGTGCAGCTCAGGCCATTGCAGTCAATCAGGGAGTGAAACAGCGGATGGAAGACCCCCCCCCCTCTCTGCATCTGCCTCTCTAACTCTGCCTTTCAAAAACACAAATAAATCTTAAAAAAAAAGGGATAGAAAAAGGTGTTCCATACAAACAGAAATCAAAAGTGAGCAGTAGTGGTTATATTTATATCAGATAAAATAGACTTTATGTAAAAAAAAACTGTAAAAATAAATGAAGAAGGTTATTCTATAATAATCAAAGGATAAATTCAACAAAAGGATATATCAATTATAAACATATATGCTCCCAGTGCTGGAGCACCCAATTATACAATGCAAACATTATTAGGTCTAAAGGGAGAAATATTCTGTATACTGTAATAGTTGGAGTCTTCCATATTATAATTTCAGCAACAGATATATATTTGAGAAAAAAATCAACAAAGAATCATCAATGTTAATTATGTTATGGACCAAATATACCTGACAGACATTTATAGAACAGTTTATACAATAAATTCTTTTCATCTTCATGCGAGACAGTCTTCAGAACAGACCACAAAATAAGTCCCAGCAAAGAAAAAAAAACACAAAACTTGAATCTGAATCTGTATCATGTATCTTCTCTGGCCACAAATAAACTAAAAATCAACAAGTTCTTTATAAATTATACAAATACATGGAAATTTAAAAAAATGCTCTTTTATGACCAATGAGTCAATGAAGAAATCAAAAGCAAAGTTAAAAACATCTAGAAACAAATTAAAATACAGCACACCAAAAACTATGGGGTACAGAAAAATCAGTACTAAGAAGGCAGTTTATAATAATCTTGTTTACATAAAAAAGGCAGAAAGATTTTAAATGAAAAACCTAGTAATTCAACTCAAGGAATTAGAAAAACAAGAACAAATGAAATCCAAAATTAGTGGAAGAAAAGAAATTACAAAGAGCATAAATAAACAAAATAGAGACTAGAATACAAAACCTCAACAAAGTGAAAAGCTTTTTTCTGAAAAGATAAAATTGACAAAATTTATCTGGAATAATCAAAGGAAAAAGGGAGAAGACTCAAATCAATAAAATCAGAGATGAAAAAGGAGACATTACAAATGGTATCACAGAAATGCAAAGAATCAGTAGGGACTACTGTGAACAACTACACTCAAACAAATTGGAAAACCAGAAGACACGACTAAATCTCCAGACACATCTAGATTACTAAATTGAATCATGAAGACATAGAAGACCTGAAAGACTATTAATGAGTAATAAAATTGAATCATAATAAAAAGTGTCCCAATAAGAAAAGTCCAGATGGCTTCACTGCTGTAAATTCTACTAGTTTTTAAAGAACTAACACTAATTCTTCTCAAACTGTTCCAAAAAAACTGAAAGGAAGATGGGCATTCCAAAGTCATTTTATAAATCCAACATTACCTTGATTATTACCTTGATTTCAAAGGCAGACAAAGAAACAACAAAGAGAACTATAGACTAATAACCCTGATGAACATAGATGCAAACATTCTCAGCTACATACTAGCAAATTGAATCCAACAACACATCAAAAAGAAAATTCACAGGACCAGCATAACAGCGTAAGCTGCTGCCTGAGATGCTGGCATCCCATATGAGTTCTGATTTGAATACTGGCTCCTGCACTTCTAATCCAGCTCCCTGGTAATGCACCTTGGAAGGCAGGGGAAGATGTCCCAAATACGTGGGGCCCTGCTAACTGTATAGAAGACCCAGATGGAGTTCCAGGCTCCTGGCTTCTGTCTGGCCCAGCCCCGGCCATTGCGGCCATTTGGGGAGTGAAACAGTGGATGAAAGATTCTCCTTCTCCCTCTCCCTCTCCCTCTCTCCCTCTCTCCCTCTCTCCCTCTCTCCCTCTCTCCCTCTCTCCCTCTCTCCCTCTCTCCCTCTCTCCCTCTCTCCCTCTCCCCCTCTCCCCCTCTCCCCCTCTCCCCCTCTCTCCCTCTCTCCCTCTCTCCCTCTCCCCCTCTCCCCCTCTCCCCCTCTCCCTCCCCCTCTCCCTCCCCCTCTCCCTCCCCCTCTCCCTCCCCCTCTCCCTCTCCCTCTCCCTCACTGTTAACGCCTCTCTCTCTATATAACTCTGCTTCTAAAATAAATAAATAAATCTTTAAAAAATTTTATTCATCATGACCAAATGGGATTTATTCCAAGGATGTAAGGACAGTTCAGGATATGTAAATGGATAAATGTTATACATCACATCAATGGAATGAAGTACAGAATCCATGTGATAATCTCAATAGACGCAGAAAAAAAATTGCTAAAGTTCAATATCCCTTCATGATAAAAACAGTCAACAAGTTATATATGGGGGGATGTATCTCAACATAACAGAGACTACATATGACAAGTCTGTAGTTAATATAGTTTAATATAATCTATAGTTAAGTCTATAGTTAATAAAGACTACATATGACTGCATAGGGAAAGCTGAAAGAATTTCCTCTAAGATCTGGAACAAGGCAAGAATGTCAACTTTCACCACTTTTATTCAATAAAGTACTTGGAGTCTAGCAGAGCAACAATGCAAGGAAAAACAATGAAAGGCATCCTTAAACAGGACAGGAGGAAGTCAAATTATCCCTGCTTGCAGATAACATGATTTTATAAATAGCAAAAATCCAGACTACTCCCCTGACCTGTTAGGACTTACAAATGAATTCAGAAATTTACAGGATACAAAATCAACAAACACGCACACACAAATCAGTAGCACTTTTATGTACAAGTAACAAACTTCCTGAAAAAGAAATCAAGGAAGCAATTCTATTCACAATAGATACAAAAATACTTATAAATAAATTTAAGTGAATTATCTCTATAATTTTATAATTACAAAACACCAATGAAAGATATTGAAGAATACACACAAAATGGAAAGATAGCCCATGCTCATAAGTTGGAATAATTAATATTGTTGAAATACCCATAATACCAAGATGGTTTATAGTTTCAATACAATCCCCATCAAAATGCACTGGCATTATTCACAGAAGTGGAAAATACAGCTCTAAAATTCATGTGGGACCACAAGCCTCCTGAACATGTAAGGCACCTTGAGTAAGAACAAAGTTGGAGTCATCATAATATGTGATATCAAAACATATCACAAATCTTTAGCATCCAAAATAACATGGTACTGGCATAAAAACTGACATGCAGCTTAATAGAACGGAATAGATAATTCAGAACTGAATCTATGCATTTATAGCCAACTTGTTTTTGACAAAGGCACCAAAAACATACATTGAAGAAAGACAATGTCTTCAATAAGTGGTTCTGGGAAAACTGGATATCTACCTGCAGAAGATTGAAACTAGACAATCCTACATGTCTCACCATATACAAAAATCAATGCAAAATGGTTAAAGACCTAAAATGTAAGACCTGAAGCAATGAAACTACTAGAATAATACATAAGGGAAACATTTCATGATAGCAGTATAGGAAGTGATTTTTTTTTTAGATTAGGCCTCATAAGCATAGTCAAGAAGAATAAAACTGGACAGAATTATATCAAACTAAGAATCTTCTCAATGATAAACAGTCAACACTGAGTGAGGGAACAACCTACAGAATGAGAGAAAATATTTACAAAGTACTCATCTGAGAATATTCAGAATATATATGGAATTTAAAAACCAATGATGAGATTTAAAAAGAACAAATGATCTGAAAGGGCATTTCTCAAAAGAAGACACATAAATGGTCAGTAGATACATAGAAAAAGTCTCAATATCACTAATCATCAAAGAAATGGAAATAAAGACTACAACAGATATCATCTTACCCCAGTTAGAATGGCTGTAATAAAAAATATAAGCAAATAAGAAATTCTGTTAAAAAAAGAAATACTGTTGAAGATATTGGTGGGAGTAAAAATGAGTATGGCTATCCTGCCAAACAATATGGACGTTCCTTGAAAAAAATTAGAAATACAATATAATCTAACTATCCCACTACTATACACATCTCCAAAGGAAATGAAATCAGACATACATGCACTTCTATGTTTGTTGGAGCACTATTCACAATAGCCAAGATATGGAATCAATCAAATGAATGGGTAAAGAAAATTAGTTATATTTACACAGTGAAATATTACTCAGCCATATAAAAATAACAAAATTATGCCACTTGTGAGGAGCTTCCAAGATGGCAGAGTAGGGATAGAACTTACTGCTCTAGTCTAAGAGAAGATGGTTTTAAAAAAGTGGAGAGTATAGTCTCAGGGAAGAGTTAGGGAGAAAATGGCAAAGGAAACTTTATACAGATTAGAGGCTACAGTGGACCTACATGGAGGGCATTGATGCCCACAACTCAGGACTCCAGAACCCAAGAGCCTATGCAGCAGTGTTGGAGAGTGAGAGGCATAATACAAAGATGAAAGCTGCCACAGTGAAAAAAAAATAGAATAAACCAATGAGTATCTCTGCAAATGCTGAATAATAAACACACCAATTGAAGAAAAAAGAATAAGACAACATGATGCCCCCAAAAGAACACAGTGCTTCAATACTAGATTGTGAAGATGACAAGACTGAAGAAATGCCAGAAATGGAATTCAAAAAATTGATCTGATTTCATAGGAGTAACCAGAAGCAAATGCATGAACTACTAAAATCCGTACATGACATCAAAGAAAATTTCTCCCATGACATTGAGGTCTTAAAGAGAAACCAAAATGAAATGAAGAATTCAAAAGAACAAATAAAAATGCAGTGGAAAGCCTTAAAAACAGAACTGGTGAAGCAGAAGAAAGAATATCTGACTTAGAAGACAAAGCACAGGAAATTATATGGTCAAATCAAACCCAAGAAGAGGAAATTAGAAAACTAAAAAACACTGTTGGGAATCTACAGGATACTATCAAATGACCCAACATACAGGTTCTAGGAGTTCCTGAAGGTATGGAAAGAGAGAAAAGATTAAAAGGCCTTTTTAGTGAGATAATAACAGAAAAGTTTCCTAATTTGGAGAAAGGGACATCCAAGTACTGGAAGCACATAAAACTCCTAATAGGCATGATCAGAAAAGATCTTCACAACAACACATTGTAATCAAAATCACCACAGTAAAACATAGAAAAGATTCTAAAATGTGCATGAGGGAAATGCCAGATTACTTTCAGAGGATCTCCAAATTAAACTCACAATGGACTTCTCATCAGAAACCCTATAGGCAAGGAGAGCAAGGCAAGATATATTCCAAATCTTAAGAGAAAAAAACTCTGAACCCAGAACACATTACCCTGCAAAGTTCTCATTTATGAATGAAGGTAAAAAAAGTCCTTCCATAACAAATAGTAGTTGAAAGAATTTGTCACCACCTGTCCAGCCCTACAAAAGATGCTTAAAGATGTGGTGCACACAGAAACACAGAAACATAGAAACATGATCATTACTATGAAAGAAGGTAAAGGAAAAAAATCTCCCAGTAAAAGTACAAAGGAAATCCAAAATAAAAAGTAGGAATATTTATGGGAAAATGGCAGGGCAAAGTCATTACTTATCAATAGTCACCTTGAATGTAAATAGTCTCAACTCTCCAGTTAAAAGACACAGACTGGCTGAATGGATTAAAAAACAAAACCCATCTATTTGCTGCCTACAAGAAACACCTCTCACCAACAAAGATGCACAACAAAGATGGAAAAAGATATTTTGTGTCAACAGAAACCGAAAAAGGCAAAATAGACTTCAACACAAAAACTGTTAAAAGAGACAAAGAAGGGCACTACGTAATGGTTAAGGGATCAATTCAACAGGAAGATGTCACTATTATAAATGTATATACACCTAATTACAGGGCACGTGGCTATTTAAAAGAAATGTTAAGGGATCTAAAACATAGACATAGACTTTAATACCCCACTTTCAGCAATGGACAAATCAACTAGACAGAAAATCAGAACGGAAAGAGCAGAGTGAATCAACACTACAGAACAAATGGACCTAATAGATATCTACAGAACTTTTCATCCTACAGTTGCCGAATATACATTCTTCTTACCAGTGCATGGAACTTTCTCTAGGATTGAACACATATTAGGCCATAAAGCAAGTCTCAGCAAATTCAAAAAAATTGAAATCATACCATGCATCTTCTTGGACACCAACAGAATGAAGCTGGAAATCAGCAACTCAGGAATCTCTAGAACATATGTAAACACAGGGAGACTGAACAACATGCCCCTGAATGAACAGTGGGTGATAGAAGAAATAAAGAGAAATAAAAAAATTTCTGGATACAAATGAAGACAACAATACAACATATCAAACTTATGGGATACAACAAAAAGCAGTGTTAAGAGGAAAGTTTATAGTAATTGGTGTCTACATCAAGAAATTGGAAAGGCATCAAATAAATGAGCTATCAAGGCATCTCGAGGATCTAGAAAAACAACAGCAAACCAAACCCAAGACTAGTAGGAGAAAATAACAAATTAAAATTAGAGAAGAAATCAGGGAGACCAGGAGAAGCACCTGGCTCCTGCCTTCAGATCAGCACGGTGTGCTGGCCGCAGTGTGCCTGCCGCGGTGGCCATTGGAGGGTGAACCAATGGCAAAGGAAGACCTTTCGTTCTGTCTCTCTCTCTCACTGTCCACTCTGCCTGTCAAAAAAAAAAAATTAGAGAAGAAATCAACAAAATTGAAACAAAAAAAAAATAAAAAAGATCAGCAAACTGAAGAGCTGGTTTTTTGAAAAAATAAACA
The DNA here is from genome assembly GCF_964237555.1 of Oryctolagus cuniculus. NCBI lineage: Eukaryota > Metazoa > Chordata > Mammalia > Lagomorpha > Leporidae > Oryctolagus > Oryctolagus cuniculus. The sequence continues at coordinate 42,848,642 of NC_091447.1, read as the reverse complement.
AAATCAACACACCATTGGCCCAAATAACTGAAAAAAGGAGAGAGAATACCCAATTCAATAAAATTAGAGATGAAAAAGGAAATGTGACAACAGACATCATAGAAATAAAAAGAATCATCAAAAATTACTACAGAAGATTACTATAAAGATTACTACCAAAAATTACTACAAAGAGCTATCTGCCAACAAACTGGGAAACCCAGAAGAAATGGATAGATTCCTGGAAACATACAACCTACTTAAATTTAGTCATGAAGACACAGAAAACCTAAACAGGCCCATAACCAAGATGGAAATTGGAGGAGGAGGAGGAGAAGGAGAAGAAGAAGTAATAAAGGGCCTCCAAACAAATAAAAGCTCAGGACTGGATAGTTTCACTGCTGAAGTCTGCCAGACATTTAAAGAACTCCAATTCTTCTCAAGTTAATCAAAATAATGGAAAGGGAGAGAATCCTCCCAAATTCTTTCTATGAAGCCAACATCACCTTAATTGCAAAACCTGAAAAAGATGCAACAAATAAAGAGAACTAAAGACCAATTTTCCCAATGAACATAGATGCAAAAATCCTCAAGAAAATTCTATCCAATTTAAAACAACAACACATCCGAAGGATCATCCACCCAGACCAAGTGGGATTTATCCCTGGTATGCAGGGATGGTTCAACATTCACAAATCAGTCAATGTGACACATCACATTAACTGAAGAATAAAAACCATCTGATTATCTCAATAGGTGCAGAGAAAACATTTGATAAGATACAACACTGTTGCATGATGAAAACTCTAAGAAAATTGAGTATAGAAGGAACATTCCACAACACAATCAAGCTGATTTATGACAAACCCATGGCCAGTCTCCTATTGAATGGGGAAAAGTTGGAAGCATTCCCACTGAGATCTGGTACCAGACAGGGATGCCCACTCTCACTATTGCTATTCAATATAGTCCTGGAAGTTTTAGTCAGAGCCATTAGGCAAGAAAAAGAAATCAAAGAAGTACAATTAGGAAGGAAAAAGTCAAACTATCCCTATTTGAAGATGACATGATTCTATATATAGGGGATCCAAAAGACTCCACTAATAGACTATTGGTACTCATAGAAGAGTTTGGTAAAGTAGCAGGTTGTAAAGTCAGTATGCAAAAATCAACAGCCCTTATATACACAGACAATGCCAAGCTGATTGAACTTCTAAGATAGATCCTGTTCACAATAGTTACCAAAAAAAGTAAAATACCTTGGAATAAATTTAACCAAGAATGTCAAAGAGCTCTATGATGAGAATTACAAAATATTAAAGAAAGAAATAGAACACCAAAAAAATGGAAAAATCTCCCATGTTCATGGATTAGAAGAATCAGTATCATTAAAATGTCCATTCTTCCAAAAGCAATTAACAGATTCAATGTGATATCAATCATAATACCAAAGATATTCTTCTCAGATATAGAAAAAATGATGCTGAAATTCATATTGAGGCACAGGATACCTTGAACAGCTAAAGCAATCTTATATAACAAAACAAAGCCGAGGCATCACAATACCAGATTTCAAGACATACTAAAGGCAGTTTTAATCAAAACATCCTGGTATCTGGTACAAAAACAGATGGATAGACCAATCCAAGCATCTACAAGTAACTTATATTTGACCAAGGAGCTAAAACCAATCCCTGGAGCAAGGACAGTCTCTTCAACAAATGGAGCTGGGAAAACTGGATTTCCACATGCAGAAGTATGAACAAGACCCCTGCCTTACACCTCTCACAAAAATCCACTCAAACTGGATTAATGATCTAAATCTACAGCATGACATCATCAAATTATTAGAGGACATTGGGGAAACCCTGCAAGATATTGGCAGAGGCAAAGAGTTCTTAGAAAAGACCTCAGAGGCACAGATAGTCAAAGCCAAAATTAACATATGGGATTACATCAAACTGAAAAGTTTCTGTATTGCAAAAGAAATCCTCAGGAAAGTGAAGAGGCCGCCAACAGAATGGGAGAAATTATTTGCAATCTATGCGACTGATAAAAGATTAATAACCAGAATATACAGAGACCAAGAAACTTCACAACAACAAAACAAACAACCCAGTTAAGAGATGGGCCAAGGACTTAGACATTTTTCAAAAGAGGAAATCCAAATGGCCAACAGACACATGAAAAAATGTTCAGGATCACTAGCTGTCAGGGAAATGCAAATCAAAACCACAATGAGGTTTCATCTCACCCCAGTTAGAATGGCTTTCATACAGAAATCAACAAACAAAAAATACTGGCGAGGAAGTGGGGAAAAAGTTACCCTAAACCACTGTTGGTTGGAATGTAAACTGGTAAAGCCACTATGGAAGAATGTATGGAGATACCTCAGAAATCTGAATATAGACCTACCATATGACCCAGCCATCCCACTCCCAGGAATCTACCCAAGGGAAATGAAGTCAGTAATTAAAAGAATTATCTGTACCCCATGTTTATTGCAGCTCAATTTACAATCAACCTAAATGCCCATCAACTGAAGACTGGATAAAGAAATTATGGGATATGTACACTATAGAATACTACACAGTGGTAAAAAAAAAATGAAATCCAGTCATTTGCAACTACATGGATCAATCTGGAAAACATAAAACTTAGTAAAATAAGATAGTCCCAAAGGGACAAACATCATATGTTCTCCCTGATTTATGAGAACTAATAGAGCACCTAAAACAAAATCTGTAGAAGTGAAATTGACATTTTGAGGAGGGATGATTTGAGCTGCTCTTGTCTTGACTGTCAAGGATCAGTTTTGTTCTTTTTTTAAAAAATATGTTATTTATTTGAGAGGTAGATGTGGGGAGCAAACCGGACTAGACTGAGTTGCTGGAATTAGGACTTATTCTATGCATCTGCTCTCCCACAATATGGCGCTGGGAGAGAAGTAAACAGCTTCCGCACAGCTGCCTCCAGTTCAACTAATAAACTGTAGGACTTGCTCCTGATTGGAGGAGAGCAGCGTGCTCGGCGTGTGGGCAGCCGAGTTGGGATTGGCGGAGGAGGACTATAAAGGAGGAGAGAAACGGCATGCACCAGGAACATCTATGGGGAACATCTAAGGGAACCCGTGCAGCCCCCGAGAAAGCCGGCCGGCGGTGTGCCGCTCCCCTGCAGAAGTGGGGAATGCGGCCAGGGGGAACTGCCCTTCCACGGAGGTGGAAGGGATAGTAGCCGACCCGGGAGGGACCAGCAGCAAACCCGGGGAGGGCCGAGCAGACGAAAGAACAGCGCAGGGTCCTGTGTCGTTCCTCCACGAAGAGGGGGAGCGACATAATGGTGCCGTGACTCGGATAGAAAACTTAGGACGGATAGCAAACTTAGGAGGGAAGAAACGGGAAGAAGTAGGAAATTACCGGAGAGAGAGACTAGCAAACAGCCTAGGGAAAAGCCGGACGAAAAGGGTGCCGGAAGAAGCTATTGAAAGCCTAGGCATAGACTCAGATACGGACTACGGGGGGAAGCTGGGAGAAATCTCTAAGGTCGAAAGTGAAAGTGAAAGCTAGAACAAACAGACTCGGACGGACGCGGACTGTGGGGAGAGGCCAGGAGAAATGAGGGAGGAATATTGTTGGAAGAAAACTTAGGGAAACATACCGGGTAGAGAAAAGTGTTAGGGAAATTGAAGCCGCGGGGGGCAGGCCGAGGCTGAAACGAAAGCCACTTTGGGATTCTCAAGTTAGCCCGGGAATGGGGGGCGAAAAGTTGAAACCAGAAGCTGAAACGTGAGCCTGGTTGGGATCCGTCTGATTAGCCCGGGGAGCAAAGGACGGGAAGCCAAACCGTGGGGCGGAGACGTATGCTGGGTTGAATTCGCCAGGCTAGCCCGGGGAACTTAGATTGAATGCTAGTGGCAGACACGTAAGCTACGCTGTGTTACTCGCGGAAGCCGCCGCGTGCAGAGAGCACGGGGCGTGAATAGATAGGGAACGGGGCTGGCGCGAGGCCGTGGTGCAGACGCAAGGGGCGTGGAGACCGCGGAGCGCACGAGGCCAGGCCGCGCAGAGCCGAGCCGCGCAGATGAGAGAGGCTGAAGCGGCTCAGAGCCGGCGAGGCGCCGAGAAGCAGCCTCGGGGCGGGGCGAGGCGCCGGGAAGCTGCGCGGAGCCGTGAAACTGCCGGCAGGGCGAGGCGCCGGGAAGCTGCCGGCAGGGCGAGGCGCCGGGAAGCTGCGGGGATAAGAGAAACAGAAGCTTAGAAGTAAGATGAGAGAAATAGGAATGCTGGAAGATAGAAGTAAAATGGGAGAAATAGGAATGCCCGGAGATAGAGAAATAGAGAAATAGAAAGGCCTCCCTACAACACTGCAATGTGAGAGCTTGGATTCGGTCTGCCTGATTAAATGAGGCGATGAGCACCTGGGCGGCTAGCAGCTTATGCGCCGCAGGTCACCGAAGACAGGCACGAATTAACATCAGTAAGGCTTCCCCACAATGTAACAATTAGGAGGCTTGGATTCGGTCTGCCTGATTTAAGGCGGTAAGCACCAGCAAGCAGCTCGACCAAAGCATGAGCTGCAGGTCACCGAAGATAGGCACAAACCAACACTAATAAGTCTCCCCCACAATACGGCAATGAGAAGGCTTGGATTCGGTTTGCCTGATAGGTTTTGTAAGCACCTGCAGGCAGTTCTAGCAGAGCAGAGCATGCGCTGCAGGGCACCGAACACAGGCACGCATCAGCGCCTAAAAACCTCCTCACAACATGGCGAAGAGAGGACCTGGATTCGGTTTGCCTGATAGGACTTGTAAGAGCCTGTGGCAACTCTAGCAAGGAGAGCAGAGTGTGTGCCGCGGGACACCGAAGACAGGCGCGTATCAACGCTAAAAAATAAAAAGAAAGGGGGATCTGTGGGGAGCAAACCGGACTAGACTGAGTTGCTGGAATTAGGACTTATTCTATGCATCTGCTCTCCCACAATATGGCGCTGGGAGAGAAGTAAACAGCTTCCGCACAGCTGCCTCCAGTTCAACTAATAAACTGTAGGACTTGCTCCTGATTGGAGGAGAGCAGCGTGCTCGGCGTGTGGGCAGCCGAGTTGGGATTGGCGGAGGAGGACTATAAAGGAGGAGAGAAACGGCATGCACCAGGAACATCTATGGGGAACATCTAAGGGAACCCGTGCAGCCCCCGAGAAAGCCGGCCGGCGGTGTGCCGCTCCCCTGCAGAAGTGGGGAATGCGGCCAGGGGGAACTGCCCTTCCACGGAGGTGGAAGGGATAGTAGCCGACCCGGGAGGGACCAGCAGCAAACCCGGGGAGGGCCGAGCAGACGAAAGAACAGCGCAGGGTCCTGTGTCGTTCCTCCACGAAGAGGGGGAGCGACAGTAGAGTTTCAGACAGTGAGAGGAAGAGACAGAGGGAAAGGTCATCCTTCCATTGGTTCACTCCCCAAATGGCTGCAATGCCCAGAGCTTTGCCGATCTGAAGCCAGGAGCCAGGAGCTTCTTCCCAGTCTCCCACATGGGTGCAGGGGCCCAAGCACTGGGCCATCTTCTACTGCTCTCTCAGGCCATAGCAGAGAGCTGGATTGGAAGAGGGTCAGCTGGGACTAGAACCAGCAGCCATATGGGATGCTGGCGCCGCATGTGGATGATTAACCTACTGTGCCATGGCGCTGGTCCCTTTTTGTTTTATTCTTCACACTATTTGTTGAACTCTTTACTTAACGTAGAGTTAATCATATGTGTATAAAGTCAATTGAAGATGATCTCATTAAAAAATAAGAGTGGGAATAAGAGAGGGAGGAGGAAGTTTGCTACTGTAAAGGTGTATAGTTCTACATACATTGCTTTTTTTCAAAGATTTATTTATTTACTTATTTGAAAGTCAGAGTTACACAGAGAAAGAGAAGGAGAAGGAGAGGCAGAGAGAGAGAACCATTGGCTGGTTCACTCCCCATTTGGCCTCAATGGAGTCTTCCAGATCTTCCACTGCAGGGGCCCAAGCACTTGGGCCATCTTCCCCTCCTTTCCCAGGCCTCAGCAAAGAGCTGGGTTAGAAGAGGAGCAGCTGGGACTTGAACTAGTGGCCATGTGGGAAGCTGCACTGCAGGTAGCAGCTTTACCTGCTACACCACAGCAATAATCCCTGGACATAATTATAAGGGTACAGTTTAAAAATTTGTCATGGGACTCCAAATCCCATTAGGCTGGGTGGTAAAAATGCCACCTTAAGTGTTAAAGTGATCATATTAAGTGTTAAAGTAAACATATAGATAGGATTAAGTGTTAAAGTGCTCATTTGAATAGGATCAAGTGTCTGGTAACAATAACAGATGGAATTAAAAAGGAGAGAATGATGGGAAGCAGTCCACACAGCAGACTCATAGAATGACAATCACTTTAAGTAACATTCTGACTCAGAATCAGCCCTTAAGGCTTCCTGATTTGTCTGAAAAGCCCATGAGAGAATTTCAGGCATGGAAGACCAAGACACTGTGGCAAAAAGTGTTCTACATGAAGGATCTCTGTGAGTGAGACCCCGGTGTAAAGAAGTGGCCATCAAAGAAGGATGTACTTTTTCTCTAAAGGGAGAACTTCCACTTTGTTTATGGCCTTGTCTAAATATTGAGTTTGTGGACTCAAAAGACTTTCATAGCCTAGGCAGCTCATGTCAAGAGCCTCAGGTGGTCACTGATGTCACACATAAGAGTGTTAATTGTTAAATTAGCAAGAGTCACTGTGCACCAACTCCCCATGCAGGACCTCTGTCCTCAATGAGTTGTATTATTAGAGTTAACTGTAAACCTAGTTCTCAGTTTGTGTGTGTGTGTGTGTGCACACATTTTTGAAATCTTTACTTAGTATAGAATTGATCTTCTGTGTACAAAGTTAATTGAAAATGAATCTTAATGGAGAATGGGACTGGGAAGGGGAAGAGGCAGGAGGATGTTAGCTGTGAGTGTGGGTGGGAGGGCGGTTATGGTGGGAAGAGTAACTATATGCCTAAAATTATACTTATGAAATTTGTATTCCTTAAAAAATAAATTAAAAAGGGGCTGGCATCGTGGTGCAGTGGGTTAACGCCCTGGCCTAAAGCACCGGCATCCCATATGGGCACCGGTTCTAGTCCCAGCTGCTCCTCTTCCCATCCAGCTCTCTACTATGGCCTGGGAAGGCAGTAGAAGATGGCCCAAGACCTTGGGCCCCTGTACCTGCATTGGAGACCTGGAAGAAGCTCTGGGCTCCTGGGTTCGGATCAGTGCAGCTCTGACTGTTGCGGTCATCTGGGGAGTGATGGAAGACCTCTCTCTCTGCCTCTCCAAATGCTCCCAAATATTGGAATTTGCAGTATGTTATGATAATATTTTATAAACTGAGTTTTCAGAGCGGAAGTTTCATATTAAATAAAGAATATTTCCTTATCTGCATTATAATGATGGCCATGCTGTCAAAGAGTTAACTAGAATTTCCCTGTATCATTGACTATATATCCCCAAATGTGCTTATAAAGGACAATACTACCATAAAATACATTTATCTTTGCTGTTGGTGAGTATGCCACCAAAGGAAATATTTTTCCAACTGTTCATCAGTGTAATTCACAGCAGTATTTTAAGAATGTCAAATGCCCTCTCCTTCAGCATATTTATTTTTTCCCATAATGAAAATGTTTTTAAGTGGTACAAAAACTTGCATCCTTACTATCTAATACTTACCATCTTCTCAATACATGTACACACAATGCAACATTTTATTCAGGGTAAAGGGAACTATGTCCTCAAACATTTATCATCACTTTTTGGTGAACACGTTCACAATCCTCTCCTCTAGGTTTCTTTTTTTTTTTTTTAATTCAATTCTTCATTGCTAACGATAGTCAATGAGTTACGTAATAGAACACCAGAACTTCTTTCTCTTTACTGTAACTCAGTCCATTTTAATTACCCATCTTTCCTCCCTTCCTCATTCTCTCCCAGGGTCTGGTAGCTCTCATTCTCCTTTCAATTTCTACAAGATCAATCTTTTTAGATTCCACAAATGAGTGAGATCATGTGGCTACATTTCTATTTGTAATTGACAGATAGTAGTTGTATACATCTGAAGAGCACAATGTGATGCTCTGATATGTGTATACATTGTGAAATAATTGCACCAAGAAAATTAATGTATATCACCTCAACATATTCATTTTTTCTCAGTGAGGACATTTAAAATCTATTCTTTTAACAATTTTGGAATGCACCACATTATTGGTAAGCATGGTTTTCTTGCTGTGATCTTGAAAACCTTTCCCTAATTGGAACTTCACACTCTTGGTCAATTTCTCTTCATTCTTCCCTCACCAACAGCCTCTGTAAACCACTATTCTATTCTGCTGTGTACTTCTATAAGTTCAAGTTTTTAAGATCCTATAAATAAGTGAAATCATATGGAATTTGTCATCTTGTGTTTGGCATATTTCATTTAGCATTATGTTCTCTGGTTCATCTGTGTTGTCATGGATGATAAAATTTCCTTCTATTTAAAGTTGCATAGTATTCCACGGTATGTACACCACCTTCTCCTCATCTCTTTTGCCGTGATGGATACTGAGGTTGATTCTGTCTCTTGGCTATTGCAATTAGCAGCATGTTTATCTTGAGATCCTGTGTTTAATCACTAGAGGATGCTTCCTTAGATTTTGTTTCCAGCCCTGCTATTTATTTGCATGATCATCTTGGAAAAATTAAAGGACCTCTCTGGACTTCAGTTCTTCATCTGCAGAAAGTCTATAAATTCCATGGGGCAGGTATGTCAGACACCTAATGGCTCTCACAGTAGCCACCGAGGTTATGATTAAAGCAAAAATCCAGTCTTCCCCTCATTGCCTTTAATCCGGACACTTGAAACCATTCCATATGCGATGAGCGATGAGCAAACACCTTGCACGTTGTACTCGGGGGAGTGTTGCATTTGACTGGTGCCCTGTGAATTATGGCCAAAGCAATTGCTGTCTTAGCACTCATCCTGGGGATCTCATAATATGTCACAAAAGAGGGGATGGAATTTTTGCCCATACAAAGCTCTCTTGGGTGGTACCATTTGTTTTCCCGTCACCTTTCTACATATCTTGCTAAACTACACATAAGTGTTTTCCTAGATTTCTGCTTTCCCTTTTTAATTTCCACAACCTGAATCTTGGTCTTTACTGCTTATATCTACTCATCTTGTCTCAGTTCATTCTGCATAAATAACCAGAGCAAAGTTTCTCTAACTGCGAGTGTAGGATTTAATTATCTCAATAATTTAAGATAATGGGGGCGTTTGGCTAGACTCTAGTTGGGACATGTGCATCCCATATCAAAGTGCTTTGGATTTGATTGCCAGCTCTGCTTCTCATTCCAGCTTTCTGCTAATGAACACCCTGAGAGGCAGCAGTGATGGCTCAAGTAGTAGGGAACATCTAAGTGGGAGACTCAGACTGAGTTCCTGGCTGTCGCTCCCCCTCTTCGTGGAGGAGCGACACTGAACCCTGCGCTGTTCTTTTGTCTGCTCGGCCCTTCCCGGGTTTGCTGCTGGTTCTTCCCAGGTTGGCTGCCGTCCTTCCACCTCCGTGGAGGGGCGGTTCCCCCTGCTACTTTCCCCACTTCCGCGGGGGAGCGGCACACCGCCGGCCGGCTCTCTCGGGGGCTGCTCAGATGTTCCTCAGGTGTTCCTGGTGCATGTTGTCTCTCTCCTCCTTTATAGTCCTCTTCCACCAATCCCAACTCTGCTACCCACACGCCGAGTACGCTGCTCTCCTCCAATCAGGAGCAGGATCAGCTCCTGCAGGTCATCACTCAAGTTAGCGAGAGGCAGCTGCGTAGAAGCTGTTTACTCCTCTCCCAGCGCCATATTGTGGGAGAGCAGATGCATAGAATAAGTCTTAATTCGAGTAACTTAGTCTAGTCCGAGTTGCTCCCCACACTTGGCTCCCAGCTTTGTCCTAGCCCAGCCCTGGATATTATAGGCATTTGAAAAGTGAACCAGCAGATGGTAGATCTTTGACTGTCTTTGTCTCTCTCTGTCTCTGTCCGTCTCTCTCTGCCTTTTAGTTTAATTAAAAAAATCAATATGAATCACTGGTTAAAAAAATACAAGACCTATTAACCTGGCCAGACTGTGGGTCTATCTGTGATAACATTTTGTTTCCACATTAAGGAACAGTTATGCGGAGCCTTTGATAGTCTGTGAAAAATCCCGTTACCTCTAGCAATTTCCCAAGAACCCATTATCTGTACAAGCGTTTGTCAAAATGTTCATGGGAAATAGCCTTCAAAAATGTTTATTTTGATGCAAATAATTTTTATGATCAATGTATATAAAGTGTCTCTTAAAGGTTCATAAAAACGTTTATGCAAAAACTACCCATGGATTTCAATTTTTTTTGGCACCAAAATACTTAACCTTTGAATTGCATTTTTCTGTGGACTTTTAAAGTGTCTTTGTATATGCAGAGTTGCTTTATTTCTTTGCGATCTGTTTCTTGAGAGAGATGGCGGCCAACTGTAAGGTCAGGGGAGCCCTGAATGGGTCCCCTCTTCTGTTGAATCTGGAGATTCCTGCAGGGAATAGGGAGCAGTCACCCGCATCCCAGAAGGTAGAGGTGCTTCAGCTGGGGGTGGTAACTGAGCTCATGTGCTTATTCCCAAAGAAGTAGAGAGAAAAATGCTGTGGTTTGGTGATTTCTTCTTTCCCCTAGAAAAAAAATGAAACTCCAGAAAGTACAATCAAGGAGATAACCAGGCACACATAGAAAAGAAAGGCTAAATTTCTATCAGGAAGGCTAGTGTTAGCTCTTGTACTAGGCATCACTGACTTAGAACTTTCTGTTTCTAATTTTCTTTCCCTCTTTGAATCCTGATTTGTGCTCATCAGAAAACAAAATCAGTATTCAGATGCTGAATTCTGTAGCTTCCCATTTATTTCCTATAAAGTTGAATTTAAACTACACAGTTCTCCATCAATCACAAATATTTATTCATTGACGACTGCATGAAGGGAAATGAGCCAGGTGCTGCGGCACAAATAAAGCAGCACGAGACTGCTGGGGACCTTTATAGGATTCGGGGAGGGTATCTTTTGGGCTGCTCTGTGTCCACACGTCTTCCTATCTGTGAGAACACTCCAGCATGTGATGCTGCTGAGCTGGAAGTAGAGGGGGACTGATGTCCCTTTTTCTTGATTCCCATCCCAGCTGGGATGTGAATGTATGATGGTGGTGGAGATCATGTCTCCTCTTGGTACTTTTATCCCGTAAAAAGTGACCCAAAGACACAAATTATTTTGAGCAGCCAAGTGAGTTTAGCAGCAGAGATGCCCCTTGGGACAGGGATGGGATGGCCAGTGGAAGCATGTTAGACGGTTTTCAGGATCTGATCTTAACCAAATTATTGTTGAGTCTTTGGTTCCTGTCTGCTCCCTGAACTTGCATCTTCATGCCTCCTTTTCTCTGCCTGTGTATCCTAGGAGGCAGAAGTGATGGTCCACGTGGGGGACCTGGACTGAGCTCCTGGCTCCAGCCCCAGTCAGCCACAGCCATTACAGATATTTGAGCACTAAACTCCTGGCCCCCCCAACCTCCATCACCACACCCCCACCGAGTGAAAAAACCAGCGCTGCACAGCAGCGTATGGAATCTCGCTTTCCAAGTTGCTGCCACAGGAGCGAATGAAGGTGCCCGGAAGAGCTGAGAAACAAGACTGCTTGAGGTCAGATGTTGACAAGTGGAAGCCAAGAGTGAGGAGGGCGCTGGACAGACACCTTCTCCTTCCTCCTTCTTGGGGGCGGGGCTTCTCTGTAGGGTGGGCGCGGGGACTGCTGTCCTCTTTGGGGCTCACAGAGGCCTGTGGCCGCAGGGGACTCTTTCACTTTGTGCGTCTGCCCATCTATGTCAGCTGCATTTTCTTTCTCCTGCAGTCTTGCTGGCCTGGGATTGTCTTGTCCTTAATCCTCGCCTCAGGATCTGCTTTCTAGGGGACTCCAACGGAAAGAACGCCTCACGCAAAATGAATACATGTCTGTTTAAGGCCTAAAAGTACCAGTTGTATGAAAAATACATGTTGAGAAAACTCGAAGAATAAAGGCTTAGTTGATTATAAATTCGGAGGTCGCCGTGTACTTTCAGAGAGATGGTTTTTCTATTTACTGATCTTTCCTTGTCAAGTCAGGGGAGGAAAGAGAGTTTTGGGAACTTTGAGATCATAATAAAAGTTTGTATTAAACTAGAATTGTTGTGAAGGTTATTACATAAGAGTTGAAGGTGGCACAGACCAATGTAGCATCAAATAGAATCAATAAATACAATTAAGTTTTAAATTTAATTTTCATTAAATATTCAACTTAATATTTAATTTAATGTAAATGTTTAATATTTAGAACTAAAGTAAACTGCTTAAGATACAAATAGGTACAGGTAGGCAGGTAGACTAGAGCTAAGTTAGTTAAACAACTCCAAATACCCTGAATTGCTTGAGAACAAACCCAAGACTGATAAACCATCATACACCAAGGCCTGAATCTCCCACAATACCCTTACTTGCAATCTTTTAGCTTTCATTTGCAGAATTCTAATCGTGGGGTATTTGTTTTCTCAGTTGAAAGACGATTTCTGATGTCATTGTGTCACTGTGTGTGTGTGCTGAAACTAAAACCTGTCACCCTTTAATTTTAACTGACCCAAGTCCTTACACCACACAAAAGTGGTCAAACTTTTCTTCCATATGACAGTCCTTAAAATACTGGTGTCAGAGTTCATATTTCCTCTGCATCTTTTCAGTAGGCTACAGGTCTGCTACTTTATCAGTCACTCTCCAGGACTTCTAGTTTCATTTTGGCATGACCCATATCGAGTTTTTAAGGGAAGGAGGTATTTTAGTGCCTTTCTCTAGTTGTTCCTTTTGTATCCTTCAAAAATATCATGTCCAAATTATGTTAAGTAAAAAAAAAAAAAGCCAGCCAGCCAAAGACAAACACTGAATGTTCTCGTTCACATGTGGAAGCTAAAAAAAATGATTTGGTAGACGTGGAGAGTAGAATAGTGGTCACTAGAGGTTAGAGAGATGGGAAGAGAGTTGATGGAGGGAGGGATGATAGGTACAAAATAGAGTTAAATAGGAGCAGTAAGTTCCAGCGTCCAATAGCATGGTTACTATATTTGACAATTTATTATGTGTCTTATAAACAACTAGAAAAGGGCAGAGTTCCAAGGTTCCCAACACAGAGACACGATAAATGTTTAAGGAGATGAAATTGCTAATTACCTTGAATTGATCATTACACATCGTATACATGCATCCAAGTATCACAATGTACCTCCTACTTATGTACAATTTCATGTTCACAAAAATATTCCTTGAAAAGAAAAGATTGATGCCCAGATGTGAACACAATATTTAGGCATTGTTAGATCAAAGCAAAATGAATAGGATTGTCAATTCCATCATTAAAGTTTCCATATCCCCATCCATGCAGTCTGAGATTATATTACTTCTTTTAGATGGTCACAGTGGATGGCAATAAAACAGAGTCAGCTAAATCAACAATTTTTCCCCCTTCTGTTGCTTCTCATCCAGGTCCCTCCTGTCTTGTCTTAGTGTATTGATTTTCTCAAATTCAAATAGAATGCTTTACGTGAATTGTTATTAAAGTTCATCTTACTTGATGCAGGTCGGTATTAACGCCTATGCAGATGACGTTTTGGATTCAGAATCTGCCACCTCGTGTATTTGTTCTGGTTAGATTTTGATCACATGCCTTCAGTGGTCAGCAAACTGACCAGACAGAATGGTGCTGGAGGACCTCAACCTGATATTCAACTAACACTCATTGGGTACCATTACAAAGCAGTTAGAATGCCCTGAAGTTGTAGGAAGCTCTGACAGACTTTATCAGAGTCTCATTGAAATACATTTCCACTTGGTCTAAAAATTTTCTATTACCTTGGTAACACTCGAGAAAGAGAAATGCGGGCCCTGGCATCCCGCTCCCTGCCAAGCATAATCAGTGAGGCCTTGCTGTTGCCAGCTGGCCTGGCTCGCACAGCTAGGTCTCTCTTTACTCCTGCTGAACACAAACAGTCTCACACAACATGACCATCAGACAAGACCACTCTGTGACCATGATGGGTCAAGACCATGACTCTGTAATCGTGTCTGAACACAGACAAAACATAAATATTGTCTAAGCCACAAATGACCAAGTTCCTCTCTCCCTGCTGACCTGACAGACTGCCGCTTCTTCAGCGATTGCAGCCTTATCCTTGCCCTCGTCTTTCCTTCCTGGGGATAAGATCGATTGAGCTGTCTCACTGTAGAACTGCCCCCAACTTTTTGGTAATATCCAATCAAAAATGACCTTGCTCTTCTTTGCAGCCTCCCTAGTCACTCAACTAAGCCCAGGTCCACTACAAAGTTCTTTCTCACACCTGGCTGAGATGCTCCATTGCTGCCCCGTAGTGAGTGTTAGTCCTCACTGTGGGGAGCAATTAACCCGACTTGACTCAACCACAGGTGTGTGCCTGCTGGCCTTGGCGAGACAGCCTTGACGCCTGTCAGACATGAAGGCACTGTGCACACACGTGCGCGCACACACATGCATTCACACGGATTTATTATGCTGTCTTTGGCTTGAGGGGTCACACTGGAACCCACAGTCTCAGAACCCTATTAGTATTTTCTCCAGTAGGGATCCAGGATGACTCCTCACTTGCTAACAGGAAGAGGAATAAGCGCGTCTCTCCCTTCTGCATAGGTCCGGCTCTGTTTACGCTAGTTCAAAGCCCTAAGGGTGGAATTCTGTGCAGGGTCTCTGCCATCCTGATGCCACATCCCTAGCACAGATCTTCTGCCTGTGCTACTGTCACCAAATGCAGTGCTGCAGGAAGTGGTGTAAGGAGACCCCTTTGCTTGCGGCGAGTGTGGTGTCTGGCTCCGGAGGAGCAGTTCTTCTCTTGAGTCGTGGGCAGGCCTGGCTCCTGGGCGGAGGCCAGGGGTGGGACAGAGATAAAAGCCTTTCTTCCCTCTGCAGTACCCAGTTACAGCCAGACTCACTGAACCAGAGCCAGCATTACAAATACCATATTCATACGTAGCTCAGTATATTCATTTAGTTCGGGGGAACATCAGTGTTTTCTGGCACTCGATCCCATTTGCACTTGAAGCCTGTGATTTTGCTTTTCTTTTTGTTACAGTCTGTATCCTAACTGGTGCTCCTTACAGAATAGACTTTCTATTTAATTCAATATTTATCACCTACCATAGAGGTGTGGAGAATACAAAGACATATCAGCTATAGCTCTGATCTTAAGCAGTACCTAACCTGGCTGCAGGTGCTGTGGCACAATAGTTACAACACTGCTTGGATGCCCACATTCCATATCAGAGTTCCTGGGTTTGTGTCCCCACTTTGCTGCTGATCCAGCTTCCTGCTAGTGGAAGACAGCAGGTGATGGCTTAAGTATTTGGGTCCCTGCCACCCACATAGGAGACCTGGATGGAGTTCCAGGCTTCTGACTTCAGTCTGATCTAGCCCTGGCTATTGCTGGCATTTGAGGAGTGAACCAGTGGATGGAAGATCTCTCCCTCTGTCTCTGTCTGTCTCTCTTGCTCTCATTCAAATAGATAAAAAAAGGTTCCATTTAATTTTAAGAAAAGGAAGTATATATCTAGAGAGTCTCAGCCATGCACATAAGTAACGGGGCATAGTTCTTTCAATGAACAAACATTTATTATACAACATATTCAGAAACTTTCAAAGGATAGTACTCTATTGATTGAGCACCTCCTATGTGTGAGGACTGAATCAAGAACTTTTCCCTCAACATCTCCCTTAGTCTTCGGAAAACTGCTTTAAGATAGATGCTACTCTTAGTCCATTGTGCAGAACTAGCTGTGGTCGTGGAATAACTGGCTAAGGTCACAGAGCTGGTCAAGTGCAAGAGCCAGGATTTTTGCTCTGTACCTTTAATAAATTCTTATAATTTGTGTTGTGTTACTCTTCCAGGCCACAGTTTTTGGGTATGCTGTTGACCCCTGAGAAATTTTGACTGGGGAAGCTCGGAAAGATTCCAATCTACTAGACATTCTAGAAGGTGTTTGGATATTTTTTTCTGCCGTGGCCCCATCTCAGAGCCCATGTGAGCACACAGGCACCAAGGCAGACCCCAGAGTCTGCAGCCGTGACTGTACTTGTTGTTCTACGTCTTCTGTACAGTCTTGGGAGGTTATTTTTAATGCAACATGCCAGAGTGGCATGTGGAAAGATCCATAGTAACCAGCTAACAGTAACAGCAGGGCCTGCCAAGTAAAAGTTCCGTAAATCAGTCATAAACACAGTTCCAACATCAGGGCCGGCGTCCTGTGCATGAGGGAGTGTCTTTGGAGAAGGCACAATTCACACAGTTTCCTGACATCTCTTTGCAATTCCACGTGTGTCAAGGGCTCCTGTGGCAAATTATTTTTGTAAAGGGGGAGAAAAGGAACAAGAGAGAGGCTTCCTGTTACTTTCTTGCCACGGCGAAATCTCTCCTGGGCCATCTGAAATCCGGGAAAGACAGGCACCGCGATACCAATGTCCTCCTTTCTTGTGTTTGTAATAATTTGGGGATCACTCATTTTCCACAGCCACAGCCCAAGTCGAGGCCTTAATGACTTGGTATACTGAAAAGGCCTGTGGCTTTACTCTACCACCCTTAAATCTAACAAATTCATGACAGTCAAAACCACCCCAGGCAGGACTTTGAACATCTTACTTATCCTTTGAGCGAGAATTTTACGAGGCACTTCCAAGCACCACCAAGGCAAATCAAAGCTCACCATTCCAAACACTGGGGCTTTCTATTGGGACAGACTTACAGCCGACTGGGATGCAGCAAGAGGCTCCCTTTGGGGTATAAGAATGGTGAGGTTTTGGGATAAGGACTCCCTTATCAGGTAAGGGAGACATCACCAGTTTGAAAAGTCAGAGAAATCACCTTATTCAGCTCCCTGCTATCACAGGGGCTCTGGCCATAGGGAGCCAGCCATTCTTCACCAACAGAGCATGTTAGGCCAGGATGAAGTACCGACAGGCAGGAAAGTGGAGCATTGACAACTTAATACTTGGTGAAAGATTTAATCTGTGCTGATAGGAGTGGATGGTCCCTTCCCCACCGCCTAGTGCCACTCACATCACACACACACACACACACACACACACACACCTCTCTTCTTGGTGGAGAGAGATGGTGGGGAGGGGGTATGAAGGGCCTGGAGAAGCTGAAGGGAGAATTTGTAGAGCACCAGAAGAGCAATTTCTCGTTGGCACGGTCTGAGCAAGGCTACCTCGCTGCACAAACACTGCCCTGGTAACACGAGGTGCGGCTGTGGAACCACAAGGCTTGAGCTCAGAGAAAGGGAGAGAGCTCTTCGCAAGGTGCCCACCTTGCGTGGGAAGTGCCTGCATCGGGGATTCCCCTAGAATCAGATTCTTGTTGAGCAGAAGGGAAGCGGGAGACTGATTTTTGCTCTGTTTACTGTGGAAATTTTTAATTTCAGTCACTTCAACACTTGGAATACTTTCTTCTTTTGCTTGCAGTGAAATGCACATAACATTAACCCTTTGTAAGTGTGCAGTTCAGTGGCATTACATATATTCAGAGTGGGGTGCATTTGGCCTAGCAGTTAAGAAGCCACTTGGGACACCTGCCTCCCACATTGCAGGCCCTGGGTTTGACTTCCAGCTCTATTCCCTGTACTGCCTCACTGCTAATGCACACCCTAGGGGCCAGTGGTGATGGCTCAAGCAGTCGGGTTCCTGTTGTCTATGTTAGAGACCTGATGGGTTCTTAGTTCCAACCTTTGGCCTCACCCAGTCCCGGCCAAAGATGGGAGCCAGCAGATGGGAGAACACTCTGTCCTCTATCTGCCTCTTAAATAAAGGAGTGAATGAATGAATAAAGGAATGGGTTAAAGAGTGTATACAACATTGTACAACAATTAACGCTGTTTCCAGAACCTTTTCATCATCCACAATAGGAACTCCGTGTATTCAAGGTTCACCTGTGTTGTAGCATGTATCAAAATTCCATTCCTTTTAAGGCTGAACAATATTCCACTGTATGTAAATACCACATTTTGTTTATCTACTTGTGCATTAATGGAGATTTGTGCTGTTTTCAGTGACTCACGCTGCTATGAACAGGGATACAGAGTAGGTATTTGGGTCCCTACTTTTAATTCCTTTGATTATACATCTAGTAGAATTCCCGGGTCATATGGGAATTCTACATTTAACTTTTTGAGGAATTTTTGACACTAAAAAAAAGTATAAACCATAGAGGCAGACTCATTTCAGAGTCTGAGCTTTCCAAACCCAAATGGGGAGTGTCAGTTGGATTTAGAAAAGAAAGGAAAATAGAGAGTAAGAAAGAGAGAGAAGAAAAGGCAAGGCAAGACAAATGCAGGAAAAGATGGATGAGAGAGAGAGAGAGAACACACGTGTGCTTGGCAACCCCGATGTGAGCAGTTTGGGTGGAGAGCCAGGGATGGAGGCAGACTGGAGTGGATCAGCAATAGAGGCAGCCATTTGTTAGCTCTTCTGGGAACTGGGACTGTGGACAGTGAAAGCCAGGAGATCAGTAAGGGACAAGGTGAGCACGGGCACATTTAAGATGCCTACGTGCTGCTGGGAGTAGGTAAGAGAGGGGTTAATTAGTACAGTGAGGTCTCCAAGAAAGAGGAGAGGCAGTGGTGGAAGTGGCGTTGGCCTGCTTTGAGGATCTGCCTCTTTATAACGGGAGCAAGAGGACAGGCCAGCTAGAGGTGCTACTGAGCCTGAGTATTCATAGACATTGAGTGTGGCTTTGTGGGGGAGTACAGAGTAAACCATGACTTGGGTTTTACTATCATCAGTATAGTAGAAGAAGAGGGACTTGATCCTCCTAATTGAAAATAGGACAGAAAATGTGGAATGTCACAAGAGAAGGTACAAGGCAGGTTTTATGGCCTACTTGAAGACTTTCCTTATAGCAGCAAAGGGTATGTGTATCCACAATACAAAAAGAATTTCAAAGTTGTGATTTTCAGGAAGACATAATGGAATACATATAATGCCTTCCTACTTTGTTCCTTCTTTAATCTCTGAGATTAGAGGAAATGAAAACATCTAATTTGGGAACTTCCTTCTGTTCAGAAAGTGTATTAAGGATTGAGTTGTAAACTCCTATCTGAAGTCATGTCTTCTTTCCTTAATCTAGCTTCATTTGTGAAATCTAAAGGGTAAAGGGATGGGGAGATACCTAGGTTTGGAAAAGTCATCAAGATTACATTTGCTATTGTGGGTGCCACACTGGAAGACGCAGATTTGAATGCAAAGCTCTAGAGTGGTTACAGCAGCGTGGTAATAAACCAAACACCAACATTTATCATTACACATGACCACATTTACACGTTTCTTAACCCGAGATCACATATCTGGCAACCTGGTTCATAGGACAATAGACAAAGCAGAAATAACTAAAAGCAAACTCTGAGACATTGTGGCCCAGACTCTGTGCATGCTTAAGGGCCACAGACAAGTCTCAGAAAGACCCCCTTACTCATTTGCACACATGCTTCCAATAAACGGAATGACGCAGAGTTCAACACACAATAAATTTTACAGTACATTAAAAGGGAAGGAAAAATTAACGGTGGTAGATACATTTCGGTGAGTAGGGAAAGTGTACTACGATAAAATTCAACCAGAGAGCTAACACAGCTTTGAGTTCTGAAGGCATATTAGAGGCAAAACTCCCACCACATCTCAAACATATCCTCGGATGATACCATTTGGTGAATCCATAGCATCATTCTCATTTATAAGGTTTATTTTTGTGATTCCTCTGAGGATAATGAAATACCTAACAGAACCCGGTGTAGGGTGGCAAGAAAGCACATGCAGAGGTGACAGGGCAGGAGGCAGCTGGGTTCAGAAGCTCCAGTGGGCATCTCCTCGCAGAGACACCAATCTGACAGCTGTTTATGCACTAAGTCACCTTTGAAAGAGACAAGGAAGCCAGATGAGAGACCACAGTGCCAGGTTTAGTATAATAATGAGAGAGCTGTGTAGAAGGAGGCAGGAGAGGGAGTTGCCACATCTCGCCTCTCAGCTCCAAGTAACACAGCTTGGAGAGAGATCTCCCACTCAGTGGAGGTAGAGGGAGTGAAAAATCCAGACTTTAGACTTGAAACCCAATACTAGGCTTGCTATAGTGAAATCTGGAGTTGGACAGCACCCCAATGTTTCTGGCTCCAAGCCAGTACCTGCAGACAAAGACGTCAAATCCTCCTTTGTCAGGGGGCCCAGGGACTGCATCTATCCTCCCTCCTTCAGCAGACAATAGAGCAAGACTCCAGGCACTGAGGGGTAGGGTGGGAAAGTGAGTTTAGGGCTCTGCATTGCCTGCTGCTGTGATACCCAGTACCAGATAAAGTCCAAAGTCCTCCATTTCCAGGCCAGAGCTCACAGATGCAGCTCCTAGATGTCCTCCAGCACCAAGGCCATGATAAAAGGACTTGTTTTGGCCTGTGTAGCCCCAGGCTCCTGAAAGCTTGGCATGCATCTCTGAGACTAGGTAGCGCCTAGACCAGGATCCACCCAGCTTAGTGTCA
Organism: Oryctolagus cuniculus; assembly: GCF_964237555.1. NCBI lineage: Eukaryota > Metazoa > Chordata > Mammalia > Lagomorpha > Leporidae > Oryctolagus > Oryctolagus cuniculus. The sequence goes on along the minus strand of NC_091447.1, from coordinate 42,828,013 downwards.
GCCTGAGTGGCTAAGGGGTTGCCCCCATCACCCCTTCACCATCTGCAGGCAATCAGTAGGGAGTAAGACTTCAACCAGAGAGGGGTCAGACAGGAAATTGAGCTCAGAGACTTTCTGTGAAGTTCAGTGCCAGTCCCACTGCAGTGATACTGAGTGCCAGATAGAGACCAGAGGTCCCTCTCTGCAGGCCAGTAATTGCAGAGGGAGCCTCTAGACCCACCCCAGCATCAGGTGGAGACCTGCACCTGGACAGATGGACAAGAATTTGAGCCTGCACTCCTCCCAGCCTCCTGTGTGCTTGACGTGCTTCACAAGATACCTCAGGGCCCTGCAACTGCAAGACCAAAGTGCAATCCAGCTTAGTGTCATCCTGAGTGGTCAAATGACTGCCTTCATCACCCCTCTCCCAACTGTGGACAGAAATCAAGGAGCAAGACTCTAGTTACTAGGGAACCCGAGTGAGCACAGCATGTGTCTTAAAACCATCACTGGGCCATTGCCTGAGGATGAACTCCTAGACCTGCCCTGGTTCCAGATAGAGACTCAAGGCCCCATCCAATGGAATCTATATCCTGGTCAGTTTTACCTGTGGTTGGTTTCAGGAGCCTTGGACTGCAAGGCTAGGCAGCAAAGTGGACCTTGGTCCTAACTTGTACTGTACTGGTCTTCATAAGCTGTGGGCTCTAGGTATAACCTAGCATTGTAGCATAGATAGACCCAGGGTTGATTACTACATTCCTTTCCCAACCTCAGACAACATAACACAGAAACAGTAATTGTCTGCTCTGGGGCAGAAAAAATTGGGTGCCTTAGGTATTGCATGGAGACCTAGGACTGGCACTGCAGAGACTTCTATACCTATGCCAAGCTTTGGGCTGATGCAACTTCACCTCCAACCATGCCTCTAAAATGAGGTGTCTGGGTTGACACTCCCACAATCCCGACCACAGGAAACTGAAGACTTCTGCTCCAGTGACCCTGAACCCTGCCTCACAGGCTACTACTGGGACCCTGTGGTATCCCAGGCCTCCATGGTCTACTTGCTGTAGAAGAAGATCTAAGGAAACTATAATATAGCATCCAACTGGAGATAAAGGCAAAATAACCCACCAAGCCAATATCTGAAGACATATCTTCAGGTAAAATCCATTACCATAAACATCTTTCCTTAAGAGTGATAGAAACAACTAACCTGCCATATGAGCAAACAACAACTGGGGTCAAGGAAGTAAGAAATCGCTAGGCAACATGACGCCCCCAAAGGAACACGACCACTCTTAGAAAGAGACTCTAAAGAAAAAGGAATTTATGAAACGCCTGATAAAGAATTCCTAAGAATGTTTATAAGGATAATCAAAGAGATACAAGAGTGTATAGACAGAGAGCGGAATAAAATCAGAAAAGCAATGCAGGATATCAATGAAAAATTCAGCAAAGAGCTAGAAATCATGAAAAAGAATGAAACCGAATTCTTAGAAGAGTCCAATAAATCAAATAAAAAACAGTTGACAGCCTCAAAAGTAAATGAGATCAAGCAGGAGAAATAATCTGTACAAGAAGTCAGATTTTATGAAATAGTTAAGTCAGATAAAAAAAGATTCAAAATAATTTAAAAGCCTCTAAGATGAGTAGGACATGATTAAATGAACAAATAGTCAAATTGTGGGGATACCTGAGGGTGAAGAGTGGATCATGGGCTTAGAAAATCTTTAATGACATAGAACTTTCCAAAGAATGTCAAAGCTAGAGGGAGTTCGTCACCACCAGATGAGCCTCACAAAGGGTGCTTAAAGGAGTGCCACACGTGGAAGCAAAAGGAAGATAACCAACATCATGAGGATATGTTAAAGAATAAATGAGGGATATTCAACATAAACAACAATGGATATTCAAAACAAACAGAAGAAAACATTTTAAATGACAGGACTAAGTTATTACCAATAATGATTTTGATTTTAGGTCAACTAAATTACCCATTAAAAGATACAGACTAATCAATGGGTCTAAAATAAGACCCATCAAGATGCTACCTACAAGAAGCTCACTTCCCTAGTAAAGATGCATACAAACTGAAAGTGAAAGGATAGGAAAGGATATTCCATGTGAATGGAAACCAAAAGCACGAAGGAGTGGCTATCCTCATATCAGACAAGGTAGACTTTAACCCAAAAACTGTTAAAAGAGACAAAGAAGGTCATTATATAATAATCAGAAGAGCAATTCAGGAAGAATATATGATAACTATAAATGTATGTATACCTAATATGGGTATACACAATTACACAAAACAAATATTAACTCTAAAAGGAGAGAGAAGCTATAATACAAGAATAGTGGGGGGACTTCAACACCTTATTTTTTTTTTTTTACCAATAAATAGACCATCCAGATAAAAAAGATCAAAAAGGAAACATCAGAGTTAAACTATACCATGTAACAAATAGAGTTGAGACAATTACAGACTGCTCCATCAAATAGCTGCATATGCACATTCTTTTGATGGGCATATAGGACATTCTCTAGGCTATTTTTTTAGGACAGACCATTTATTAGGTCCCAAAACAGGTCTCAACAAATTAAAAAAAAAATGAACATTATGTAAATTATGCTTTCAGACCATAATGAAATAAAACCAGAAATCAACAACAAAAGAACCTCTAGAAATTAAATAAATACATGGAGACTGGGGCTGGCGTTGTGGTGTAGTGGGTAAGGCGACCGCCTGTAGTGCCAGCATCCCATATGGGCACCGATTCAAGTCTCTGTTGCTCCACTTCCAATCCAGCTCTCTGCTATGGCCTGGGAAAGCAGTAGAAAATGGCCCAAGTCCTTGGGTGCTTGCACCCACGTGGGAGACATGGAAGAAGCTGCTGACTCCTGGCTTCGGATTGGCACAGCTCCGGCCATTGCAGCCAATTGGGGAGTGAACCATTGGATGGAAGACCTCTCTCTCTCTCTCTCTGCCTCTCTCTCTCTCTCTCTCTCTCAGTAAACCATTGGATAGGAGACCTCTCTCTGCCTCTCTCTCTCTCTTTCTCTCTCTGCCTCTTCTCTCTCTGTGTAACTCTGACTTGCAAATAAATAAATCTTTAAAATAAATAAATGTATAAATACATGGAGACTGAACAACATGCTTCTAAATGAACAATGGCTCTTGGCAGAAATTAGAAGAAAAATTTAAAACTCCCTTGAAACTAATGAAAGTGGAAATAGAATATGCCAAATTTATGGGATACATCAAAAAAGAGAGAAAAGTTCATAGCAACAAGTAGCTACAAAAAATAGGAAAATATCAAATAAATAAACATTGCATGTCAAGGGCCTAGAAAAATCAAAACAAACTAAACCCAAAGTTAGTAGAAAGAAAGAAAGAATAAAAATCAGAGTAGACATAATGAAACAGAAACTGAACAAGCAATACAACAGATCAATGAAATGAAGAGGTGATTTCTGGGGGCTGGTGTTGTGGTAGTGGTTTATTTTATTTTATTTTTTGACAGAGTGGACAGTGAGAGAGAGAGACAGAGAGAAAGGTCTTCCTTTGCCGTTGGTTCACCCTCCAATGGCCGCCAAGGCCGGCGTGCTGCGGCCGGCGCACTGCGCTGATCCGAAGCCAGGAGCCAGGTGCTTCTCCTGGTCTCCCATGGGGTGCAGGGCCCAAGCACTTGGGCCATCCTTCACTGCCCTCCTGGGCCACAGCAGAGAGCTGGCCTGGAAGAGGGGCAACCGGGACAGAATCTGGTGCCCCGACTGGGACTAGAACCCGGTGTGCCGGCGCCACTAGGTGGAGGATTAGCCTATTGAGCCACGGCACCGGCCTGTGGTAGTGGTTTAAACTGACAACTACAAGGCTGGTATCCCATGTGGGTTCTGGTTTGAGTCCCAGATGCTCTGCTTCTAATCTAGCTCTCAGCTAATACACCCGGGAAAGCAGCAGAAGATAGCCTGAGTGCATGGGCTCCAAAATACCAGGACCAGAAGTCTTCACTGCTGAATTCTATCAAACTTTTAAGGAAGAATTAATACTAATTCTCAGATTCCAAAAAACTGAAAGGAAAGAAACCCTTTCAAAATCCATCTCATGAGACTTGCATTACCTTGATTCTAAATCAGACAAGGACAAACACCATTGATGAATACAGATTCAAAAGTTCTCAATAGAAAACTAGAAATCAAACACAACAACCCATCAAAAGATCATTCATCATCAAGTGGGATTTATCCAGGGATCCAAGCATGGATTCATAAAAGCAAGTCAATGAATGTAATATCTCATATCAATATAATGAGGGTTAAACATCATGTGATCACCTCAACAAATGCAGAGAAAGCATTGGATAAAATTCAACACTCATTCATAATAAACAAAAATACCTTGAACAAATTGGGTATAAAAAGAACATATCTAAACATAATAAAGACTATGTATGACAAACCCACAGGCAACATCATATTGGATGGGGAAAAGCTGAAAGCGTTTCTTCTAAGATCCGGATCCCAAGAAGGATGTCTACTTTTACTGCTGTGAGTCGATCCAGCACAGAAGGTTTTAGCCAGAGTTGTTAGGCAAGAGAAAGAAATCAAATGTTTACATACTAGAAAAGTGAAATTACACTTGTTTGCCAGTGAAATGATTCTCTGAATAGAGAAATCTAAACACTTTCTTGAAAGACTATTAGAACTGATAAATTCAGGTTAAGTTTGTAGGATATAAAATGAATATGCAAAAATCAGTCTCATTTTAATACACCAGAAACAAAATGGCTGAGAAAGAAATTTTAAAAAAGCAATCCCATTCATGGTAACTACAAAAAAATTACCCTGGGTTCAATTTAACCAAGGATGTTAAAGGCCTCAACAAGGAAAACGAAAAAACACAGGTAAATGAAATTGAAGAAGACATGAATACACAAAACAGGAAAGACCTCCCAGGTTCATGAGCTGGAAGAATTAGTATTTAAAAAATGTCCATATTGTCTGAAGCTATTTACAGATTCAATGCAATCCCCACTGAAATATCAATGAAATTATTCACAGGATCATTTTTAAGAAAACTAAAATTCACGTGGAAGCACGTAGACCCCAAATAGTCAAAGCAATCTTAAACAGAAAGAAAGCCAGAGGCATCACAATATCAGATTTCAAAACATAGAACCATCATAACCAAAACAGCATGGAACTGGCATATAAGTAGATGCGCAGACCAGTGAAATAGAATAGAGATGGCTGAAGTTACTCCATACACCTACAGTCAACTGATCTTTGACAAAGTTGCCAAAAACATACATTGGAGAAAGGTCAGTATCTTTAGTAAAAGGTGCTGAGAATATTCATATGCAGAAGATTGAAACTTGCGCCTACCTTGCACCCTATGCAAAAATAAACTCAAAAATTGATCAAGTAATTGAAAATGAAACTTGATGAAGAGTGGGATAGGAGAGGGAATGGGAGATGGGAGGGCTGCGGGAGGGAGAGAGGTTGGAGGGGGGAGCCACAGCAATGCAAAAGTTGCACTTTGTAAATTCACATTTATTAAAAAAAATGGATCAAGGATCTAAACAAAAGACCTGAAACTATGAAAATATTAAAAGAAAACCAAGGGGAAACACATTAAGACGTTGGCATTAACACAGTTTTGGATAAGACCACCCCCCAAATTACAAGTAACAAAAGCAAAAGTAGACAAATGGAATTATAATAAACTATGATGCTTTTGTACAGTAAAAGAAACAGAATGAGCAGACAACTGACAAAATAAAGAAAATTTACTAACTGTACATCTGACAAATGATTAATATCCAGAGTATGTAAGAAACTAAAAAACAAACTCATAAAATACAAAAACAAAAAACAAACTGCAGTTAAGAAATGGACAAAGATCTATATAGATATTTTTTCAGAAGAATAAATACAAGTGGCCAACAAACACATAAAGAAATGCTCAAAATCCCTAGCCACCAGGGAAATGCAAATCAAAACCACAATGAAGAATCATCTCACTTCAGTTAGAACGATTATTATCAAAAAGACAAAAAATAATAATTATAAATTCTAGTAAGGATGTGGAGAAAAGAAGCCCATACATTGTTGGTGGGAATGTATATTACTACAGCATTATGGAGAGCAATATGGAGGTTCCTGAAAAAACTAATAATAGTTCTACAACTGACCCAGTATCTCCTTCCTGGGTATATATCCAAAGCAAAGGGAATCAGTATATCAAAGAGAAACTTGTATTCCCACTTGTATTCATTGCAACACTACACAGTAGTCAAAATATGGAATCAACCTCGATGTCTGTCAGTGAGTCAACGGGTAAAGCAAGTACATACATACACAATGGAATATTATTGTCATAAAAAGAATGAAATCCTGACTTTTGCAGAAAAAAAATAGTTGGAGCTGGAGGTCATTATGTTAAGTGAAATAAGCCAGATAGACAAGGACACATACTCTTTCAAAAAAGTCAATCTGAACTTAGAATAGTGATTGTTAGAGTTTGGGAAGGTGAGAGGAGGCTGGCTAAATGATACCAAGGCATTGTCACAAATTCTATTGTTCCATAGCAGAGTGGGATGACTGTATTTCACAATGATGTATTATATTGTATATAAAGATCTAGAAGACAGGAGCTGGTAGGCTCCAAACACAAAGGAAAGTTAAGGAAACAGAAATGCTTGTTGCCTGCTTTGATCGGCTTATGTTTTGAGATATTGCACTGTACCCCATAAAATGTACAAAGAAGAAAAGCACATACAACATTTTGAAAAGATTGAATCCAAAGTGCTTGTGATTTTAAATGCTTGGTCATTTAAAAATATCAGTTATGTGGGGCAGTCAATGTATAAATCCAATATTCCATCTGGGTGTGCATTTTCCTATACAAAGAAGTTCATTGTCACTTTTTTCCCAACCGTATTTCAACGTCAATTATTATTCCTTTAGTTAACAAAGGATCAACATGGCAACAAAGTGTTTTCAAAACAGCCTCTTGTGATTCGAAGATTAAATAAATCATTAAATTAAATTACTCCATAATCAAATGTTCATGACTATGTAAAGTTGGTCAGCCAGTGGCCCTCTGTAAAGGGACACCGACTGAATTAGGCCATAAAACACAGCAGCTGAACTCTATCTTATCACCTGAAAAGCCACTTGAGTTCCTTTCATGAGCGCGTTGGCTGCTCAGGTCGGGGCAGGCATTGTGTGTGTGCAGCAGCAGCTGCGGGCATTCTATCAGCTGCCTTCCAGGAAGCAGAGGGCCAACAGCAGAGTCCATGGGGAGCTAGGTTTCTCCATAGTTTTGGATTTTGGAGTGTTTTTTCCCCACTTGAAAGGCCCGTAGCAACATTCACCTTCTCAAAAAGTGGGGAAAAAATACAAATAAAACTACCTTTAAGGTAAACATAAGCAGATTTTGGAAGCTCTTAAAAAATAACACCCATGCTCAGTTTAGCCACTGTGGAAAATAACAAAGTCCATCTTCTAACATATGGGCTTCATCCTCAGTTCTTGGCGAAAAATAGCATTTCTACTTCCCCTTCCAAATTGAGCTTGACAGCTGAAAAGTAAATCATAATTAGAAAAGTACACTTCCTCTCTGATAATCTGAACATGCCAAAATTTATCAGTCTCTTATCTCATAACTTAACGTGGTTTGTTTTTATCCATTCTTTCTTGATCAGAAATATACATGGATTTCTTTAAAAAAACAAACTATAAAGCTCTGTAATGTATTAGCAAACTCTGGAATTTTTAAACAACCAGCTACAAAAGGCTGCTTTAAAAATCATGGAGACGACTCTGTTGACTGATAACTTGAATAGGAAAAACAACTAAAAAAAAAGCCTTCTTACCTGGCTCAGAGGCATTTTTGTTGCTGTTTCATGGACGCTACGAGGGGCACAGTCAGTCTGAGCCTTACAGTTTGGTTTTATGGTCTGAGGGATCTGGACCAGCAGGACTGACAGCACCTGGGAGCTGGAAGGAACTGCAAACTCCCAGACTGCCCTACGCCAGGACACCTGAAGCAGAATTCCTTCAGGTGGAGCACAGGAGTCTGTGTTTGGTGAAGTGGTGGTTCTGATGGATACAGGAGTTTGCGATCCACCATCGCTGAGTGCTGTTCACTGCATGTGGAAGGGATAGCGCTGTATCCGTTATTCTCAAAGGCCACCCATTCCAGCCTTGGGCAGCTCTGAGTTTCCTGAGATAGATATTCTGAATACTGAGCTGAAATCCCTGCCTCCTGATCTCTCCCCTGTGTTCTCCTTCTACTCATTAGGAGCCACACAGACAAGCCCAGTTCGTTTTCCTGTTGAGGTGTGAGACAGCCTGCTGGATGGACAATTACGCAAGGTAGGTGGGACTGCTACTCTATCATTAATGCATGTGTGACTTCCCTCAGCTTCGGATTCTAACTCTGTTATGGGAGAATAGTATTAGTATCTTCCTTTTGGGTTGTGGTGAGGGTTAACTGATATAATGCCTGCACCTAGCACATAGTGGTGATTATTATTCTAGATGATGAGTCTTTAAAAATTTTTAAGACAGCTGTCATGTTGACCCTCTGAGTCTGTCTCTGTCCAATCAGATATCCACACTTCTCTCCACTAACAATATTCTAATATATTTTTACCCTCTCACCATTGTGAATTGTTTTCTATAAATACCCTTCAATCTTTATATCAATGTCCCTATCAATGTGTGCCTCCCAAAATGGAAGGAATACTATATTTCAGGTTATATCGGATCTTTGCATAGTTGAACGCTATTATGACCTCTTTACTTGTAATATTGTTCTTCTGTCATTGAGCCAAACTTAGTGATATTAATGGTTGCTTCATCCTGTGAACTTGTGTTGACCTTGTTTTCAGCTAAAACACTGACATCTTTTAAAATAAATATTGTTTTGATTATACAAGTGATACATGTTCAGTAAGCAAGAAGAGAAAAATAATGCCACCAATCCCCACTACAGAGATAACTATGGTTAAGGTTTTGGGATATACTTTTCTAGACTGTGAAGCTGAAGTTAGGGAGTGGATGTTTTGGAACCTAGCCGATAGCATGGGCTGTGCAGCCTGAGTGGCCCGCACTCAAATCCCAGTGAACTGTGTAACATATGAAAAGTTGTGTAATTTCTCCCAATCCCTTTCCTCTCTGGTCAATTGGAAATAACATCTACCTTATTAGTTTTGGTGAGATTTAAATGAGATGCAGCTTGAAAATCATATAACAAGACTTTCAAAAACAGAGCTGCTATCATCACATAGTTAAAGGAATTACATGTATATTTTATAAAAATTAGGATTGGGGCCGGCGCCGTGGCTCAATAGGCTAATCCTCCACCTTGCGGCGCCGGCACACCGGGTTCTAGTCCCGGTCGGGGCGCCGGATTCTGTCCCGGTTGCCCCTCTTCCAGGCCAGCTCTCTGCTATGGCCAGGGAGTGCAGTGGAGGATGGCCCAGGTGCTTGGGCCCTGCACCCCATGGGAGACCAGGAAAAGCACCTGGATCCTGGCTCCTGCCATCGGATCAGCACGGTGCGCCGGCTGCAGCGGCGGCCATTGGAGGGTGAACCAACGGCAAAGGAAGACCTTTCTCTCTCTGTCTCTCTCTCTCACTGTCCACTCTGCCTGTCAAAAAAAAAAAAAAAATTAGGATTGTATTTTCTGATTTTATGTTAGCTCTTTTTCAGTCAACACAGCCATTTCAATAAATTTCTTTGTTCTCCTTTTTATTTTGAAGTTATGATAGACTTACAAAAATTTGAAAAAATACTGCAAAGAAGTCCTGTGTCCCCTTCAGTTAGCCTTCTCCCAGTGGCACATCTTGCATGGCTGTAGTACTTTATCCAACCCAGAATACTGATGTTACTGTAACACCACTAACTAGACTGTAGACCTGATTTGTATTGTACTAGCTTTAATAAACTTATTTTTTCAATATCTTTTAAATTGCTGTATGATATAAAACACAATTTTTATGGCCATTTCCTACTGGGAACATGTTGTGCCCTTACCCATGTGCATGCATATATGTGTATTTTGGGATTATTGATGATGCCATGATTAACACTCTAGTACCTAAATACTTATCTGCATCCTTAATTATTGAATTGAGAAAATTCCTGGAAGTAAAGTTATTAGCATGAAAGGTCTGTGTTGTTTTGTGATTAGCAATGCACAAGTTGTTCCAGAAAGTCTTACCAATTAACACTTCCACACGAAACAGCTGAGAATGTCCATCTCCTCACACCTGTGTCAGTGTTCAGGCTTACCATTCCTTATAGTTTTATCAGTGTGGTAGGTTGAGAGATTACTGTTTTATTTAATTTGTTTGATTAATGAGGAGGGTAAATGCTTTGGTTTATTAATCATTTCTACTTCTTCTTTGTGTGGACATCAGTTGGTTAATTAAAAGGGTTTACAAGATCACTTCCTGCGTGGACAGAGCTGGCACCAGCACTGTGGATGTTGTTGGAGTCCTGAGTGCTCAGAGGCTCCCCAGCCTTGGCGCTGATCACTGTGGCAGTGTGCTCAGGGGCTCTGATACAATGGCATCACAACATTTTAGTTCCCTATTGGCTGTAAACTTGTAGCAACATCGCAAGAGGAGCTCCCTCATCTTTTTTTTTTTTTTTTTTTTTAACATTTATTCATTTATTTGAAAGGCAGAGTTTTGGAGAGGCAGAGGAGGGAGGGCGGGAGGGAGGGAAGAGAGAGAGAGAGAGGTCTTCCATCTGCTGGTTGTCTCCCCAAATGGCAGCAACTGCCAGAGCTGGGCTGATCCGAAGCCAGGAGCCAGAAGCTTCCTCAGGGTCTCCCACGTGGGTGCAGGGGCCCAAGGACTTGGGCCATCTTCTATTGCTTTCCTGGGCCATAGCAGAGAGTTGGATCAGAAATGGAGCAGCCGGGACTCGAACTGGTACCTATATGAGATGCTGGCACTGCAGGCAGTGGCTTTACCCACTACACCAAAGTGTTGCCCCCCTTGGTCATCTTCTTGTCTGTCTTCACCACTCCCCCAGTGTCATTCTTTTTTTTTTTTTTTTAAGATTTATTTATTTATTTAAAAGGCAGAATTACAGAGATACAGAGACACACAGAGAGAAGTTTTCCATCCACTAGTTTGCTCCCCAGATGGCCACAACAGCCAGGGCTGGGCCAGACCGAAGCCAGGAACCAGGGGGCTTCACTGGGGTCTTCCACATGGGTGCATGGGTACAAGTATTTGAGCTATCCTCCACTGATTTCCCAGGCCATAGCAGGAAGCTGCAGCCATATGGGATGCTGGCACTATAGACAGTGGCTTAACCCTGCTATGCCACAGCTCTGGCCCTCCCCCAGTTTCTTGTCCAAAGTGGTCATTCAATGAAATGTATGGAATTCTAAAATTTCCTGGCTGATTGCATATTGGGGCAAAAGGACAAATGATTCACCTCTCTCCCTCCTCCATAGTTCAATCAATCAATCCTCAAAAGAGCAATATATATACAACAAAAACTTCGACTAACTGGACTCCAATTAATAAGAAAGTTTCCATTAATTAGATAATGCTGGGAATTCCACTGCTGAAAAAAGAGAGATATTACATGAAAAAAAAAAAAAAACAACCAACACGCTTATGCCATATATTTTTCTTTTTTTTTTTTCTTTTTGACAGAGTTAGACAGTGAGAGAGACAGAGAGAGTAAGAGAGACAGAGAGAGAGAAAGGTCTTGCTTCTGTTGGTTCACTCCCCAAATGGCCACTTTGACCGGAACTATGCCGATCCGAAGCCAGGAGCCATGTGTTTCCTCCTGGTCTCCCATGCAGGTGTAGGTCCCAAACACTTGGGCCATCCTCCACTGCCCTCCCAAGCCACAGCAGAGAGCTGGACTGGAAGAGGAGCAACCGGGACTAGAACCTGGCACCCATATGGGATGCTGGCACCACAGGCGGAGGATTAACCTCGTGAGCCACAGCATCGGCCCCACACCATCTATTTTTTCAGAGTACTTTCTTATTTGCTTTTTGGATTTATGGATTTTTAATAAAAATCTTATTGCAAGATGAACCTGAAATATTGGCAGTTTCTAGGTCATAAAACAAATATTAAATTATCTTCTTTAATGATAAACAGAGGACAACATACTTTAAAATATTTTTAAAGAAGGTTGAGGCTTAAAACTAAATTTCTGGTTATTTCAAGATACATCAATCTCAAATAGTCTAGTTAACGGAGGTTTTCTATGACTTCTTTTTACTGAAATCTAGCTTCACTGTGGTTTCAGATTGTGAGCATTTTGATTGTTATTTGCCCAGACCTAGAATCTGCTTTTCTTGCTTACACACTCACTGTGTCCTTACAACAAAGAAACTCAGAGAACTGTTGAGGAAAATAATTCACATGGGACTTCTAATGCTGAGCCCCATTTTTGAAAACACTACACTTATATATAGGAGAAAAATAGATTTTAACTAATGATACTTAAAATTCTTATTAAAATAAGACAGAGACAAATTAAGGAAGTGACTATGACACATTCGCATGAACAATATATGCCTGATGTGGGTGTTCTCGTTTGAACTTTGGGTTCAGTACAGGAAAGACTTATGTTGACCTGATTCTTCTCATTTTGAAGACTATAAACTATTGTCATTATCAGTGTCATTAGTTTTCATCTTAATTACTGATCTTGCTTCTAACATTGACACTTCGTTTTCATTGGGGAATCACTTGAATGCTATTCCCCCAAACAATGGTGAAAAACTTTAAAAAGTTGTTTTATAGCAAAATTTGCTCCATGGGTTTGGTGAGCTGGGGCAAGTTGGTGTGCTTGGGCAGGACCCATGGGACACTCATTCCCAGGGTGTAGAGTCCTGACTGGAGTGAGCAGGTTATTTGAGTTTGTCTTCCTTTTATTACCCTGTATGATAGCTGGATTTTTAAATAACTCTTAGTCTCATGTTTTTACATCTTTCCTTTTCATGTGGTGAGAATGAGATTGTAAACAAAGTTAAACATGGGTCTTTCTGTTATCTGGTGGTAGCCATCCAGATAATCTAAAACAAATGTTGATGTGGGTGCTTCAAAAAGTTGGTGGAAAAATGGAATTCAAAAATAAGGAATCTTTTCCACAAACTTTTGGAAGTACCCTCATTACACATTTTTTTCAATTTTTATTGAATTGAGAAGTCCAAATTTAAAAATTATAAGAGTTAATACAGGTTGAGATTTTAAGAAACTTTTATAAGTAGTTTTATTAGTATATAATTCCCATACAATGCAATTCACTGATTAAAAGCTTACAATTTAATGATATGAGCATATTCACTTATTTATTCAAAAGTCAGAGTGACAGAGAGAGGGAGACAGAGAGAGAGAAAGAAAGAGATCTTCCATCTGCTGGTTCACTCTCCAGACGGCCTGAACAACCAGAGCTACGGCAAGCTGAATCCAGGGAACTCCACGCTGGTCCTCCACACAGGTGGCAGGGACCCAAATCCTCGCAACATCTTCTGCCACCTTCCCACACATCACTGGGAAGCTGGATCAGAAGCAGAGCAGCTGGGACTTGAAATGGTACTCAGATATTGGATGCTGGCATCACAAGTGGTGGCCCACTCTGTGCGCCTCAATGCTGGCTCCTTCATTTCTTTTTATGGCTGAATAATAGTCCATTGCATGGATATGCCACATTTTGTTTATCTGTTTGTCAGCTGATGGAAATTTGAGTTGTTTGTACCTTTTGGCTATTATGAATAATGCTGCTAAGAACACCTGTGTACAAGTTTCTATACAGATATTTTCCCAGGAGTAGAATTAAGTGGTCAGATGGTCAAATGTCTAATTGCTTGAGGAAGCATCAGACTATTTTTCTAGATGCTGCACCACTTTAAATTCCAACCAGCAATGCAAGACTGAGAATGGAGTGGGAGGTGGGGAGAAGCCCAGCTTTGCACTTGGCTGTAAGGATTAAAATTGTCATACGTCTCATCACAGCTCTGCTAAGAGCTTTATGTGTTTTATTATTGTTCCTTTTGACCTACAAAGATGTTTCTTTTGTTATGTACCCAGTTATTAAGCAATTTTCTATTTTCTATTTCTTTTTTTTTTTATGTGGTTAGAGCATAGGGGATGTGTTAAAGTGTAGCCTCCCTGCATCTTGATTTACTTAAGGAAAGAAAGTAGGGGTGGGGTAATTGTGCAGCAGAAGCTAAAGGGAGTTAACAGTTTTCCAGGTAAGGAAATAGTGTGGAAATTTAGTTTTTGCTGTTGCAGAATTCTTTCTCACATGCAGTCACCCTACCTGTCCTTTGGGAACCTCCGTTCCCTTGGACATCATGACTTGGGGTTTAGCTCCTCCCACCCCAGCATCCAGGCCTGGCCACAGTCACTGGGTGAGCACAGAGTCCAAGCTCTCCAGTGAGATCAATCCCTGTTGTTTACCCATCCATTTCTTTTCATCTTCATCTGTAAGAGTGGGATTATAATATTCCCTGTCTTCTAGAAAATCAGGGGCTAGGAGAGCCTCGCATGTGTTGGCTGTACTCATCATTATTAGGCTTTTTTTTTTTTCTTGACAGGCAGAGTGGATAGTGAGAGAGCGAGACAGAGAGGTCTTCCTTTTGCTGTTGGTTCACCCTCCAGTGGCCACCACGGCTGGCGCACTGCGGCTGGTGCACCGCACTGATCTGATGGCAGGAGCCGGGTGCTTCTCCTGGTCTCCCATGGGGTGCAGGGCCCAAGCACTTGGGCCATCCTCCACTGCCTTCCTGGGCCACAGCAGAGAGCTGGCCTGGAAGAGGGGCAACCGGGACAGAATCCGGTGCCCCGACCGGGGCTAGAACCTGGTGTGCCGGCGCCGCTAGGTGGAGGATTAGCCTATTGAGCCGCGGCACCAGCCCATTATTAGGCTTTAATTTAGAGGAGGGAGAAGTAGCCTTCAACTGGCCTAGTCCAGGAAGGATTTATACAGAAGGGGGGAGATCTTAAAGGATATGGATGTGGTTAATAGAAAAGAATAGGGGGAAAGCATTACACAGGAAGAAGAGGACAACACGGTGGTGGGACATGGGGGCTGTGAGGAGGGGCAAGTGAAAGCCAAGGGTGGGTGTGGTGGTGGAGCACGTGTTGGCAAGTTCAGTGGGGCCCAAGCCAAGGAACTGGGGCTTTGTTTGTCACGTATTTTGAAAGCACAGGTTTTGAATTGAAGTAGGCTGGCTTATAATGTCAGAACTCATCTATTGGCAGAGGCGGGAGAAGTGAGCAATCCATGTTCTCTGTCACTGTACCTTCTTGCTTAAACTCTGGAAAACAAAGCCCAAATTCACGCATTGGAAATGGTCTAGGAGAATGAAGGAAGAAAGAGAAACTGGGGAATGACATCTTCTTCTTGCCCCGCTGGCTTCGCAGCCGTGTTTCAGTGTCTGTGTTTTGATCAAGTCACCTCACCTTTCCTTTGTCTCTGGGTGTGGACCCTGAACACACACACACACACATGCACGTCTGTTAGTGATGCATACATTTGCACAAAATTGCATTTTTTTCAAGAAAATTTGTGATTTCTACAAAATTACAGAGCAATTTTGATGATTTATGAATTTGTTACAACAGTTGTGTCCACATCCCTCTTACTATTCTTACCTAAAATCAATAGATCATTGTGGGTTCTCCAGCAAGTTGCAGACAGACCAAATAGAGCCTACTTTGCGATATTTGGAGACCTGGTGTTGAATGAGTAGACTGGAGCAGGGATTATTCACTTTTAAGAAGTGTGTTCTTTGCTTATAGGCTTTTCTTCTAAGGATTCTAAGACCAGTTGAAAAGCAGCATTCGTTGTCCTAAATACTGAACAGCTGAGGTCAGGCCAAGTCTTGGTTGTAACTCATGTATGCCACCTTTCTTGGCCTGGCTAATTTTGTGCATTCATTGAGAAAGGAGATCTGCCAGGAGTTGTTTTCTATCTGATGGTGGGCCAACAGATGCTGTGAAATTGTGCTGACTTGTGCCAAGCTGTCACCTCTGCATCCCTGTTGATCAGGGGACTCATACAATGAGTCTACTATTACATCATATTTATTTTCTCAGATAGATAAAGGCCCATACCCAGATGAACAAATTCTTACGAAGGTGCTATTTTTACCCAATTCCCTAAACCACATATGAGTGACAAATATTTCCATAGGATTAATGAATAGGTGTTTCAGTCTCCTCCACCCTTATTAAAGACTGGCTTTTTCTTTCATGCTTGGAACTCTGTTGAATTTGTGGATGAGAAACATTTTCCATATGTAATGAATCCAAGGGCTTTTTAACCTATTAGATTTTGTTGCATATATTGGTCACTGTTTTAAAGAATGGTTTCTACTCTAACCAAGAATCAAACAACCTGAGAATCTGATACTCCCTCATTTAGAATATTTCCATATTTTAAAAGCAATGCTCACAGAGCTTATTTTTGATAATTTCAAGAATCAACCAAGGGAATCGCATAGCTTTAGCCATTTGTATTTTTGTCATATGCCAAAAAAATTTCCTTAGCTTCATAGAAACCACATAGACACTAAATGACTTGGTTTTATTTCCACTTCTCTAGGCAACAAACCAATTTTTCAGTCTCCATGGACACGCAGTTGAGAAACAGTAGTTATATCTGTTAAAAGCTGCTATCTGACTTGGGTCTGATGGTGACTTGCCCATCCATCTTGGGAGGGTGATTCAAGCTTGACCCTCGAAGTGACAGATTATGTATAGATTGCATGTACATATAGTGCCAAGCTACCAATCCTGCTGCCTTATCAGTTTCTCCATTGGTGTGGGTCCACAAATTATTTTACAAACCTTGTCTTGATAGCTGGGCAGTTAGGAAGCTCCAAAATAAGGCAATGAGAAAGGTAGGAAACAAGACAACAAAACCAAGTCTGGTTGAAATAGGTTTACTTCCCACTTGGTTAAGCAAGACCTCACATACTGATGAATATGTTAACTCAGTTAAGAAATAATATTTATTTAGAAATCCTGGTGGAAAGCTCAAAATAATAGGTGAAATGAGAGAAGTCATAGACTTGTGTTTTAGTTCCTATGAAGGATAACTTCGAATCTGAGCAGTTACTAGCAAGTCTGCCGTATCAGTCTCCACAGAATTAGAAGATTGAACTACATTGCTCTGCAGTAATTCCTAAGCGTTGTTCCCTCCAATCTAGGATAGTGATTATTTGAAAAGATTCATCTGGTTTCCAAGTTTTGAATATTTGGTTATTTTCTCTGGCTTGCATTGTCTAAATCTGTCCATTATCCAGTTGCTCCAAAATTAACAAATTAAAAATTGGGTCTTGCAGGCTATTAACCAGGATTGGAAATGTTGAAAAGGAAAGGCATTGAGAAATAGTGAAAACAATACCTTAATTGCCTGCAGGGGACAGAACTCTGTCATAAATGTGCTAGACCACAGGAGGTTTGTCATTTCTGCTTTTTGGGTCTCTGTCTCCTCATCTGCACAGGATTGTAGGTGGTTGCTAACATTCCTTCTAGCACTAATATTCCCCTCCCCAACGGAAAATGAATTTTCATTTCACAAACAACAGAGGCCATGTCAGGATTGTAAGAGATTTAGCTTTTCACAGGAAGAAAAGATTCAAGTTCCTGGTCACAGGGATTTGGATGAAAGAATCAGTCTTGTACTCTCCAAAAAAGATTCTAATCACTCCTATTTCTCTTTGTTCTATAATAGGTTTCCATGAATGCCATAGAAAATGGATTCCTGGTAAAAAAAAGAGTGATCAGACATTCCCAGAGACTTTTATTTTTGGTTTGCTTCTAGGAATTTTTTTTTTTTTTTGACAGGCAGAGTGGACAGTGAGAGAGAGAGACAGAGAGAGAAAGGTCTTCCTTTGCCGTTGGTTCACCCTCCAATGGCCGCCGTGGCCGGCGCACCGCGCTGATCCGATGGCAGGAGCCAGGATCCAGGTGCTTTTCCTGGTCTCCCATGGGGTGCAGGGCCCAAGCACCTGGGCCATCCTCCACTGCACTCCCTGGCCATAGCAGAGAGCTGGCCTGGAAGAGGGGCAACCGGGACAGAATCCGGTGCCCTGACCGGGACTAGAACCCGGTGTGCCGGCGCCGCAAGGTGGAGGATTAGCCTATTGAGCCACGGCGCCGGCCTGCTTCTAGGAATTTGAGAGAGACCAATAAAAATAGAATTTGGCTATCAGAAATCAGTTACAGTTTTGGGTATATATAATGAACTGATGATTTGAGCTGATGTATTTTGTCATAGAAACTATCTTATAACAGGAGAAGAATTTAGGGAAACATTACAGAAAAAAAAAACTTTAGTTTTACAAATCTAGAGATTGATATATTGATATACCATAGTTCCTTGACAATTCATTGGATGTGTGCAAAATTTCCCATCCCACTGAAGTCATGGGGACAGATATAGAGAAAAAGTTATTTTAGGAAGAAAAATCATGAAGAGAGAGAGGGAGATATGATATACTGTAGGGTACAGGGGCAGTGCACACAACCCATTAGGACCATGCTACACCTGCTACCTTTGTAACAAAGTCTGGTCTTAGAGACCTGCCTTTCTTGCCAATTAATTCAATTGCAAAATCAAGTGTTGAAAGAATGCACCTGATTTAGGACATCTATATCACTCAAGAGACCTTAAATCAGGGGACTTTGGGAAGCAAATTCATTAGCTTCCCACCTTTTTTGCACAGGAAGGCACAGCAATGGGACTGGAAGACACTGAGTTCACTATTGCGGAAGTTCAGGAGGGTAAGGTGGCAGGACTGACGATAGTGAGCGTGATGCAGATTTAATGCTTTTCATTAGGGCAAACTATAGGACCGCTTGGAGGTGGGAATGAGGGAAATAATGCTTCTCAATGTTCTGATTTAGTCTAGATGATATAAGTTATGCGGGATTAAGAGCTGGTTTGGAGTGCAGGGGTAAGAAATGAAAAAGGGAAAATGTTGGGGCTGACGTTGTGGTGTAGCGAGTAAAGCTGCCACATGCAGTGCTGACATCCCATGGGCACCAATTCATGTCCTGGATGCTCTACTTCTGTTCCAGCTCCCTACTAATGGCCTGGAAGAAGCGATTGAAGATGGCTCAAGTGTTTGGGCCCCTGCCACTCATATGGGCAACCCTGATGAAGCTCCTGGCTCCTGGCTTCTTCCTGCTCATTGTGGCCATATCGGGGGGAGGAGGGGTAAACCAGCAGATGGAAGATTTCTCTGTCTCTCCCTCTCTCTCTGTAACTCTTTCAAATAAATAATTAAATCTTTTGAAAAAAAAAGAAAATGGGAAATGTCAGTGAATTTAGTTTTATGGAATTTGAAGTGCTTGGGGCCAACAGGTAGATGGATACGATAAACACTTGGATCCCTGGTCTACGGAAAACTCATGAGCAGAAATACAGACTGAGAAATCAATGAAGAAAAATACTGAAACAGGCCGGCGCCGCGCCTCACTAGGCTAATCCTCCGCCTTGCGGCACCGGCACACTGGGTTCTAGTCCTGGTCGGGGCGCCGGATTCTGTCCCGGTTGCCCCTCTTCCAGGCCAGCTCTCTGCTGTGGCCCGGGAAGGCAGTGGAGGATGGCCCAGGTGCTTGGGCTCTGCACCTGCATGGGAGACCAAGATAAGCACCTGGCTCCTGGCTTCGGATCAGTGCAGCGCACCGGCCGCGGTGGCCATTGGAGGGTGAACCAACAGCAAAGGAAGACCTTTCTCTCTGTCTCTCTCTCTCTCACTGTCCACTCTGCCTGTCAAAAAATAAAAAATAAATAAATAAAAAATAAAAAAAAAGAAAAAGACTGAAACATACCAGATGTTGGCGAAGATGTGTGGCTAACCAAACTCTCGTACATTGCTGGTGGAGGTGAAAATGGTTCATTCCAAATGGAAAATAATTTCACAGTTTCTTAGAAGTACACACAGACTTTCCATATGCTTATTGGTTGTATCCTCCGATGCCATAACATTTGTGTGTAGGTCTTTGTATAGACTACCTGAAAGAAAAAGAAAAAAAAATGATACAGAAAGATGCATGCAATGTCCTTTGCAGTTGTATTTGTAAAAGTAAAAATATGGAAACAACACTATCCATCAACAGGTGAGTGGATAAACAAATTGTAGTATATTCATACAATGGTATGCTACTTGGCAATAAAAGGCAATAAACTACTGATTGCCCTGGTTGAAACATGGATGAATTTCAAAATAATTATGATGAATAGAGGAAGCTGTGCAAAAGGGAGTGAATGGTGTATTATTTGTAAAATAGTCTAACTAATCTATAGTGACAGAGGAAAAAAAGATTAGAAATTACCTGCAAATGGAGGGTGGGAGAAAGGGGCTATATTCATTATCTTAATTATGGTGGTAATTTTACAGCTGCACTCTTGGGCCAAACCTCCCAAAATTTATGCTATCTATATGTGCAAATTATTATACTTTAATAAAGCTATTCCAAGAAAGAAAAGCTGTACATTCAAAAATTAGGGAATGAGGGAGAGAAGAGATGTGCAATTCGGGACATGCTCAAGCTGACTTACCTCAAACGGTAGAGTTAGAAACATACCAGAGGATTCCAATTCAATCCCATCAAGGTGGCATGTACCAATGCCATCTCACTAGTCCCAGTGATCAATTTCTGTTCACAATTGATCATAATGATAGGACTAAGAACCAAAGGGATCACATAAACAAGAATAGTGTCTGCAAATACTAGCTGACAGAATCAAAAAGGGAGAGAACGATCCAACATGGGAAGTGAGATACACAGCAGACCCATAGAATGGCAGATGTCCTAAACAGCACTCTGGCCTCAGAATCAGCCCTAAAGGCATGCGGATCCGGGTGAAAAGCCCATGAGAGTATTTCAGGCATGGAAAGCCAAGACACTCTGGCAAAAAAAAAAAAAAAACAAAAAACAAAAAACAAAAAACAACCACCACCAACCACAACCACCTAAATGAAAGATCTCTGCATCTCTGCGAGTGAGATCCCAGTGGAAAGAATGGGTCATCAAAGAAGGGAGGAGAGAACTTCCACTTTGACCATGGCCTTGTCTAAATATGATCAGAGTTGGTGAACTCAGGGGGCTTCCATAGCCTTGGCAGCTCATGACAAGAGCCTAGGGTGATTACTGAGGCCATAAACAAGAGTGTCAATTTGTTAAGTCAACAACAGGAGTCACTGTGCACTTACTCCTCATGTAGGATCTCTGTCCTTAGTGTGCTGTACATTGAGATTTAATGCTATAACGAGTACTCAAACAATATTTTTCACTTTATGTTTCTGTATGGGAGCAAATTGTTGAAATCTTTACTTAATGTATGCTAAACTGATCTTCTGTATGTAAAGAGAATTGAAAATGAATCTTGATGTGAATGGAAGGGGAGAGGGAGTGGGAAAGGGGAGGGTTGCGGGTGGGAGGGATGTTATGGGGGGGAAGCCATTGTAATCCATAAGCTGTACTTTGGAAATTTATATTCATTAAATAAAAGTTAAAAAAATTTTTTTAAATAAAAAAATTAGAGAATGATTTATTAAGTTATACAACAGTACATTTTTGAACATTGTGTTATCTCTCTTTTTTTAAAGATTTATTTGAGTGGTAGAGTTACAGACAGAGAGAGAGAGAGACAGAGAGAAAGATCTTCCATCCACTGGTTCACTCCCCAAATGGCCACAATGGCCAGAGCTGGGCCCATCCGAAGCCAGGAGCCAATAGCTTCTCTGAGTCTTCCATGTGAGTACAGGGACCTGAGGACTTGGACCACCTTCTGCTGCTTTCCCAGGCCTATTAGCAAGGAGCAAGATCGGAAGTGGAGTAGCTGGGACTTGAGTTGGTGCCCATATGGAATGCTGGCACTGCAGACAGTGGGTTAACCCGCTGCACCACAGCGCCAGCCCCTAACATTGTGTATCTTTTAAAAAATCACATTTTGAAGAAATATAATCAGAAAATATCATTGGAAAATATTTATGATATTCACAGGTAGGCGTGGCTCTGCTTTATATTAGTTTTTTTTAATAAATATTTGTTGGATGTTGTTATGGTTTGAATGTGTCTACCAAAGTTAATGTGTTGGCAACTTAATCCTCACATTCCTATGTTCACGGTATTTGGAGATGAATCTTTTGGAGGGTCATTGGGGTTGGAGGAGGTCATGGCGTGGGGCCCCTAGGATGGCATCAGTGACTTTGTAAGAAGAGGAAAGGG
The DNA here is from genome assembly GCF_964237555.1 of Oryctolagus cuniculus. Classification (NCBI taxonomy): domain Eukaryota; kingdom Metazoa; phylum Chordata; class Mammalia; order Lagomorpha; family Leporidae; genus Oryctolagus; species Oryctolagus cuniculus. The sequence goes on along the minus strand of NC_091447.1, from coordinate 42,805,787 downwards.
TCCTGGGCTAGTGTGTGTGCTGTCATCGCGTGACAGTTTCTGCCATGTTGTGGAGAAGCAAAAGCCCTCACCCGAGGCTGGGCAGGTGTCAGTGCCCTGTCCTGGGGCTTCCATTCTCTTACACCATGAGCCAAATAAACTTCCCTTCTTGATAAAAGGTACCAGGTCTAAGATATTTTGTTATAGCAACAGAAAACAAATATATGACAACAGATATAAATACATATATATATATATATGAAATATAGTCACAGAAGACAAATGGTAGACAAATGATGCAGTGTTGAATGAAAACAGCAAGACATTGAAAATACGTACATCATACAATGTGGTCCCAATTGTGGTTAACTCTGTCTCCTCTCTGATTTTTGTTTCCCCTCTTATGCTTTCAGAGCTTTTCTAAAATTGAGCTTCCATTACTTTACAAAGCAGGAAAAAATAAAAACCAAAATGCACTTTTCCTAGATTCTTGCCCACATGAGTGAATTCGTTGGTACAAATGGTTTTAGAAAATTGATCAGTGTCACTGCGGCCTGTGGCATCTTCTCCTGCATTCCTTGTGCAGTTAACAGGTTACCCAAAGCTGCTCAGTTAGTGAGAAATGGTGGACGTGCAGGAAAAGGGAGACTGTGGTCCCAGCCTGCCAGCTCCGTAGATGCTAAGAAATACTCACTGTAAATACGTTTGAGGTGGCTTCAGGCCGTCCTTTACCTTTGGCACTTCAACTCTAGCAACCTCTTGATCTAACAAGGTCAATGACAAGAAGAAAGCCTGCCCCAGACCACTGCCAGCACGGTTGTGTCAGGAAATGTTCATCAAAGATGCTCTCATCAACCAGAGGGAAGCAGTCGTAAGAAGCCCTCCTGTGGCATGGAGATAATTCTTCAGCGTTTTGTCCGATCAATGATGAGCCTTTGGCACGGCTGAGGTTTTTCCTTCTCAGGTGAAAGAAAGACAGAGGGAGGCCTGTGGGGTCAGAGCAAAGATGAAAGGCTGTCTCTGTGAAGGTGAGAGTCTGAGGTGTGGTGGAGTTGGGAAGGCTTGCACACACAGAGATGCTTGGAGGATGTGGCTTCGTCACTGTCCCCAAGAATACAATGGCCTTTTTGTCCCATGAGACTTCGGCTCTGATTTTATGCCTTTGTGGAAGAAGACAAGGATGGGAGCTGTAAATGGAGTGTTATTTGACAGGAGGGTGTGGAGCTGAGGCATGAAGGAGGGACATTGCACGTAGGAGTTGTATTTTACAGTCAGATCTGCTCTTGTCCAATAACACGAAAAGTAAAAGTGAAGTAGATAGGTAAACATCCACTTTGAAAACTCACCTGCTAGCTTGTAACATTTTAACTTTTAATTTTCTCCACTGCTGGCTATTTAAAGAGTTATAAGCAAATTGTTTAAAATATATTTCTCCAGGGTCTGGTGCTGTGCCACAGTAGGTTAATCCTCTGCCTGTGGCACCCACATCCCATATGGGCACCGGTTTGAGTCCCTGCTGTTCCACTTCCAATCCAGCTTGTGGCTGTTGTCTGGGTAAGCAGTAGAAGATGGCCCAAGCACTTGGGCTCCTGCACCCCCATGGGAGACCTGGAAGAAGATCCAGGCTCCTGGCTGGCGCCGCTGCTCAATAGGCTAATCCTCCGCCTTGCAGCGCCAGCACACCGGGTTCTAGTCCCGGTTGCCCCTCTTCCAGGCCAGCTCTCTGCTGTGGCCCGGGAAGGCAGTGGAGGATGGCCCAAGTCCTTGGGCCCTGCACCCCATGGGAGACCAGGAGAAGCACCTGGCTCCTGCCATCGGATCAGCACGGTGTGCCAGCCACAGTGCACCGGCCGCGGCGGCCATTGGAGGGTGAACCAACGGCAAAGGAAGACCTTTCTCTCTGTCTCTCTCTCTCTCACTGTCCATTCTGCCTGTCAAAAAAAAAAAAAAAAAAAAAAAAAAAAAAAGAAGAAGAAGAAGAAGAAGATCCTGGCTCCTGGTCTCAAATGGGCTCAGCTCTGTCCACTGCAGCCATTTGGGGAGTGAACCAGTGGAAGGAAGACCTTTCTCTCTGTCTCTCCCTCTCACTGTCTATAACTCTACCTCTCAAATAAACAAATAAAATCTAAAAAAAAATGTTTATCCAGATATCCTTGGAATCTGTTGTACTCTTTTTTTTTAAAAAAAGATTTATTTATTTATTTGAAAGGTGGAGATACAGAGAGAGAGAGAGAGAGAGAGAGAGAGAGATCTTCTATCCACTGATTCACTCTCCAAATGGTAGCAATGGCCAGATCTAGGCCAGGTTGAAGCCAGGAGCCAGGAGATTCTCCTGGGTCTCCCATATGGGCACAGGGGTCCAAAGACTTGTGCCATCCTCCGTTGCTTTCCCAGGCACATTAGCAGGAAACTGGATCAGAAGTGGAGCAGTCAGGACTCAACCAGCGCCCATATGGGATGCTGGCACTGCAGGCAGAGGCTTAACCTTCTAGGCCACGACATAGGCCCACTATTATACTCTTTTTGCTATGTAAATATTCTCATTCTTAAATTTGTCAGTTTGTGAATTAGATCCTCTGGTACTCACTTAAGTATTTTAACTGTCTGTATTCCCTCCCCCAAATTTCCTAGAATCACTTTTATTTGAAATGTGGAGAGGTGTGCATGCGCATGCACACACACACAACTACCCCCCCCCCCCCCACCACATACACCGAGAGAGGTCTTCTATTTGCTGGTTCACTCTGCAAATGCCTAAAATAGCCAGGACTGGGTCAGGCTAAAGTCAGGAGCCTCGAACTCCATCCAGGTCTCCCAGGTGGGTGGTTGAGATTTGAATAATTGAGCCATCATCTGCTGCCACCCAGGGTGTGTATTAGCAAGAAGCTGAATTGGAAGCAGAGTTGCCGAGACTTGAACCAGACTTTCTGATATGAGATGCAGGTGCCCCAGGTGGTGACTTTAACCACTGTGCCAAACACTGGCTCCAATTTCCTAGAATTTTGAGGACATCTGGCTGCTCCATTGTAGCTCTTTTTGCCTTCTGGACTTTATCCCCAATCTCTTTGCATCTCCTCAACTGGATCATAAAACAATAGAGACTGCCACCTTTGGGTAGAAACCATGGGAACACAGTCCCTACAGCCTGCCTAGTCAGTGGTGGCCAGTGGAATGCGGAGTGAGGGAAGTCCTTTATTTGAGAGCAAGGACATAGGCATCACAGATGGGAATGAGATATTTTAAGTGTCTATATAAATGTTTCTTGTTGAATCAATCATTTGTTTAACATGAACCTTTAAACATATTAAACAACATATTCCCAGGTTGGCCACATTTCAATATGAAGGAATGAAATGATGCAGAAGAGTTAGATGTTTGTGTCTGTGTTTCCTTCTATGTAGAAATAGTCTTTTATGTTATATTTTCTTTCAACATAGAATAAAGTCTGGTCACTGATCTGAGTTCTCTCATTTCAAAAATTATCCATAACATTTAGTTGAACACCGCTAATTCACAGCTTACTCTACCACACCATGACAGAATCATTTAGTTTGTATGGACAATAGCTGTTTCACAAATAATCTAAAGTCCTTCTAGTTTAAAAAATATTTTTGTTCCACAGGTGGGACCCATACATTGTGAATAAATACTTGGTGAAAATCGGAATATGCTGTTGATTAAAATATGTTTTTAAGACACTGGGGAATTCGAAGAATAATCTCAGTATGTATCAGCATTCGAAAAATGAGATTTTTTGGTGAGGGGAAACTTTCCAAAGAAATACACTGTTGTGTTCAGTCTTCAATGAAAGCATTCAGAAACTCTGAAATAAAACCTGGGCAATCCAGATGTTGAGAATAAAATTTAGAATACATTAAACATGTCTTCTTCAACCCTATTAAATGAGAACACTTTAAAAAGTTGTGAAAAATGGAATTAAAAGAGAAGTTTATGTTAGTACAAAAATGTTTGAAATCCAGGCATAGTTTTCCATAATGTGCATTTTCTATGAACTTCTTGAAGACAATTTGTTAGATATTCTGGTCAATAGATTGTTACTCTCTTAAAACATAATTGTACCCAAGAGAAGTTGATTATTGCAGTAATGCTTGAGTTCTGAGGATTATAGATATGTGACATTCATATTCTCTTGCACATGCAGAGGAAAAAAGTCATTATGAAACAGAAAACTGCCTCATTCCGTAAACATGCCATTAATGCTTGATTCAAGATGTCAGAGTTTGGATGAGATAATCAAATTCCTCAGATGAATCAGTTGAAAGCAGCTGTTTCATTTAGGGACAATTTAGCAATATGTAAATTGAATAGAGTGGGCTGAAAGGAAAAATAAATGTAAGGCCATTGCCAAAAAATGCAAAATGATTAGAAATCATCATTAGGACTATTAGGCCAGCTAAAAATTGGATGCTCTTTTGTCTTTGAAAAATGACCTCCAAATGAAAGTAGTGCTCTGGCTCTTCTGTTAACGTTAGGGCCATGCTCAGTTGATATTGACAGACACAAATGCCATCATTTTGAGACCAAGAATTTGAAACCTTTGGGAACCATCGTAGAAAAAATGAACTAGCATTATTTGAAAATACCAGCCCCAGAAAGTTTGTTCTTGATAAAAATAACAACATTTTATGTTTAAAAGGTGCCTTTCATTCAACTCTTAAGACTCCATGTATAGATGTGTTTAAATATGCATGGTCGTATATCACTGTCTTCCTACATCATAGCCTGAATGTTTCAATTCCTTGGACATAAAGCAACTCTGTATTGCACATGTGAAAATGCAATCTGTACCCCTGCCACACAAATTCTCCACAAATAACACCTTCTTATTTATACTCCTATATTGCTTGTGCTGAAGGATTGTCAATGCAATCTTTTCTTAAAGCAATGTTTGAAAAAACTCCTTAAAAACAAAACACCTGTGTTTTCTGGCAGAACAACAATGTATTAGCCAAAATAGTTTTATTTAATGACTGACTGTGGTTAGCTAGCGCCCCATAATTCATTTCATAATTGGAAAAAAATGTAGCATTTGCTGACATCATCTGAGTGCTAATCTGGACCCATTGAACAGGGAGTTTTCCAACAAAAATGATTTAACTTTCCACTTCACAATTCAGGAAGAATTTAGGATTAGGGCATTCATGGGGACTAGAAATGGTTTTCATTTTCAGGATTTCAGCTCATAATTTGGACAGGAAGGAAGACTGGACATAGTTTAATTTCCAAGGCAAAATTTCATCTGTAAAATCCCACTTCCTCTTATGTATACTGATGCCAATCTGGGATCAAACACATTAAGCTTTGAAGGCAAAATAGTCTTAGAAATGAAAAATCTAATGAGTGAGGAAAGATAGTTGCCATAAATTCTATTCTAGAGTTTCTTAAACAAGTATGAACTCACATGATTCTTGTCTACTACAATCTCCATTTTATCTGAAACTTTGCTGTGTAAAATACATATGGAATGCATCAATGATTGTTTAAAAGTAATGAACTACCAGTTGTAGAGGCATTATTTGACATGGTAACGGGTTAAAAATTTTATACACCCTATTGTAAACATGGTCAAAGAGTATCTTGTATTTTTGTCTTTCCTTGTTTAAGCATTGTCTTGTTAATATCCCTGGTTCTCTATCTGTTTCTTTTCTTGGCTGGACTTGCCTCCAAGGTCATGACCTTGGGAAACCCATCTGTATGCTTATCCTGTGCCAACATCTGAGCTATTGAAATGGCTGGAAAAAGATACACAACCATGTGGCCCAGTCTCTCTTTAAGTTCCACAGATCTAAATCTCAGATAGGCACTCAATATGTCAAGAATCACAGCAGACTTTCACAATATTGTTTTCAGCCAGCATTCCCAAATGACCATTTTGTGCCTTCTCTTTGAAACTCCTACCTTACCCAGCCTCTAGGCCACGCTCACTACTCATTCAGTTTTATGTTCATCAGCAAAATAGGTGCCATTACACAGGAACTCTGTCATCTTTCCCCATGAAAACTACCAGCCTATCCATATCATCGCTCCTCCTCTTTGATTTCCTTCCCATTACTCTTGCTGATGTGGCTTGGCTCATGTCAAAAGACAACCTGGTCAAAGGTTGTCATTGTATCCTCGACCCTTTCCAGGGACTCCGTCTCTGTAATTAGCCTAGCTCTCTCATGTCCACATGTGTTTTGAATTGCTGTCTTGTTTTCCTGCTCCCCTTCATAAAAATTGTCTTTTAGAGAGTTATTTGGAGTTGCTTGATGTTCTGGATGAATTTGTATCCCCCTGAAATTCGTGTGTTGAAGCTCTTATCCCCCCACATGGCCGACATTGGAGACAGGGCACTTAGGCAGGTAATTAAGGTTAAATGAGGTCACGAGAGAGGGGCCATAATCTAAAGGGACTGATGTCCTTCTAGGAAGAGAACGAAGCACCGCTGATCTCTGCATCGCCATGCACAGAGAAGAGTCTATGTGAGGGCACAGTGAGAAAGAAGCCGTCTACAACCTAAGGAAGAGTCCTCGCCAGAAACCACTCCTGATGGCACCCGGATCTTGCACTTCTGGTTTCCAGAGCTGTGAGAAAATCCGTTTCTGTTGCTTAAGTTGCACAGCATGTGATATTTTGTACAGCAGTGGGAGCAGAGAGATTCACTGCCCTTACTCTTTCAGTTCACAGTCCCCCTTAACCGACCTCATCGGGATGTCAGTCCCTACAACTTCATCAACTTTGCCCTGGTCGACATTACTAACAACCATCGTGTTCTAAACACAAATGGCCATTTGCCATTCTTCTCATGCTTTCCTTCTCAGTACCATTAAGTAAAATTAATCACTGCTGCCCTCTGGATATAGTTACTTTTCTTTGAGACCATGGTACCATACTGCTGATTTCCTTTTCTATCACTTGCTGTTTCTTTTTTTTAAAAGATTATTTATTTATTTGAAAGTCAGAGAGAGAGAGAGAGAGAGAGCGCGCACAACAGGTCACTCTCCAGGTGACCACAATGGCTGGGGCTTGGCGAGGCAGAAGCCGGGAGCTTCTTCTAGGTCTCCCACATGGATGGGAGGGGCCCAAGCACTTGGACCATTTTTTGCTGTTTTTCTCAGGTGATTAGCATGAAGTTGGATTGAAAGTAGAGCAGCCAGGACTCGAACCCCCTGTTTCTTCATCTCCATGGTGAACTCTACTTTCTTCTACCCAAATTCTACAGATATGAGTGCCCCAGGGCTCTGTCCTAGTCTCCCTTCTTTTCTTTATCTACATATATCCCAATCTCATTTAGTCACCTGATTTTAAACACTATTTGTGTACTAACAATTTCCAAATCTCTATGTTCATCCTTGACTTCTGTTGTAATCTAAAGTTGATTCCTATTTGACAGCTAAACATGAATATAAGTAGGTATGTCAACTTCAATGTGCCCCAAATAGAACTTTTGTCTTCCTCAACTCCAATCCTACTTTTTCTCAGTGTATGGCATCTCTATGGATGCAGTTGCTTATGCCAAAATCTAGGAGTCCACCTTGACTCTATCATTCATCCTCATATCTAATCCCCAGTAAGTCCTATTTACTCTCCCTCTAAAGATATTTTGAAACCATCTACTCTTTTCAGCTTTCACTGCTACTACTGCTGCTACTACTACCACTATCACCACCACTACAGCTACTACTACAGGATGCTATAGTCTCTTTCCTAAAGTAGCGTCCATAACCACCTAACTGTACCAGAGTTCCCAACTGTCTATCACCCCCAGTCCAAATGGAACCTCAGTGGAATGGATCTGTGGTAGCCAGAGTACTTTTTAAAAATAAAAGTCAGATTATGACCTTCTAACTCATCTAATGACTTCTCATCAGGGTAGAATAAAATCCAAAGTCATGACATCAGTAACTCTAGGTCTCATCACCTTTTAAACATGTACAGCAAGAGAATTATACTTTAAGAATTATTTCATTATTAAATATGATGGTTAGCTGTAGATTATTCATATTTGCCTTTTGTCAGGTTGGGTTATATTTTTAGTCTGTTAAGTGTTTGTTTTGTTAAAGAGAATTTTGCCAAATACATTTTTGTATTATTTGGGATGGTGAAGTGGTTTCGACTTTTATTCTACTAATATGCAAATTATATTGAGTTATTTTCATATGTTGAACCAAGCTTGCATTCCTCATGTAAATTTCACTTGGTCATATTATGTGATCCTTTTGTATGTTGCTGAGTTTGGTTTGTTGGTACTTTACTGAGAAATTTTGTTAGCTTGCAATAGTTTTCTCTGGCTTTGGTATCAAGTTAATACCAGCCTCACAGAATGAATTTGGATGTATTTTTCCTGTAGTGTTTTTTTTTTTTTTTTTGCTATTTCATGGAAGATTGATGACAATTCTTTATTATATTTGATAGAATTTTCAAGTGAAGCCAGCTGAATATGAGCTTTTCTTTGTGGGACAATTTTACTTATTAATTCAGTCTTTGTACCTGTTCAAGGCCTATTCAGATTTTCTTATTTCTTTTTAAATCAGGTTTGGTAGTTGGTGCCCTTTCAGACATTTGTCTGTTTCAATCAGGTAATCTAATATATTGGCATACAGTAATTCCTAGTATTCCCTTGTAACCATTCTTATTTCCCCCAAATCAGTAGTAATGTCCAGTTTTCCATTATTTATTTTAATAATTTGAGGCTTCAAACTTTTTTCTTGGTCAGTTTTGCTAAATGTTTGCCAGTTTTGATAATACTATCAAAGAACCAACATTCATTTATTGTATCTATTGATTTTCTATATTGTATTTCATCTAATTTTGCTCTGGTCCTTATTTTTTTTCTGCTTCCTGTGGGTATAGTTTTCCTGTGGGTATAGTTTTATCTGCCTTTTCTAGTCTCTTTCAGTGGAAAGTTAGGTTATTAATTTGAGATTTTTCTTTTTAAGAATTATTTATTATGAATGACAGCAGAGGGGCCTAGAAGAAGGAGGGAGGGAGGAAGGGAGGGAGAGGGGAAGAGAGAGCCTGAGCCCATCCATTGGTTTGCTCCCTGTTGTCCACATCAGCTGAAGCTGGGTCATACTGAAGTCAGGATGTGGGAACTCAGTCCAGGTCTCTGACTACCCATTACCTGCTGCCTAGCAAGGTGTGTACTAGCAGGAAGCTGGAATTGAGAGTGGAACTGGGACTCCAACCCAGGCACTCTGCTATGGGATGTGAGGCTCCCAACCAGCATCCTAACTGCTAAGCCCCAGGATTTTCTTTTGTGATGCAGGCATTTACTACTATAGGTTTCTCTCTAGGCATTGGATTAGATGCATTTCATGTGTTTTGATATGTTGTGTTTTCATTTTAACTCATTTCAAAATTTCTTCTAATTGTCCTTTTTGGTTTCTGCTTTGACCTCTTCATTATTTAGGAGTGTGTTGTTTAATTTCCACATATTTGTGAAATTTCCAAAATCCCTTTTGTACTGATTTCTAAGGTCAATCAACTGTGGTTGGATATCATACTTTGTATGACTTCAATCATTTCAAATTTATTTAGACTTTTTAATGATCTAACATATGGTCTATCCTGGACAATGCTCTGGGTGCACTTGAGAAGATATGCAGTCTGTTGTTATGTGTTATGATCTAGAAATGTTTGTGAAGTCTGTTTAATTTACAGAGTTTCTTTTTCTTTGTTGATCTTCTATACGTTCTATCTGCCACTGAACTATTTCCATTTCTGTCTTCAGTTCTTTTTCTGCTGGCTGGTTAGTAGCCGCATATATATATATGTACATACATGCCTTTTATTGTTATGCCCTCCTGATGGCTTGACCAAATTGTCATCATAAAGTATTCTTTATCTCTAATAAATTTGGTCTTGGAGTCTATTTGTCTAATACTAGTATAGTTATTCCAGTGCTTACTTGGTCTCTCTCACCGTGTGTGTGTGTGTGTGTGTGTGTGTGAGTGTGTGTGTTTGTTTTCTATTGTTTGCATAGTATGTTTTTCCCCATCCTTTTGCTGTCAACTTATTTGTGACTTTGAATCCGAAGTACAGCTCAGTGATCAGTTTATAGTTAAGTCATATCTTTTTAAAACTCCAGCCTGCCAGAATTGGAGTTGTAGCACAGTGGGGTTAAAACACTGCCTGCCATGCCAGCACCCCAAATGGGCACCAGTTCAAGTCCCGATTGCTCCATTTCAAATGCAGCTCTTTGATAATGTACCTGGGAAAGCAGTGGAAAATGTCCCAAGTACTTGAAGCCATGTACCCATGTGGAACAACTGCATGGAGTTCTTGGCTCCCGGCTTCAGACTTGTCCAGCCCCAGCTGTTGTGGCCATCTGGAGAGTGAACCAGTGGATGGAAGATCTCTCTGCCTCTTTCTGTCTCTGTAACTGCCTTGCAAATAATTCATGTTTTTTAAAAAAATCCAGTCTGCCAATTTTTGGCTTTTGCTTTGGAAATTTAGTTCACTAAATATAATATTTTTGAAGTGATGATACTTTAAAACTTATTTTATTTTTTAAAATGTTCGATGGAGGTATAATACTTATACATTTTTTAGAGTACAATGCATTATTTCAACATATATATATTTCAACACACATAGTAAAAACCAGTCAAACCAGACAACTAACCTTTACATTTCCTTATCTTTTCTTTGTGTTTGCAGTCTCCCAGTCTCTGTCTTTCAGATCACTATATAGAATATAATACGTGATTGTGAACTATCGTCACCCTACGGTGCTACAGAACACGAGAGCTGGTTACTTTTGTCTGATTTTGTTTTGGTACCCGTTATCCAACCTCCTTCTATCTCTTTTCTGCCTCTTTCCCAACCTCTAGTAATAATCCAATGTCAGACTGACTTTTTTAAGCTTCCACACATGAGAGAACACATATGGTATTTATCTTTCTGAGTCTGGCTTATATCACTTAATATGATGATCTCCAGTTCTATCCATTTTGTTGCAAAGGTCAGGATTTCATTCTGTTCTATTGCTGAATAATATTCCATTGTGTGTATATCCCACGTTTTCTTTATTCATTCATCCATTGGTGTGCATCTAGATTGTTTCCAGACCTTGGGTATTGTAACTAGTGCTGCAATGAATGTGAAAGTTCAAGTATCTCTTTCCTGTGCTGATTTCATTTCTTTTGGATTATATCTAGAAGCAGGATGGCTGGGTCATGTTGTGAAACAATTTTTAGTTTTTTAGGAATCCCCACGCTACTCTCCACAATGCTGTACTAATTTGCAATCCTCCCAATAGTATTTAAGGGTTCCCTTTTCTCCACACGCTTGCTAGCATTTGAATTTTTGTCTTTTTGATCGTAGTCATTCTAACTGGAGTGAGATAATACATCATTGTGGATTTGATTGCATTTTCCTGATAGCTGTGATACTGAGGATTTTATTTTATTATTTTTGGCCCAATCCATGAACATGGGAAATATCTTCATTTGTGTGTGTGTGTTTTTCAATTTTGTTCATCAGTATTTTGTGGGTCTCCCATGCAGGAGCCCAAGTGCTTGGGCCATCTTCTACTGCTTTCCCAAATCACAGAGCAGAGAGCTGGATCAGAAATAGAGCAGCTGAGACTAACACTGGAACCCATATGGGATGCCAGCACTGCAGACAGTGGCTTTACCTGCTACACCAAAGTGTTGGCTCCTGTGGTATCATTTTTAACATCTTCTTTTTAATATCTGATTTTATTAATTTGGGTCTTATCCTTTTTCTTTCTTTCTTTGTTAGTTGGGTCAATGATTTATCAATTTTGTTTATTTTTTGGTTAAAAAAAAAAAAACAGCTCTTGTCAGCATTGTGGTATAGAAGTAAAGCTGCCACCTGGGTTGCTAGTGTCCCAAACAGGTCCCAGTTCACATCCTGTCTGTTCTACTTACAGTCCAGCTCCCTGTTCCTGACATGGGAAAAGCATCAGAAGACGGCTCAAGTGTTTGGGCCCCTGCCATCCATGTGGGAGACCTGGATGAAGCCCCTGTCTCCTAGCTTCAGTCTGGCCTAGCTCTAGCTGTTGTAGCCATCTGGGGAGTGAACCAGCAGAAGAATATCTCTCTATCTCTCCCTCTTTCTCTGTAATTCTCAAATAAATAAATAAATCTTTTTTAAAAACCAGCTCTTCATTTCACTGATCTCTTATATGCTTTTTTAAATTTTGATTTTGTTTATTTCTTCTCTAGTTTTTATTATTTCTTTTTTCCTAATAATTTTGGGTTTAGTTTGTCCTTGTGTTTTTTTCTAGGTCTTTGGGATTTATTATTAGGTCATTTATTTGATACCTTTCCAGTTTCTTGAAGTGGGCACTAATTGCTATATACTTACCTCTTAATACTGTTTTTGCTGTATCCCATAAGTTTTGATATGTTCTGTTGTCATCTTCATTCGTTTGTAGAATGTTTAAATTTATCTTTCAATTTCTTCTATGATCCATTATTCATTCAGGAGCATTTTGTTCAGTCTCCATGTATTTGTATATTTTTCCAGAGTTTTTTATGTTGTTAATTTCAAGCTTCACTCCATTATGGTCAGGAAACATACATGATATGATTTTCCTGCTAATGGCCTGGAAAGAGCAGCAGAAGATGGCCCAAGTGCTTGGGTCCCAGCTACCCTCATGGGAAACCTGGAAGAAGCTCCTGGCTCGTGGCTTTGACCAGACCCTAGCAATGGCTGTTGTGGCCATCTAGGGAGTGAGCCAGCAGACGGAAGATCTCTCTCTCTCTCTCTCTCTCTCTCTAACTCTGACTTTCAAATAAATAATTTTTTTATAAAAACACCAATATTATTATTCTCAGATTTAGAAAAAGAAAAATCCTAAAATTCATATGGAAACACATGAGACCCCAAATAACCAAAGCAATCTTAACAATAAAAAAAAGCCAGAGGCATCACAAAACCAGGTTCTAAGACAGGTTACAGGGCAGTTACAAACCAAACAGCCTGGTACTGGCACAAAAATATACATGTGGGTCAATGGAATAGAAAAAAATCCCCAAAATTAATCCATGCACATATAACCCACTATTCTTGGACAAATGAGCTAAAATAATTTCCTGAAGAAAGGACAGTCTCTTTAACAAATGGTGTTGGGAAAATTGGATCTCCATATGCAGAAATATGTAACAAGACCCCTATCACATGTGCTATACAAAAATCAACTCACAATGTATCAAAGATCTAAACCTAATACCCGAAACCATCAAATTACTAGGGGAAAACATAGGGGAAGCACTTAGAGTTATTGACAAGGCAGCCTTCTTGGATAAGACTCCAGAAGTACAGGGCAATAAAAGCAGATTACATGGAGCTAAGAAGCTTCTGCAGAACAAAGGAAACACTCAACAAAGTGATGAGGCAACTGACAGAATGGCAGGAAATACCTTCAAAGTATGCATCTGAGAAATCATTAATATCCCAAATATAAGGATCTCAAAGAACTCAACAACAACAAACAATCCAGTTAAGAAATGGGCAAAAGACTTGAAGAGGCATCTTTCAAAGGATGAACTACAAATGAACAATAGACACATAAAAAAAATTTCTGAGCCACTAGCCACAATGAGGTTTCATCACCCCATTTAGAATAACTATCATCCAAAAATCAGAACTAACACAAATGCAGGTGAAGATGTGGAGCAGAAGTTACCTTAGTATATTGTTGGTGTAAATACAAACTTGTACAGCCATTATGGAAGACAGTATGGAGATTCCTCAGATATCTGAAAATAGAATATTCCTGGAAATGGACCCAAGGGAATGAAATCAGCATATGAAAGAGTCATCTTTTCCCCCGTATTTATAGTAGCTCAATTCACAATAGCTAAATTGTAGAATCAACCCCAATGTTAATAACTAATGACTGGATAAAGAAAATGTGGTATAAATTCATAATGAAATACTACTCAGTCATAAAAAAGAATGAAATCCTGTCTTTTGAAGCAAAATGGATGCAACTGGAGACCATTATGTTTAGTGAAATAAGCCATACCCCAAAAGACAAATATCATATGATTTCTTTGATTTCTGGTGGCTAATAAAGTACAAAAATCTGAATGTATAAGATTGAAACTGACATTTTATGATTTGATTATGTTTATATCCCTAATCTATAATCATGTGTGTGGGGAGCAATCCGGACTGGACTGAGTTACTGGAATTAAGACTTATTCTATGCATCTGCTCTCCCACAATATGGCGCTGGGAGAGAAGTAAACAGCTTCCGCACAGCTGCCTCCAGTTCAACTAATAAACTGTAGGACTTGCTCCTGATTGGAGGAGAGCAGCGTACTCGGCGTGTGGGCAGCCGAGTTGGGATTGGCGGAGGAGGACTATAAAGGAGGAGAGAGACGGCATGCACCAGGAACATCTATGGGGAACATCTAAGGGAACCTGTGCAGCCCCCGAGAAAGCCGGCCGGCGGTGTGCCGCTCCCCTGCGGAAGTGGGGAATGTGGCCAGGGGGAACTGCCCTTCCACGGAGGTGGAAGGGATAGTAGCCAACCCGGGAAGAACCAGCAGCAAACCCGGGGAGGGCCGAGCAGACGAAAGAACAGCGCAGGGTCCTGTGTCGTTCCTCCACGAAGAGGGGGAGCGACATAATGGTGCCGTGACTCGGATATGAAGCCTAGGCAGGGTTCAGTGTCGTTCCTCCACGAAGAGGGGGAGCGACAATGTGGAACAGTAATATTTTTATTTTTAGTTTTTGAACCCTATATTTAGTGGAGTATTAAGCCTAAGATTATAAAGTAAATTGAATGTATGTTATCACAAAAATTAAAAGAAAAAATAAAGAAGGAAGGAGGTGGGAGGGAGGGATGAAAGAAGTGAGGAAAGTATCATTATGTTCTTAAAATTTTATCTTTGAAATACATGAAGTCTGTTCTTTTTGTATTGATTATAATCAAAAATAAAAAAAAAAACTGCTGTTATTGTAAAGGAATTCCCTTAAAAATGATCTGGAGATTTTTGTCTTGAATACTTTTGAATTTTCTATTTATGTTGTGCTTTGAAGAGTTGAGCATAATGTGTTGTGGGTTTTTTCTGGTTATACTTGTTTGGGCATCCTATGATTCTCCTTTACTTGGATTCAGGAAGCTTTCAGCTATTATGTCATCGAATAGATTTTCTAGTCCTCTACTCCTCTCTTTACTCTCAGGAATTACAATTCAAATATTTGTTCATCTAATGGTTTCCCAAATGTCTTGGAGACAATCTTCAATCTTTTTTAAGAAAAATTTTTGTTTGGCATGTTTCATAAGACCTAGCCTCAAGTTCAGATATTTTTTCTTATGCTTGATCTAGTCCATTGTTGAAGCTTTCCACAGTAGTATCTATTTGACTTATTAAATATTTCATTTTCTTATTTATTTATGTATTTATTTATTTGAAAGATAAAGTTACAGAAGGAGGAGGAGAAGGAGATTGGGAGAGAGATCTTGCATCCACTGATTCACTCCCCAAATGGCTGCAACAGATGGGGCTGGGCCAGATCAAAGCCAAGAGCCTGGAATTCCATCCAGGTCTCCCACATGAATGGCAGGGCCCAAGCACTTAGGCCATCTTCTGCTGCTTTCCCAGGCACATCAGTAGGGATCTAGACTGGAAATGGAGCAGTCAGGACTGAAACTGGCACTCATCAGATACTTGTGTTGCAAGTGGCAGCTTAACTCCCTGAGCTGAAATGCAAGACACTGAATTTTTCATTTTCACAAATTGTTTGTTTCTTTTCAGGATTTCTTTCTCTTTTGCTGAATGCTTCCCTTTTGACTAGTTGATTGTATGTCTTTGTACAAAGTGACTTGTGTTAGTGCCTTTTCCCCACACTCAGTTCTGCAAAATGATCTCACATATTCATAATACAGTCTGATTCTCTATTCATATTCTGTATTCTTTCCTGAGATTCTCCCAACCTCTTAATTTTTTAAAAATTTGAGTAGATTGTTTCACTCCTTGTGAAAATGTTTTTTCATTCATAGGTATATTTCATTCACAGTCAAAATAAATCATAATTTAAAGATTGTAATATTTTTAAAAGATAAAGGAGAATTTATGGGACAGTTACAGTAATAAACCAGCACCAGTCTGAAGTGCAACACTAAACAGGTGTTCTCTGTTCCCATGGTAGAATAAATACACAACAATTACACATAAAATTTCATTAAAGTTCTGAGATGAGGCAAATAACCCTTTCAAAGAACGTACCCAGTGAACAGAGTCGGGTTGCAAATAATTTTTATTAACTTTTACTGCAAGATGGAAAAATTCCAAAGGTGACTAATAATTCAAGCCCCAATCATTCAAGGCCTGGCCTTGGCCTCTGTCTTCCTTCTTCAGTCACATCCAGACCCATAAAGGCTTCTGCATCCCATGCTCAAAAATGTAACCCCAAGTCCCTGACGTCCTTGGCACAAACTGATGTGAATGAGCCGGTGTGTAACCCAACCAGAACCACTGGTAAACCAGGGCCCCAAATACAGGATGTAGTGTTGTTTGGTTAAACAATAGTAGTAATCGTCCAGTGAGCTCTAGCTTCATATCTCCCTGTAGTTTTTTTTTTTTTTTTGAAAAAAGTAGCCCATTCCAGTACAACAACAACAACAACAACATAACAGAGACAATGGTAAATGAAATCTCAAAAGGTTTATACCAAAAAGCAAACCAGTCCTCTGCAGCTTACCTCATTTATTTTGGGATCTCTAAAGCCATGTAGAGGGCCATCAGGCAGTAGAAGGTCCCTTCCATGATGGGCCCCAAGGTGGTCCATTAAAGTATTTGGTCAGGCAGGCCTCATTTCTGGTGGGTGGGCATGCCTTCAGATTTCTGGGAAAACTTCTATAGCCCTGGGACTGTTTTCTGCAGCATAAATCACAGCCTGTAGAACTGGAAGTCACTTCAGTGGGGTGACACACATTGGAAGTGTTGCTTCTGTGGGCCATCGGTGTCTGAAGTCTCTGCTCCTACGAGCTTTGGCGTGGAGCCACTGCACTTGCAGTTCACTCTGTCTGGAGCCCAGCTTTCTGAAGTCGCGATCTGTGCAACTGCCCCATAGAAGGGATCGCATGGGTTTTGACAAATGCATGATACCACATATCCATCGTTATAGTACCACACAGAACAGTTTCACTATCTTAAAAATTCCTTGTGTTTTGTCTGTTCATACTTCACCGCCCTACCCCCGATCCCTGGCAACCACGCTTTCTTACCTTCTCTCTATTTGTTACCTTTTCTAGGATGTCATATAATTGAAATCATCCAGCATGTAACCTTTGCAGGCTAACTTCTTTCACTTGGAAGCATCCCTGCCTTCTCTTGGCTTGGTAGCTTGTTTCCTTGCTATTGCTTGATAATATTCAGATGTACAGATGTATTCCAGTCTGTTTCATCCTTCACGTCTCCCCTTGCCTTGGTGGCTTCCAGTTTTGGGTGATTGTGATTAAAGCTGCTGTAACATTCACATCCTGATCTGGCATGGACATAATTCTTCCAGCTAGCTGGCTGAACACCTAGGAGTGCGATTGTTCCAGGGTGGCTTTAGCATTCTGCACCCCCACGAGCCATGAATACAGTCCTGTTGCTCTGTGTTCTCATCAGCATTTCGCATTGTCAGCTTTTTGGGTTGTATCTATTACAACAGGTGTGTAGTAGTTAGCATCTTACTGCGTTTTACTGTGGAATTCCCCAATAACAAATGTTGAGCATCTTTTCAAATATTTATTTGCTGTGTTTATCTTCCCGTGCAGCTGTTGGCCACGCCTGTTATAACCGCCTCAGGCAGTTGCAGTGTTACATAATTGTTGTTGCTGGAATTTTTTGACAAATAAATTTGTGGAAAACAATGGTCACATTCAGTCAGGACTTGTGTCAAATAAAGACAACCCCTGCCAATGGGATTTCTAGGAAACTGTCAGACCAGGTCAGGTAATGCCAAGGCTCTGAGTATGCAGCATTTGGAGAACTCCAGGTTGATTCTGTTTCTGTCAATAGCTACCAGGGTGCTGGTTTTCACTGTCACCCAAGGGTGCTTGGTTTTCATGGCTACTGTGGAGTTGCTGAGAGGAGCATGAAGTCAGGCAAAGTACGATGCCACTGATTCTGCTGTTTTTACAAAGATTCAGCTATTTTCTTGGATTAAATTCTCCTTGATTGTTGGAAGATTTTGATTAATTTCTAGAGCTCTTAAAAAGTTTATTTGGGTATTGTTGGAGGAGTGGCTTTGCATAAGTCCTTGCTCCTCCATTGCTACCGAAGTCCATCTGCACCCATTACTCCTAATTTATATTTTTTTAAGATTTACTTTATTTATTTATGAGAGAGAGAGAGAGAAAGAGAGAGAGAGAGATCTCCCATCTGTTGGTTCACACCCCAAATGGCTGCAATGGCTGGAGCTGAGCTGATCTGAAGCTAGGAGTCAGGAGACAGAAGCTTCCTCCGGGTCCCCTACGTGGGAGCAGGAGCCCAGGCACTTGGGCCATCCTCTGATGCTTTCCTGGGTGCATTAGCAGGGAGCTGGATCAGAAGTGGAGCAGCCGGGACTTGAACCGGCACCCTTATGGGATGCCAGCACTGTAAGCTTTACCCCATTGAGCCACAACATCCGCCCCCTAATTTATATTTTTTGATTTTAAGTGTATATTTAATATTTCTGTATTTATTTATTAGGTCTTTCAATGTTGTCATGGCAATAAATTCGCTCATTGTCTGGAAGTGACATTCTTTGTTCTCTAAAGACAAAAGAGGTATTTTCACCATGAGCAGTTTTTTGGGAACACACTTTAAAGAAACCATGCCATTTTCTCCTGACTTAATTTCTGTGACAAATGAGCTATCTTTTGTTGGTCCTTAAAAGGTGGTATAAAGTTTCTCCTTTTCGGCGGTTTTCCAATTAGGTATGTTAAGTGTGGTTTCTTGCATTTGTTCTAGGTGGGATTTATAGGCTTCTTGAATATGTAGCCAATGTGTTGTCTTAGCCCCCTTTCCATTGCCATAACTGAATGCCTGGGCCTAGGCAATTTGTATTTGCTTAGCTCTGGTTCTGCAGCCTGGGACTGGACACTGGCACCTGCTGGACTTCTGGGGAGGGCCTCACTCTGCTTCAACTTACGGCAGAAAGCAAAAGAGCAAGAGGAAACTTACAAAAGATGGAAGCTGTCACAAACTCCTGTGATAGCTAACCCAGTGCCTCAAGAATGGCATTAATCTATTCATGAGGGTTCTGACCCCATGGCCCACACACCTGCCTCCAGGCGCCACCTCAACGCTGCTGCTGTGGAGACCAAACTCCAACATGAGTGTTACTGGGGACAAACCATCTTCAGACCATAGCATGCCTCTTGTCAGTCTTAGAAAATCTTTAATCATTATTTTAAAAAATATTTCTGCTTCTTAATTGTCTTTTCCCTGACTTTCCAATTACACATCCATTATGCTGTTCTATCTTCTCTCTTACCCTATTTCCTGATTTTCTCCTTATTAAGAATTAATTAACTTTTATTTGATTTGAGAGTCAGAGGCAGAGTGGGGGGAATGGTCCCATCTGTTGGTTCACTCTTCAAATGACTATAATGGATGGGTCAGGCCAAAGCCAGGAGCTGGAAACCCAAATCAAGTCTTCCATGTAGGTGGCAGGGACCCAACTATTTGAGCCATCGCCTCTGCCTCTCAGGTTATACATTAGCAGGAAGCTGGACTCAGGAGTGGAGCTGGGACTTGAAACCAGGTACTCTAATAAGTGATGTATGCAACTTAACCAGCGCTTTAACTGCTAGATCAAACCCTTATTTTTCCATGCTTTAGATCCCTTTGGTTTGGCCTAGACATTTTCTACTGACTTGTCTTTCAATTCACAAATCCTGGGGCTGGCATTGTGGAATAGTGAGTTAACATACCACCTATGATGTCGGCATCCCACATATACATCAGTTGGAGTTCCAGCTGCTTCTTCTAATCCAGCTCCCTGATAATGTGCCAGTGAAACCAGCAGGAGATGGCCGAAATCCTCAGGCCCCTCCCGTCCATGTGGAAGACCCGGATGGAGTTCCTGCCTCTTGGCTTCAGCCTGACTCAGGCCCTGCTGTCACAGCCATTTGAGGAGTGAACTAGTGGAAGGAAGATGTTTATTCTTTGTCTCTCTCCTCTCTCTCTGTAACTCTGCCTTTCAAATAAATAATAAATTTTTTAAAAAAAAATCATACATCCTCTCTTCTGCTGTACCAAATATGCTGTTAAACTTGTTGATTGTGTTCTTGAATTCAGTTTTCATATTTTTCAATTCTATAATTTCTGATCACCCACTTGCATTCATTCTAGGACTGTGGTGGAATTCTTCATCTCGTCTATTTTCCTCAACAGGCATACTGTGATCATTTTAAAGCTCATGCCTGCTACATCTGACTGTTGGGTTTTCTGGCGTTCTTTGTGTCTGGTTGGTTTGGGTTGAATGACAGAGTGTAAAAGTGTGCAGGTTCAGGATGGCGTGGTTCTCCCACTGAAAGCTTCGCTGTACACTGAGGGCAGGCAGATGGGATAATGACTACAGCCCCAGTCAGCCAGGGGCTGAGCTGACTTGGGGCTCCGTTGTGCTTTTTATAAGGCTTTATCTGCCTCTAGTTTGCCTTCACTCTTAAATTACAGCCCTCCAGGATCCCACTGGAGAGGCTGGCCTGTCTCCCAGGCTTCTTTGCATTGGCACACACTGAACTTCAGTTTCTTCTCTTCAGCACCATGAGATTGCTGAAAGTTTCACTCCACTTTCTAGACCTTCCAGGCTCTTTTCTCTTAACTTAGCCTGCTGTCCTATGCAGTTTCAAAATTCAGTCAACACCCAGCAGGGAATGGGTTTAATACGGTTATCTGTGCCTGCCTTTTCGTAGAGACCTGGATTCCTCAGTCCCTGACTGCCTTGAGAACTCTACACTCTGTGTATGGTTTTCAGCATCTCAGGTTGCCCAAAGCTTTGCTGGCTTCTGTGTCTCTGTAAAAGCCTTTTTTTTTTTTTTTTTTTTTTTTTTTTCAAATTCTGGGTCTTTTACCCAGCAAAATCCATCAAATTATCAAATGGAAAATCAACTCAGAGACTATGAAGGTGATTCTCAAAATCAAGGAAAAGTAGAATTATAAGATAAGTTTATTTTGGTGCAAAATATTTTTGAAATTCATGCATTATTTTCATTCTATGCATTTTCCATACATTTCTTGAAGATCTGTCACATTGGCTCTGATCTAAGTCCCTTTGTTCTGTTTTCTAGGTCCCTCGGGTTCTTACTGCAGTTGTGACTCTCTGATATATTCAAACACATTTTGTTTTAAAAAAATTCCTGCTTTTCTGCTGTCCTGTCAGGGTTGTTGATCTGCCTTGTGTGTCACTCTAAGAGTCACAACCAGGATTTTTACTCCTTTGAATTTTAATAAAGCCTAATTAGTATGAGGGGAATATAGATAAAAATGAATTCTTCATTTAAAGTGTATTTTCTATAAATCATTATACCTAAAATGTGTGATTTTAGGACTGATGTGATTTTTCATTTCATGTTAAATCCAGTCATCTTGTTTGGGACTCTGTAAAACCCACAAAAGGCCCTCAGGGTTCTGTGGTATATCCAAGCACCACAGTTTCCGATGCCTCACTTAATAAACTCCCAGAAGATAGTCATTCTTTGTATACAGCTGAAGTCTTTACTTTCCTCTGAGTGTGTAAATGTTCAATTATTTCCCATGTTTTTTTATGTGATTGCTATCGTGATGGGATTGTGTTTTTACTGAAAACAAATGAATGAAAGTCATCTGGATATAGGAATCCACACAGTCCATTTAGATTCCTATTCATTCTCTCTCGCTTTTCTCCCTTTCTCCATTATGCCCCGTGTTGTTCCTTCTCAGGTGGATCCATTTTTCCAAATCAGAGAGCAGAGAGCTCCTCTTTCCAGTAGTTTCAAACATCTCAGGACTGAGTTCATACTTGTCTTGGAAGCAGTCGGTGTGACCTCAGATAGTGACTGCTTGACTGGACATACCAAGTTCCAAGACCCCTGTCTATTCAGGCTACTGTGGCAAAATATTTTAGAATGAGTGTCTTATGAACAATGGAAATTTATTGTGCCCAGTTCTAGAGGCTGGAAAGATCCAGATAAAGGCTCCGTCAGATTTTGTGTCTTGTGATGGCTCACTCTGTGCCTCATATATTGTTCCTTCTTGCTCTGTCCTCATGTGGCAGAAGGGGTAAACATGTTCCCCGGGGGCCTCTTTTATAAGATAACTAATTCCATTCACAAGGGACTCCAGTCTCCTGGCTTCTCACCTTCCGAAGGCTCCACCTATTAATATTATTGCATTGGGGATTAGGTGTCAGCATAGGAATTTAGGGTGACACGAACATTCATGTCATAGCACCTTCCCAACCCCACGAAGCTGGTGGTGGAATCAGCCATACCTAGCCACAGGGACTGAGAGTTGGGGAGAATGGTTTCTCAAAGGAAAATTAATTAAAGCATTACAAGAATCCTATGGGTAGTTACTATAACTATCTCTATTTTATTGTGAGAAAAGGGAAGCACCAGGAAAAATAATCCACCCAAGTTCATACAGCTATTTACTGCCTGACACGGGATTTTAGGATACTCAGTCTGTCTCTATCCATATACACCTATCGTCTCCTCCTAGTGACTGTAGGGTTTACAATGACAGGGTGTGTTCAGTGGACACAGAGGAGGGCCCGTTTAAATTAAGACTGAAACAATGAGTTTGACTTCCTTAACTCTGTACTCCACTCAGCTAAAGGCGCCTGGTAGACCTGGGTCTTTCAGAGCCCCAGGGAGTGATTAAAGCCTTGCCTCTGAGTTGAAGACGCCTGGCCTGGGAAAGAACAGATGTCAGGAGGCCCTTCTGTCTGTTAGCATGGAACAGACAGATTAGATTCGCAAAATAAAGGCAAATGGAGATGCAGATGGAAACCTGCAGCCTTTAGGTTTAAAAAAGCAAGAGCAGAACCCATTCATTTATGATTACCACCAAGAAATCCTCATTTATTCAACCTTTGTCTTCATGGAAATTTTTCATAAACAATTATTCATCTTACCATTCATTTTATTTCTTTAAAACAATGAATTGTTCAAAATGTCCTCAAGTGTCTCCATTATCTTCTTTTTTTAATTCTCCATTATTTCTTAAGAAGATAGCAGTAGCCCTATGATCTCCAAAATTGATTAGAATTTGGCACATAATTATGCGTCCATCAAATTGGAGAAAGATTTAAACTTTCTAACTTTGGCTTGTCATCCTTTTTTTTCTAAAACAGGTATCAACAAACGCAAAAGGGAAAGCCTGCCTCAAAGATCCTTTGCAAAGAGCTCCTGGTTTGTTTTGACTTTAATTATTGTCAGTCCTTGAGGAATGTACGTATCTGTTGCAATAAGCAGGAGTTGTGGCATGCTCTGTGAAGATGGGCCAAACCTCCCGCAGGACTCTGTGAATGGAACTCAGTGCACTTTGCAGCCTAAAAATATTGAAAGAGCATTCCATTCTTCTCATGTGACTTTTCTTTCTTATTCAGTTGTACTTGGATCTCTGTGGGGAGCAAGTGAGATTCTGTGGATTCAGTGAAATGGAAAAGTAGTGGAGACTTCCCGAGAGCCTCCTTTCCATCCTTCAGGGTCTTCATTTGTCTACAACACTTGATAGATCAGTTTAGTCCAGAATTCACTGATACAGGACAGATATTGACTTGCCCTATTGTGCAAACATAGAAAGCCCCAAATCAAAACCCCTGCCACTGACCTCGAGCCCCAGGCTGGAAGAGCTGTGGGGTTGAGACAAGAAATTGTGAGAGTCAACAATGGCACTGACAACCATACGTTATTGACTCAGACTGATTGGAAATTAAAGCACCGACCCCAGAGGAAAATCTGCAAAGGAACCAGGGCGCACTTGGGGGTTCCATATTCCCAAGCTCTTATCTTGGCCTTGGCTGGATCTTTATTCGTAAAGTAGAGAGACTGCAAAATGCTTTTGTAAGGTCGTGTCCCTTTTACAAAGTTGTCATTGACTAAGGTCCCATGTGAATGGGAGTTGAATGATAAATGCTAAGTTTTGCCTCCACCCCTGAACTGATGTGATGTTAGGGAATTCATGCGCCTCTGGATATCCTTAAGAATTTTTTTAAACAATATTTCAGTAGTTTCAAGGTCAGAAATCAATCAGACTGTGGACAGCCACATGTTGAATTCTGAGCAAAGAAGGCTCTGATGAAATTCAGGAGAACCAACTCCCTTCTCCCTCACTGCTGTTAAGAATTAGTGTCATTCCTGCATCTCATCTCACAGACAGCAAAGTAGCACAGATATGTCCTGTCTTGTTCTTGGTGTAGACCTTCTCTCCAAAACATCAGTGGCTTCACCAATAGGAAAACAGTTTGTCAGCTAACTTGTACTCCCTCTGCTGGTTGGATGGCTTGTATTTCTTTTTCCATGATTTTGTGTGCTTTCCAGGATCTAAAATAGTTGCCATTTTACTTGGTGTAAAGGTAAAGTCCGGGCTGATAAATCTGGGTTTCTATCAAGGTGATGTTACCATGGATTAGCAGCTCCATACAACTCCAAGTTTCTGACAGTGCAAATCCAGGCTTACCCTTTATACCTCCTAGTAGCAGGCATCAGCCACTGCCTCTAAAAGGCCATCTGAGTCACTCAGTGTATATAGGACTAGTCCGAGAAAGCAGTCAGGACCATCAGATACGTGTAAGTTCATGAGTTCTTAGTAATATACAATAAGTGAACTGATCAAGCATATTTCAAGAATGGTAGAAAGTCAGTTTATTATTTTAAAAACTGGTAGATAAAAGGAATCAAGCAGTTATTCTATCTTTTCCATGTGAACTATACTACTGGATAAAGTATATAAAAGAAGTATTTCTTTTTAAAGTATTCTAACCAAAGAATGTTAAAAATCATAGAATCAGAATATGACACTTTTGCAACCCTAATCAATTAATAGCTCTATGTATCACACATAAAAGGCTACCAACATCATTGAAAGAGCTACATCATGTATCTCCTGATGAAACAAATGCACCACCTATAGACTTGCCACAGGTGTTGAACCTGTCTGATCAACCCTATGGATCCAGCTGCCAGTTTGCAGGAAGCAAAGAGGACAGAGGAAATGTTGAACTGCATCATCAGCGTGCAATCAGCAAAACCTAGACTATGGAAAACGCTACAGGTCAAATACCCTGCGCTCTTCAAGAAACAAATTGCAAAGGAAAGAAATGGACGGAGAACCCTCTGGAATAAAAGTGACTTAAGGGACATATCAATTCTTTTCAAAAGGGAAAGTTTCCACCGGAGTGTATAAGGTGCACCTTTAGGTGATAAAACTGTGAAGAAACAGGAGTGATCGCCATGCTAGCTAGTCAGGTTTGTGGTTACTTCTGGGAAGACCACGGGTGTTGGGATTGGCATGGGGCGCATGGAGATGCTTTAGGGATGCAGGTCCATTTCTCGACCTGGGTAGTGGTTACAGGCTGTTCACCTCTTAATATGTGGTGAAACTATGACTTCATTTGTGTATCATTGGTTTTTATTTATTCTTTCATAGGGTTGGGGGGGGAGAGCGAGCAGGAGAGAGAGAATATCATCTGCTGGCTCACTCCCCAAATGCCTGAGACAGCTGGGAGTGAGCCAGACTGAAATCAGGAGCTGTGAACTCAATCCGGGTCTCCCATGTGTTGGCAGGGACCCAACTTGAGCCATCAACATGGCCTCCTATCAGTAAGAAGCTGGAATCAACTGGAAGCAGAACTGGGATTCTAACCCATTCTAATTCCATTATGGGATACAGGTGTCTTACCCAGCATCTTAACCACTATGCCAAACACCTGCCCTAGTTTTTAAATATTTTATTTCACTTGTAGCAAGTTTTTTTTATAAAGATGTATCTATTTATTTGAAAGGCATAGCAACAGAGAAAGAGAAAGAGACAGCATGTGTGTGTGTGTGTGTGTGTGTGTGTGTGTGTGAGAGAGAGAGAGAGAGAGACAGAGACAGAGACAGAGACAGAGAATGAGAATGTATATTTTCCATCTGTTGATTCACTTCCAAAATGGCTGAAGTCAGGGCTGGGTCAGGCTGAGGCCAGGAGCCAAGAACTCCATCTGGGTCTCCCATGTGGATGGAAGGGGCCCAGGGACTTGGGGCATCTTCTGCTCTTTCCCAGGTTCAAAACAGGAAGCTGAATCAGAAGCGGAACAAAGGGGACTCAGAAAGGTAAAAGGTAGGCACTCTGATATGGGCCACTGGCGTCGCAAACGGTGCTTAACCACAATGCTGGTTGCATATCTCTCTCTTGTTTTCTCTCAATCTCCTGGTCTCTCTCTTTACTGCTTTGACTCCTCCTGGTTCCTGGCATGTGGCCATCCTGTGACTGTAGCCATTGGTCTCCCTCATGTGGCCCTTTTAGATCCAGTCGGAAGCTGTTGCCAGTGTTGCCAGCTTGTTGGTTTTGGTTGATGACCTGTGTCTCGTCTCCTCACAGTCAAGGGGGCAGCTGGGGAGAGAAAACGGGGTCCAGGGTTCTGCTTCCACTCGGCTGGCTTTCAGGCTCTCCCAGATAACTCAATTTCATTGGCGCTCACGTTGTCTGAAATGTTTCTCAGTGTGTATTTTTCTGCATTTAAGTAATTTTTGGTTTCTTTAATCTGGTTTACCCTCTCAATTCATTGTAAGCTTAACTAAATGGTAGACCCCAAGAAAGTGTAAGTAAATAATTCAGAGAAATGTATATAAAAAGCAACTGATTGGTTTTATTGAGTACCTGATGTATGCCATGCACCAGGCTCCTTGTTGCCACAGGGATTATTTTTTAAAAAGTAGTTACTATTCATTGAGCACCTACTGTGTGCTAGCTAGTTTACCTATATTATCTCTAATCCTGCAAGGGACAGATTATTTCTGCATGGCGGATCATGATTATGTCGATTTTACAGAGCAGGAAAGTGGGGGGGGGGTTCGAAGGGGTCAAATCAAACTCAGTCACACAATCACTCATGGAAACTAAATTGAAGCCACAGATGTCTGGCTCCGGAAGTCCCTCTCTTTCACAGGTGACACTGATTACACCTTGACCTACAACACACCATTGTTATGCTGTGAAAGGGTCATGTTGTGGGCTGCAGCTGCGGACTTAGTTCTGGGGGCAACTGTAGGATTTGCTACAGTGACAATGTTTTGTGGTTTGGCTGCCCTTCCTGTTGTGTGTGTCAAGGTCAGCAGTGATGGAAGTCAGAAGAGATCTCGTTTGAGTATTAAAAGCTAAAGCTTGGGGCCCAGTGTTGTGTGCAATGGGTTAAAGAACCACCTGAGACGCTGGCTGCCCATCTTAGAGCACCACTTTGAGTCCCCCTTGCTTTGCTTCTGATTGCTTTCTGCTAATGCACCTGGGAAAGCATCAGGTGATGGCCCAGGTACTTGGGCCCCTGCTGCCAACATGGGAGACGCAGGCTCCTGGCCACTTGGGGAATGAACCAGCGGGTGGAAGATTCTTTCTCTTTGTCTCTCTCCTTTTTTTCTTGTCACTCTCCCTTTTGAAGAAATGAAATAAATCTTAAAAAAAAAAAATGACCACCCAGGTGTCTGACTGCCCCAAAGTGTGAATGTTATTTGGCTGAGAGAGGTGCTAAAAGTCAGCAGGCTACAATGAAGAAGATCCCCTAACAATGAAAACACAGAGTTTTGAAAACCAGTCAGCCCCTGGTGGCCAGTGGTTCCTATTCACATGTCCATTAGGCTCACTGGGAGGGAGAGCGTGTGAATGCCTTGACCAATGTGGAGGCCCAGCTCCCACCCCCCAGGTCCCTGGGTGTGTCATGTAGACAGCGCCCCACACCACACCACCTTTCTGTGTGCTGCTCTGCTGGGTAATTTCCAAACACAAGGCAAATCCTGGGCAGATGTGAAATTACTCCTTGATTGGACGTCTCATTTAAGCCTGGGGTGGGGGCGAGCCACCAGGTTTGCTCGCTTAGAA
This sequence comes from Oryctolagus cuniculus, assembly GCF_964237555.1. NCBI lineage: Eukaryota > Metazoa > Chordata > Mammalia > Lagomorpha > Leporidae > Oryctolagus > Oryctolagus cuniculus. The sequence goes on along the minus strand of NC_091447.1, from coordinate 42,777,783 downwards.
GGCATTCCACTACTCTGCGGAGGCGCCAGAGGTATTTGGTCAGACATTTGTGGCACTCGAGGGTAGGGAAACTTTCCATATTTTCCAAACTTGCCATAATTCTGGACTAGAGTAGGTTTATTCATTTGGGACAGTACTTGTGCCATCCTTTGCTGCCTTCCCAGGTGCGTTCGCAGGGAGCTGAATGGGAAATGGAGCAGCCAGGACTCAAACTACCACTTTCAAATAGACGCCAGCATTGCAAATGACGGCTTAACCTGCCGCAGCACTACACGGACACCTTCCCCTTTCTTCCTATTTTCTGAAACGCGGCAGTGACGCCTGGGACTGTGCCAGGTGCAGTGTTGGTCACCTGGGTGGTAGGGAGTGGTGGATCCCAGATGAAGGAGAGGTCAGTAGAGCTTCCCGTTGTCCCACAGCAACACCCCCCGCCCCGGGTGCTTGTGACGAATTTTGGGTGCTGTTCCGTGTGCTCAGTTTATCCGACCTGACCCCAGGGCGGCGTGTGGGGTGGATTTGCCTTCTGGATGCTGTGGTATTTTAGTGCGAAAGAGCAGCGTGTGTGGCTCATTCTAATTTATCACAAGTTGCCAGGCTTGGCTATGCTGCAGATATCGCAATCCACTTCAATGTAAATATTTTAATTACCATTTCTAACATTTGGCTTTCATTAAAAGTTAGAGAAAAACTTAAACTTTTTTTTCCATAAATACTGGAAAACCCCCTTAAAGAATGCTCTCTCCCTAAGTGCACGCGCACACACACACACACACACACACACTTTCTCATTACTCACACATACACGTTCTCTCTCCCTCTCTCCCTCCCTCTCTCAAACACACACACACTCATTACTCACTCATACACGTTTTTCTCTCCCTCCCTCCCTCTTTCCCCCTCTCTCTCAAACACACACTCTTTCTCATTACTCACACATACACATTCTCTCTCTCCCCCCCCCTAACACACACACACACACACACACACAGAGTTTTGATTTTAAAACAAAAAGAGAAATCCATGAGCAAGAGAACCAGAAGAAGAGAGAGGGGGAGGAAGAGAAAGGAAGAAGGAAAATAAACTACCTGCACTGACTCAGTACCCTGAGCCGGAGGCAAGATTTAGCTCCTTGTAACAGAGGGGTGGAAAAGACACCAACTCTGATTCTGAACTCCAGAAATACCTTTTCGGTACCGGACTTCTGCAAACATGAAGTGTGGTGTTGAGCCTGGTGGTTCAGACTCCACTTCGATGCTTGCAGCCCACACCCGAGGGATGCTCCTCCAGACCCGAGGGGCGGTATTGCTGCTGGCCCTGTTGGCCTCCGTGTTCCCTCGGGCCCTCCTACACGTAGGTAACTGGTTCCCAGGATTAAATTCCGCCTGGGGAGACTCGCTGTGACGCTGTTTCCCCGACTGGACCCTGAGTGGTGTGTTACAGCTCCGGAGTGCACGCTGTGACAGCTTTCACGGGTGGAAGTCCTAACCCCTCAGGGCCTTTGGTCGGTGATTGTACCCTGGGGACACTGCCTGTGGGAGGGGCTAAGGCGGGGCTTGGGGAGAATGGGCTGTTTCCCAAGGGAGACCCGCGCCTCTCCGAAGTCCCCTCTCCGAGGCCCTCACCAGGGCCGACCACAGGCCTGTGCCCCGTGCTTGCTCCTCCATGGTTCTGGGTGATACAAACTTCTCTTCTTTTGAAGGTTGCCGGCTGGCGCCATGGCTCACTAGGCTAATCCTCTGCTTGCGGTGCCAGCACCCTGCATTCTAGTCCTGGCCAGGGTGCCGGATTCTGTCCCGGTTGCTCCTCTTCCAGTCTAGCTCTCTGCTGTGGCCCGGGAAGGCAGTGGAGGATGGCCCAGGTCCTTGGGCCCTGCACCCATGTGGGAGACCAGCAGGAAGCACCTTGCTCCTGGCTTCGAATCAGTGCAGTGCCGGCCGGCCATGGTGGCCACTGGGGGGTGAACCAACGGAAGGAAGATCTGCCTCTCTCTCTCTCCCTGCCTAACTCTGCCTGTCCCCCCCACCAAAAAAAAGTTGCTAGCCTCAGGCATTTTGTTATAGTGACACAAAATGAACTAAAATATGCTTTTTTAAAAATATTTTATTTATTTATTTGAGAGGCAGAGTTACAGAAAGGTCTTCCATCCACTGGTTCACGCACCAGATGGCTGCAACAGCCAGAGCAGAGCTGATCTGGAGCCAGGAGCTTCTTCCAGGGCTCTCACGCGGGTGCAGGGGCTTCAGGACTTGAGTCATCTTCTACTGCTTTCCCAGGCCACAGCAGAGAGCTGGATCAGAAGAGCAGCTGGGACTAGAACAGGCACCCATGTGGGATGCCGGAACTGCAGGTGGTGGTTTAACACACTACGCCATGGCGCCAGCCCCCAATATACTGTCCTTATCAAACGGGCCCCAGGGACCTCGGTCTCCCCTCCTCCGTGAGAGGACATGGTGAGCAGCACCATTGCTGGCAGTGCAGGCCCTCACCAGACCCCTGATCTGGGACTTTGCGGGCTCTGGGATTGGGAGAAATACCCTGCTGATGTTTGTAAGCCATTCCGTCTGTGGCGATTTGTTACAGCAGCTGGAGCCCACTGAGACCTTCAGTAACAAAGTCCTGGGACTCTGGTCCGGGGGCGGGAGCCAGGAAACTAACTATATTATTCTAGAATCAGTCTGGGAAGCGTTGGACAAGATAATCTGTAAGTTCGTTTCGGTCAGTAAAATTCAGCATTCCTTAGGATGAGAGAGCTGTAAGTGAAGGAAGTCGGGGACCTGAACTATGAAAGCATACTGGATTTTCAAAAAGATGGATGTTGGAGTGGATTTACTTCTCTTCCACGCTTTTATAGTCTTTCTGCGAGGCAAGGACCTTTCGAATTGCATTCTCCCGCACCCTCCTGTCAGTGCAAGGATGGGTCCTATGCAATTTTCCCAGAAAGAACATAAAATGAAGTCTGGGTTCCATTGAACAGACGGCCAGTGTCGCCGAGTTCCCATGATGTAAAGTTCTTTCTCTGTGGTAAGTGATCTTGAGTAAGACCAGACTCTAATACTTCTGAAACTTTTACGAGAAGAAACTGAAAAAAAAAAGTATCCATTTCTAAACTGCAAACACAGTATGGTAAGGGGTGGAGACTTGGTTTATCTTTTAAGTGCAGTGTCTCTTTATTCTGGTGTATCAAATCCAACTGGGGCAAAGGCCATCTTTAAAATGGAGAAGTTCAAGACAATTTGGCTCCAGTGGGCTAGAACGAACTGGATTGTAAAACTGCTCTGTACAGCACAGAGCTGCGTCTCTGCAGAAAGGTTTCCTGTAGGCTGAAATGTTTGTATTCTAAGCATAAATTCAGACTCGGGATTGGCAACGTGTTCAAGGGGAAAATCTGGATTAATACTTATTTTTATATAGCCTGCAAGTGAAGCTTTTTTTTTTAAAAAAAAAGATTTATTTATTTGAAAGGCAGAGTTACAGAGGCAGAGAGAGAGAGAGTGAGCGAGCTTCCATTCTCTGGTTCACTCCCCAAATGACCGCAATGGCCATCCCCTTTGGGATGCCAGCACTGTACGCGGTGGCTTTATCTGCCACACCATAGCGCTGGCCCCTAAGCTTGGTTATGACATCATTAAACAGGTGAAAAAAATCAAAATAAGAACACTTCATACAATACTAAAACTATGTGAAATTCAAATCTAGAATCCACAAATAAATACAGTTTTATTGCAACACAGCCATAGTTATGTACTTAAGCATCATCTGTGGCTACTTTTATACAACAGATTTACAGAGTTTCAATAGAGACATTATATGACCTATAAAGCTAAAAATATTTAGAATCTGACCCTCCCCAGAAAAAGCCAGGAGCTTCGTCAGGGTCTCCCACTTGGATACACGGGCCCAAGGACTTGGGCCATCTTCTACTGTTTTCCCAGACCATAGCAGAGAGCTGGATCGGAAATGGAGCAGCTGGGACTTGAATGGGCACCATATGGGGTGCCGACACTGCAGGTGGTGGCTTTACCTGCCACACCACAGCAACAGTCCCTGTTGTTTGTTCTTGTGAAAAGGTATGTGTATTTGGGCATGCACGTGACCCTCCAGTGATTGCTTGCTGGAGTCTGGGAATGAAAATGCAGAGAGCAGTAGATAAAGTATGGGTTTTGATCTTCAGGGCGCAATGGCAGAGAGATCAAAATAGGAACAGTCTGGGTCTACTGGAGCTCCACTTGGACTTCAGTGACAAGAAGGTGCTTCGAAAGGTTCATGGAAAATGGAATTGAAAGATAAGTCTATCTTGATGCATAACTTTTGGAAATCCATGCATGTTTTTTTCACAGTATGTATTTTCTATGAATGCCCTCTGGTATAGTGTTAATTTTCATCTGACTAATATGGAGTCTTGGAAATGCAGTCACATTGCACTGTTGCCTTCTGATTCTGTTTTAGGGACAAGAGGTCACTCACATCCTGCAGTGGTGCGGGGCTTCTGCTGAAAGGGATGGATCTGCTCATTCTCAGTTATCCAGCGAAGACCTCAGTGGGAGGCAGAGAAATGGGCATTTGGAGACTAGCTTTCATTCTGTGGGTTTCTATTTAGATGCATGAAGATGATCTTCATGTAAAGCAAACAGTGTTACAACCTGAGATCTACCTCTGCAGGATCACTCATTGCCTCAGTGCTTCAACACCAATATCCCACCCCCTGAACTCAAGACTCATTTTCCCATCTCTCACACTTCCTCACTCTAGTACTCCCCCTTTTCTATCTCAAGTCCTTGATTCTCTTGTTTCTTCTCCTCCCAACCTTTCTGGCTTCTTTTCTCATTGATCTAGATCTTATTATCTCCTACTTCAGCAACTCCCTGGTCAACAACTTTGCTTTATTTCAAGTGTCTGTTACTTCTCTTGTCCTGATGACACTCAGCTCTGGATAAATGCAAGCATTTTCCTTTCCCTCTCTTACATTTGATGACTTTTTTTTTTTTTTCAGAAGATAACACAATAAAAACTCATGACTTAAATGTCAGCTTGACCATATCTTCATGTTCAAAGAGAAAAGAGGATAGCATCAGGGATTCACTATCTACAAATCTATCTGATTCGTCTTGATCCTTTTCTCCTTCTCCCCCTGTCCTCCCGTGCAAAAGTTTAGCTCCTGTACTGACAACTTGGATCACCATCACTTTGTTCACACGGACTCCCTTCTCTCATCGTGTCTTCCCTCCATGGTTGATCTCTGTCCCTCGTTTCTCCTGAGAGTATCAGCATGCTTCCATACAACTTAGGACAGCCTCTCTCTTATACAACTTATCCGTCTTGTCTAATATTTTAAATGTGTTTCTCTCATTGCACAGTTCTGTTTGGGGGTGCATATTGTATGGAAAAAAAGTTATTCACTGAGTTCTTTTGAGACACAATAAAAATTAGAAATAAAAGTTCCATGAATAAGGATTTTGTCAAGTAAATTATGGTATTTTCAGACAAATAGGATGTTACAGAACCAGTAAAAAGACGAGATTAATATGTGGTAGATTAATTAATCTGACATAGAGACATAGAGATATTATTAGGTGGAAGGGACCAGGTGGAGAAATAGATTCATTTAAAAAAGTACAATTAAATACACATTTATAAACATTAACATATTTGTAGCAGGGGAATTTGACATGCCACAAACCTAAGTGTAAATCAAAGAGTTTGTTGTTATAGCTAAATTATATTTCTTGCTCCCTTTCTGCCTAATGGCACAAACTTATTCAGTTTGGGGTCAAGTTAACAGATTCAGAGTTTTCTTAGTTACCTTAACTCTTCTCTTTCTGTGCAGAAAAACATCTGATTTCCAGGTGGGACTTACTCACTGTTCAGGGAAGGGACATCAGTACTCTGGACTGCCCCCTCGTTCACTCATACGCTCATCATCACTTTTTGATTAATTGTGCATCGCTCTACGGCCTAGGAATACAGCAGAGAACAGAGCAGTAAAATCCCAGCAGCAGCGCTGAGAAAGTCCTGACCACATGAAGCGTACTTTCGGGCAGATAGAGACAGACAATCAAAGAATACACAGCTGCAGCAGGTAGTGTACCAAGTACATGTTTGGAAGACCATAAGAGAAGAGGGCAGGGAGGGCTGGGTCAAGGGGTGTTGCTGTTCTAAAAAGGATGTCAGAGAAACTCACCCTATGGTGACATTGGAGCAGGGGCCTGAAGGAGCCGTGGACAAGTGGGGGAAAAGGATTTCAGGCCAAGTGCAGGTAGAAATACAGTGAGGCAGGATCACACTTGGCGTGTATGAACAGAGCACAGAGACCCGTTTGGCTGGAGCAGAGAAGAGAATGAACCAAAAAAGGCTAGAGACCTAGCATAGGGGTCCTGGCAGTGGGCGGAGCCTCTGTCATCTTTACTCCTTTCCTGTAGCTCAGTCCAGGATGGGTAAGCGTTCTGGGTCCCTTCCCGGGGGCACTCATCTGTGTCTTTCCCTCTTGCTTCCTCTGCTTCTGATCTTTGCCGCAGCTCCAGATGCCTTTGAAAATCTTTTGTAGCAGGACATGTGTGTCCACTCGCCTGCGGGCTTCCCACCAAGCTGATAATTTCAAGTCTAGGATCCTTTAGACAGGATTCCAAATGCTTTTCCAGCCTCTGTCTTGAGAGTGAATTTGATCTTTCAGAGTTTCTATAACTCTGACTTGAAGTGAAGTAAACAAATCTTAAAAAAAAAAAAAAAAACCTGTTCTATTCAGTGGCTGATTAGACGTCACTGGCTGATGAACCTACATGTCAACTTTGGCTTATGCAAATAGAACTCCCAATTTTTCCACTCTCTCAAAATATTTCTTCCTTTATTTCCCATCTGTAAGGATCCAGTCTGACTGTGGTCATCTTGGGTTGGGGGTGAAGGGCAAAGAAAGAGGTCTTCCTCCTGCTGGTTCACTGTCCAATGCTTGCAACAGCCCGGGCAAGGCTAGGACAAAGCCAGGAGCCTGGAACTCCATCCGTACCTCCCACGTGGGTGGCAGGGGACCAAGTACTTGGAGCATCTTCTGCTGCTTGCCTAGGTGCATTACCAGGGAGCTGGATCAGAAGTGGAGCAGCTAGGACTTGAACTAGCACTCAGACGGGATGCCAGAGTTGCAGGTGATAACTTAATCTACATCACAATGCCAACCTCCCAAGTTGGCATTTTAACCACTGAGCCAATTGTCCATCCCTTTCCTATTAACTTCTTATGAATTGCGCTCTGAAGGTTGCATAAGATTTGTATCCATCCCATCTGCCCATTTGTCATATGGGTGTAATGTGGACTAACCAAGAGGTCAAGTGGATGAAGGTCTGAGAGGAAGACACTCTAGAAGTTCAAGTAGCACTTTGTGTTCAGAGACACACGGGAAGTTCACTGCTGGAGTTCATAAAGTAAGAGGGAGAAACAGGAACAGTGAAGCAAGGTAAGTAAGGAAATAAGACTGTGGAGGACCTTGGAAAGGTGAGGTGAGGCCCTCTGCCCATATCCTGAGAAAGAGAGGAGCCAAGGAAGGACTTTCAACAGAGGAGTCTCAGGCAAAGGTGAGAGTATGGGGAAGAGTATTTTTTTTAACTTTTATTTAATGAATATAGATTTCCAAAGTACAGCTTATGGACTACATTGGCTTCCCCCCACCCCCTGATGACTTCCCTCCCACCCGCAACCCTCCCCTTTCCCGCTCTCTCTCCCCTTCCATTCATATCAAGATTCATTTTCAATTTTCAATATATACAGATCAGTTTAGTATACATTAAGTAAAGATTTCAACAGTTTGCACCCACATAGAAACATAAAGTGAAAAATACTGTTTGAGTACTCATTATAGCATTAAATCTCAATGTACAGCACATTAAGGACAGAGATCCTACATGAGGAGTAAGTGCACAGTGACTCCTGTTTTTTTTTTTTTTTTTTTTTTTTTTGACAGGCAGAGTGGACAGTGAGAGAGAGAGAGACAGAGAGAGAAAGGTCTTCCTTTGCCGTTGGTTCACCCTCCAATGGCCGCCGCTGCAGCCGGCGCACCGCGCTGATCCTGGCAGGAGCCAGGAGCCAGGTGCTTTTCCTGGTCTCCCATGGGGTGCAGGGCCCAAGCACCTGGGCCATCCTCCACTGCACTCCCTGGCCATAGCAGAGAGCTGGCCTGGAAGAGGGGCAACCGGGACAGAATCCGGCGCCCCGACCGGGACTAGAACCCGGTGTGCCGGCGCCGCAAGGTGGAGGATTAGCCTATTGAGCCACGGCGCCGGCTTCCTGTTGTTGACTTTACAAATTGACACTCCTGTTTATGGCATCAGTAATCTCCCTATGCTCCAGTCATGACTTTCCAAGGCTATGGAAGCCTTTTGAGTTCTCCGACTCTTATCTTATTTAGACAAGGTCATAGTCAAAGTGGAAGTTCTCTCCTCCCTTCAGAGAAAGGTACCTCCTTCTTTGAAGACCTGTTCTTTCCACTGGGATCTCACTCATAGAGATCTTTCATTTAGGCTTTTTTTTTTTTTTTTTTTTTTTTTTTTTTGCCAGAGTGTTTTGGCTTTCCATGCCTGAAATGGGAAGAGTATTTTTTTTTTAAATTTATTTATATATTTGAAAGTCAGAGTTACAGAGTTACACAGAGAGAGAAGGAGAAACAGAGAAAGAGCCAGTCTTCCATGGCCAGAGCTGCGCTGATTTGGAGCCAGGAGCTTCCTGTGGGTCTTCCACATGGATGCAGAGGCCCAAGGACTTGGGCCATCCTCCACTGCTTTCCCAGGCCACAGCAGAGAGCTGGATTGGAAGTGGAGCAGTTGGGACACGAACTGGTGCCCATATGGGATGCCGGCACTGCAAGCAGTGGCTTTCCCCGCTACACCACAGCGCCGGCCCCTTGGGGAAGAGTATTTTGAGTATGATGTGGAAGGTCAACTGCAGGCAGGAGAGGCTGAAGACAGGATGGCTCCCAGGAGCTAGTGGATAGCCCAGCAAGGTAGGGAATTTGTACTCAGCCCAGAAAATGAGGCTGCGGAAGACGGTGAATGAGAGCAACAAACAGTTCCTACAGCACTGATAAGATGTCTGTTTACAGTGATAGCCACTTCCATTCAGAGGAAGCCACCCTAAAGGAGACATGTAGGCTCCTTTCAGTTTCAGCATAGGTTCATCCTCAAAGTTCAGGTGCACCCTCTGGTGTGTTTCCATTGACCTAACTGTGGCGTAGGGGAGGGAGGCTGTTAGGGCAGAGCTGGGAGTAGCTCGCGGTCAGTCGACTTTTCTGGGCTGCTTTCTGCATGTCATGGTGGTTAACTGGTCCTCAGCCTGGCTGTAGGCATCTGATAATGCAAGGATTTGAACCCAAGTTGTAGGTAACTCCTATCTTAAGGCCCCTGCCCGGACGCTAAGGGAGTTTCCTGGAAACGCTGAGCTCTGTTGCTATGGAGAATCAGCTCTGAGCTAAGTGGCCACCAGGAAGAGCCTTGGACTCTGAGGAGAAAAGCACCTGTGAATCCCAAGAAAGACTCGGCGGTTCTACAAATTCTCATTGGAAATGCTCTCCCCTTTAACGTAATCCATCTGGTTGCTGACTTCCTCATTTGTTTTGCAAAGCATAAGGGTAATAAGTTCAGTTACCAGTTGCCCTCCTCTATCTACTTCTTTTATTTTTAAGAACATTTTAGACAATTTCACAAGTTGACCAAAGAATGGTCAATTTCACTTTTAAATTATAAATGATTTTTTTCATGGCTTAGGGAAAATTTACATGAATAATATATTTTTTTAAAAATTACACAGACTGGCCGGCGCCGCGGCTCACTAGGCTAATCCTCCGCCTTGCGGCGCCAGCACACCGGGTTCTAGTCCTGGTCTGGCTGCCAGATTCTGTCCCGGTTGTCCCTCTTCCAGGCCAGCTCTCTGCTGTGGCCAGGGAGTGCAGTGGAGGATGGCCCAAGTGCTTGGGCCCTGCACCCCATGGAGACCAGGATAAGTACCTGGCTCCTGGCTTTGGATCAGCACGGTGTGCTGGCCGCAGCACGCCAGCCACGGCGGCCATTGGAGGGTGAACCAACGGCAAAGGAAGACCTTTCTCTCTGTCTCTCTCTCTCACTGTCCACTCTACCTGTCAAAAAAAAAAAAATTACACAGACAATAGTTGGGTTAGTGGATCTATATATGATTTGCAAATAATTAGTTTTTTGTGTGTGTGTTGGGTTTAAGCTGAGTTGTTTTGGAAAACATACGAGTAGTCATTTGGCCAAAACTGACAGTTGAATATTGAAATGAAGCTAAAGCTGCTCTTTGCTGGGTGGTTTGGCAGGTATGAGAAACCCGCGGTTGCGAGAACAAGCATTCCAGAGGTGGAGGTGATCTGAGCAGGAGCGTGGGGGAGCACGTGTCTCCTCTGTGTTACAATGAGGAGTGTGAGGTGCAGAGCTGTTAACTGTCCTGGCACAGTCACGCAGCTGGTTCATGGCCGAGCCCAGATGGAAATTTACCTCTCTTGACTCTGAGTCCATGGCTTTCTCCAGCACCTTGTGTTAACCTGTGATGAAATCTGGAGCTGCTGATTCTAGTGACTACAGCGCCACAGAGATAAGGGCCAGACCAGGCAGAGTGGTGAAGTTAAACGAGAAAGTGACAAGAACCCAGTGGCGAAACTGAAATAATAGGTACGATTCATCTTTCCATATTGAGGAAAAATTAGCTAATTATTCATGTGTGGAAAGTAGAGAGGGTGAGGGTTAGGTGAGAGAAGGGAGCTCTGGGCTCTTCCTTGGTGTTTAGTTTGAGAAATTGTGTAAAAAGACAACGTCAAGAAAAACCATCAGGAATATTTTTCACAAAGTCATAGTGTGAAAAGGTCCAATTAAGAAACTTATCTGATAGAATAATTATATTGCCCTTCTGATTGCCAAGGAAGAGGGCGGAGTTCTGTTAAAACCGTACTATATACAGAGTGCAACAGAGAGCCAGATAACAGCCAACAGAACTGGTTATAAAAAGATTAGAAACACTTGAAGTGGACCAGGCAGCAGGAGCAGATAACACGCATCTGCGAGGGAACTGAGGGACCTCGGGGTATGCAGCCCACGCTGTGCGAAGGCCAAGGCTGAGAAGCATCTGAGTCACTCAGGTGTCAACTGGCTAAGATGTTTCGGCAAAACCATTTTCTCTAGGCAAAAGCTAAACTGCTGGCTCTTGGTTTCGGACAGTCTCCTGAAAACTACCACATAAGACTTTAGTGACAGGTGTGAGCGAGCGCAGTCCAGGGACCTTTGATTCATAAAAACTTCCGTGTAGTGTTCTAAAACAGCGGAAAATAAAACACAGATTGAGAGCGTGTCTTAGAACCAGATCCTGTGCTAGACTATTCTAATTCAAAGAGCCTGCCAGCATAGTTGACTAATTTGGACTAGGTCGTTCCACTAACCTAGTGGTGGAGCAGGATTTTTTACCTGGTTGTCCCTGATACCTGTTCATTCCTCTTACGCCATAAAGTAGGTCAGTGGGAAGACAAAAGTTCTTGCTGTCCATGCCGTCAAGGTTGAAACTGAAGAAGCTTGGAGAAGGCAGGTCACTTTGTTCTGTGTTGGTCAAAGTGTGTTTGACCTTGTAGGAACTGACGTGCTACAAAATTTCCCAGGTTGTTTTAAGGGGAAGCCTGGAAAGGCTCAAACACTGTGTCCTTTTAGCAGTGGTTCCCTCATAACTGCGGAAGACCATTTACCACCCAAGCCCCACATCCGGCATTCAAGATCTTCCCGTCTGCCCCGTGTCTTTTGTTAAACACCGTTTATTGTGAACTATATTTTAAAAAACGTAGAAACACACATATGTATAGTTTAAGGAATGGCTTTTAAGACTAGTTTTATTTTAGGAAGTGACCATGGTTGTTTTTTTCTATTACATTTTCACAAAAACTTAAAAGTGTCCTCATTGCATGAAAAGGTAGAGTCTGTGGCTGGATGCGTTGGGCACGAGTAAGGAACTTGCTCCGAGTCATACAGACACACAGCTGGTCGGAGAGAGAGGTTTGAATTTCCATCTCTTGAACGCGAGAACCGTGTACTTCCGGTTTGTGCACTTCCGGTTTGGGGAAGCATGCCCTGCCGGGGCTGGAGGTGCATCGTCTTTTGTACCTGAACCATCACCATGCTCACCACAGATGCTGTTGATCAAGGTTATCCAAATCCCGGGGGAGAACAAGTGGCCACAGACCAGAAACGGTCAGGAAGCTAAGAATGATGTACGTGCTGTTTTGCCGCCACTTACTTGCTTTGGGACCTTTAAAAACAAAAGTCGCCCAGTTGCGTATCATGTCTTGTTTGTTCCCCTGTATAGTTTACAGAAAAGTTGCCAGTATTAGTGTCAGATATTTCATGGGACTAAGATATTATGTATAGTTTATCCTACATTCAAAGCTAATCAGGCATTCTTTATTTTATTTGCTAAATCTAGCAATCCTAACCTCTGAAGAGAAAGGCTTCCTGTTGCTTCCCATTCTTAGAGTAAAACAGTTGAAAATAGCTAAAATGAGCACATAACCAGAAGTAAGAGACCATGGTCCCTAAATATGGGCATGTAGAGCAGAATTCTTTTGTAGCTTAGTTCGCCCTTGGGCTCTGTGGCTTCAGACATCATGATTGAAAATAGGTGTTTTGGGAAGAAGATTCACATAAACTGGAAGTTGGATTTAGGACTCTGAGCTTGAGTAATCTATTTGATCTCATTGAATCTGGTTTTCTCATTTGTAAAATTAAAATTAAACATGGGACAAAGGGTTAAAATTTAACCTAGCAGTTAAGGTGTGAGTTAAGAAGCCTGTGTCCCATATTGGAGTTCCTAGGTTTGATACTCGGCTCTGTTCCCGAGTCCAGCTTCCTGCTAATGCAGACCCAGGGAGGCAGCAGTGATGGCTCAAGGATTTGGGTTCTTGCCACCTATGGGACAGACCTGGATGGAGTTCTGGCCGTGGCTTTGACTTGACCTGGTCCTGGCTATTGCAGGCATTTGAGGAATGAACCAGTGGATGGAAACTCTCTCTCCCTCCCCCCACCCCCTGTTTCTGAATTTTCCTCTCTCAAATAAATAAATAAATAAATAATTTTAAGAGAAACATTGGACAAGATAACTTCTGAAGCCTTTCCAGTTTTACATACATTCTCTTTTGCATAAAAGAAATGAAGGGAAATAAAAGTTTAGTGAACATATATGGAGTACCCAGTATTGTAGAAGATACTTGAATACATTTTCTTATTTAATCCTCAAAATAATTTAGAGAAGCAAACTGTATTATCCATGTAATCAGTACCTGGCTTATTCTTAGTGTTAGCCTTTGTTTTCTCTATGTTCCTACCTGGTGAAAGACTACTTAGTTGCATTGTGGAAAGGGTTAAATTGCACAGGACTTAGAGAGAAATGGATAGTCCACTGAGGAGTGGGCGGGTGACAAGTACCGATACCATCGCAGCTTTGCTGTTCTTCTTTGTGAAGTTCTAATCTGGCACTTACCATTTCTGCTCCGAATTCTCAAGTTCCTTTCCTTCAATTCAGACACATTGTGCCGGTCTCCATCCTCCGTGGGGAAGTTAGGCTGGAATTCAGGGCATTTTCGGAGTGTGGTGTGGCTGTTGGAACTGGCCAAGTGTTCCCAGGAACTATCTTGCAAGCACTGAACATCTGCTGTTTGAAAGTAAAAAGCTCCTGGCTGACTTTCAAGAGAAGCCCTTTAACTTCCATTGATAAGTAATTCAGTTAAGGAGAACAAAGCAAAACAAAACTATGAGTTTAACCAAACAGAGGACACACATAGAAACCGTGTACTGTCCAATATGCCTTCCCGTTGTGCAGCAGTGTAACTGGGTTAAAATGGCCGAGTTGAGGAGCGTGGAATCATAGTAGAAAGCTTGTGAGTCGGCTCCTGCTTTCAGGGTGAAGCTCTTGAGATTGAGCCACACCGTGGGGCATTGCATTAGTCTGTTGTTACTTTTTTCTTTTTTTTTTTTTTTTTTTGCAGGCAGAGTGGACAGTGAGAGAGAGAGACAGAGAGAGAAAGGTCTTCCTTTTGCCGTTGGTTCACCCTCCAATGGCCGCCGCTGCAGCCGGCGCACCGTGCTGATCCGATGGCAGGAGCCAGGATCCAGGTGCTTTTTCCTGGTCTCCCAAGGGGTGCAGGGCCCAAGCACCTGGGCCATCCTCCACTGCACTCCCTGGCCACAGCAGAGAGCTGGCCTGGAAGAGGGGCAACCGGGACAGAATCGGGCTCCCCGACTGGGACTAGAACCAGGTGTGCCGGCGCCGCAAGGTGGAGGATTAGCCTATTGAGCCGCGGCGCCGGCCTGTTGTTACTTTTTATTACTGAGTAGTGTTCTGTTGTGTAGATCGATCACAGTAGGTTTTTGTGTGAACCCGTGTTTTTCTTTCTCTTGGGTAAATAACTAGAAATGGAACTGCTGCATTGTATGTAGGTTTATGTTTAACCTCAAAGTTTAACCGCTAAACTCCACCAATGTGGTTACATCACTTTCCATTGCCACAAGCCATGGATGAGATTCTCTATGTCCTCATCAACACTTGGTATTGCCATTATTTTAAATTTTACCCACTCTGATGATTTCAATTTGCATTTCTCTAATGACTAATAAAGTTGAACATCTTTTCATGTGCTTATTTATCATCTATATTTTTGGTCAATTTTGTATTCAAATCTTTTGAATATTTTTAAAAAATTGGCTGGCAGTCCAGCACTGTGGCATAGTGGGTAAAGCTGCCACCTGCAGTGCCGGCATCCCATACAGGTGTTGGTTTGAGTCCCAGCTGATCCACATCCGATACAGCTCTCTTCTATGGCCTGGGAACACAGTGGAAGATGGCCCAAGTCCTTGGGCCCCTGCACCTGCGTGGGATACTGGGAAGAAGCTCCTGGCTTCAGATTGGCTCAGCTCCGGCCACAGTGGCCATTTGGGAAATGAACCAGAGGATGGAAGGCCTCTATCTCTCTCTGTGTCTCTGCCTCTCTGTAACTCTGCCTTTCAAATAAATAAATAAATAAATCTTTTTTTTTTTTTTGACAGGCAGAGTGGACAGTGAGAGAGAGAGAGAGACAGAGAGAAAGGTCTTCCTTTTGCCGTTGGTTCACCCTCCAATGGCCGCCACGGCCGGCGCGCTGCAGCTGGCGCACCGTGCTGATCTGATGGCAGGAGCCAGGTACTTCTCCTGGTCTCCCATGGGGTGCAGGGCCCAAGCACTTGGGCCATCCTCCACTGCACTCCTGGGCCACAGCAGAGAGCTGGCCTGGAAGAGGGGCAACCGGGACAGAATCGGGCTCCCCGACCGGGACTAGAACCTGGTGTGCCGGCGCTGCAAGGCAGAGGATTAGCCTAGTGAGCCATGGCGCCGGCCTAATAAATAAATCTTTTTAAAAAAATGGTTAGCAGGGCCAGCTCTGTGGCGCAGCAGCCTAACGCCCTGGCCTGAAGTGCTGGCATCCTGTATGGGCGCCGTTTCGAGACCCGGCCGCTCCACTTCTGATCCAGCTCTTTGCTATGGCCTGGGAAAGCAGTGGAAGATGGCACAAGTGCTTGGGCCCCTGAATCCACATGGGAGACCTGGAAGAAGCTCCTGGCTTTGCGTCGGCACAGCTCCGGCTGTTGTGGCCAATTGGGGAGTGAACCAGCAGATGGAAGACCTCTCTCTCTCTCTGCCTCTCCTCTCTGTGTAACTCTGACTTTCAAATAAATTTTAAAAAAAATCTTTAAAAAATTGGCTAGCTTGTTTGCTTTGTGTTTTTAGAGTTCTTTTATATATCCTAGATACAAGTCCTTTATCAGCTATGAAATTTCTATTTTTCCTACTTTGTCTTTTTTTTTTTAATTTCTTAACATTGTCCTTTAAAGAGCAGATTTTTTTTTTTTGAAGATTTATTTATATGAAAGGCGGAGTTACAGAAAGACAAAGGCTGAGAGAGAGAGAGAGAGAGAGAGAGACTTCCATCCACTGGTTCATTCCCCAGATGGCTGCAACAGCTGGAGCTGTGCTGATCCCAGGGCAGGAGCCAGGAGCTTCCTCTGGGTCTCCCACGTGGGTGCAGGGGCCCTAGCACCTGGACCATCCTCCACTGTTTTCCCAGGCTGTAGCAGAGAGCTGTATCAGAAGTGGAACAGCCAGGACTTGAATTGGCGTCCACATGGGATGTTGGCATTGCAGTGGTGGCCTTACCCACCACACCACAGTGCCGGGCCCTAAAGAGCAGATTTTAATTTAATGAAGTACAGTTTACTATGTGTTTTCTTGTATGATTCATTATTTCTGTGCTCTGAGAAATCTTTGCCTAACCCCAGGTAACTGAGTTATTTCCTTATTCTCCCCCCACCCCCAACTGTATACTTTTAGCTCTTATGCTTAATTCTGTGAGCCATTTTGAGTTAATTTTTCTAGATGGGGGCAAACATTCATAGTTTTTGCATAGGGATACCCACTTTTCCAGTACCATATATTGAATAACTGGAGCATCTTTGTTGAGAAGCAGTCGACCAATGTATGTGAATCTGTTGCTGATCCTCTTCTGAGTTTGTCCTTATGCAAATACCACATTGACTTAATTGCTGTAGGGCTGTGCTAAATCTTGAAATCAGATGGTGGAAGACTTCCAACTTTCACTTTGCTTTTTATAGAGTGTTCAAATTTGGAAATAATGGGAGGGGATGTTTATTTTTCTCACAAAAGTACTCTGAACATTTGTACATATTCTGGAAGCATCTGTTTGCTTCCTATAGTAATTTATATCAGTTGCTACTAAGCCTTAAGTGTTTATTGCAAGATTCATTATAAGTTCTTGCTTTCAGATTTCTAAAGGAAACACTTTGTGTCTGAAATGTGTAAATTGTCATGCAGGTCACTAATTCCAGGTCTCCAGCACCACAGGGGGCAAGTGGGCGCCGGCCCTGAGCACCTCCACTTTGCAGACTGTGAAGTTATGGTGCGTTCCTCGGGTTCCTGACTCTCGGGGGCCTGACTCTCGGGGGCCTGGCTTCACTTCGGAGGCTTTGCATGCAGGTTACGTTTGAAAAAACTGGCTTTTAAAGCCTTGGGAATTTCAGGGAAAATAGGCTCACTATCGCCGATTCAAGGTGGAATCCAAGGAATTACCCCTGGGAGCTACTGTTTCCTGAGAGAAACCCCTGTCCTTGTTTTTTGAAAGTAGGGTTGTTTCCCTCAGTCACCAAAGAAATTTGGGGGACAGAAGTATTTCATTTATTACAGCATTTTCACACTGGACAAAGTGTGTACCGTATCATACTTATCATTCTGTAATTATTATCTATAACTTTTCTCTTTTTGAACTGATAAGGCATGAGGCATGCTCAGGATGAGTTTAGTGGTGAGTGACAAGTATCTATGCATAATAACCATTCATTTGCTAACAAAATTATTGAAGGAAAGTAACAAAGTACCAATTAAAAACTAACCTTATTTTTTTTCTAGAATGAACTGCACACTTCCTTGTTTTCAAAATGGAATATGCTGTACAGAATTTAGTCCCACCTAGTAGTTAACGCAGGAACTGTTGAGCGTATAGTTGTGGTTTGCCTTGGCACTAAATGTACTTTCTACTTCTTGTGTTCATTTATTAGCTCCTCTACTCTGCTGTAGGGATAGCTCTTGTTTTGCTATGAGATAATGAGATTGTTGAACAACTGTATTAGAAATTAGATAAATTCACTAGAATTGTAGAAAGAGTAAGCCCACATAATTCTGTATGGGTCCCCAAGATTTTGCCTCTAAATTTCTGAATCTTTTTTTCCATGAAGCTTTCTGGTATGATCCGCCTCCTCAGTGGCTCAGAGGTTGTTGACGTTGTAGTGGATAGTTAAAATTGCTGGAAATGACCGTGTGTGTGCATGTCAGGGGGTAGCATCCATGCACTAAATATGTGAGTGGCAAGTACATGGGTAGGGAACTGTAATGTGGATTTTAAGATCCTCAAGAGCGTATTGATACACCTGTGTCTGTAAAATAAGCATTCAATAAATATTGAATACATAGACTTTGCACTTCATGATTGTTTACCACCATAGCAACTTTACCAGTTTTACAATTCTTGCTGTAATGTGGGAAATGTATTGGGTCCACCCTGCAATGATGCCTTAATGCCTTTTGGAAGAGACAGTTACTCTGATATTGTTGTTATGACTTCCATCCACACTTGGTTTAGTAGCTAAACTTCTAGGCAACCAACTTTGTGTTTCAACTATGTCTCCTAACTCAAAGATCCCTCTTTTTTGGGCTGGAGCACCTTCAGCCAAATTCTCATAAAAAAAGAACATATTTGCCACTTTCTAATTAATAACATGCTTGTGAATGCCTTGATATCCAGAAGGCAGTTGCAATATTAAGATTTTCACAGTTCTGTTAGATTAAAGAAGAGGGCTAATATTGGGAATCATAAAATAGGGCATAATTCATTGGTGTAGAAGCAATTAATGATATTTCCCTACTGGAATCAGTCACTAAAACACACTAAACCTAAGAATGGAGAAAGGGATATCATATCCAGCATCCCAAAGATCTCATCTGAGATGAAGAATTCGGACTAACACATTGCACTGTGCCAGCCATGAAGGTGGATGTTTGTATCCACAGGGCTTTGCCTCACCAATTGTTTTCATTCATTGTTTTCATCATCTTTGTGGACAGTGGAGGCCTGTGTCCATGAAGGACCAGTTACTTCCAATGGTCTCTGCAACACTTCCCTTTTTAATGACTGCTAGATTGGTCCTTGCACTTACATTCTCTTTTAAATGATACTAATGGGCCGGTGCCACGGCTCACTAGGCTAATCCTCCGCCTTGCGACGCTGGCACACCGGGTTCTAGTCCCAGTCGGGGCGCCGGATTCTGTCCCGGTTGCCCCTCTTCCAGGCCAGCTCTCTGCTATGGCCAGGGAGTGCAGTGGAGGATGGCCCAAGTGCTTGGGCCCTGCACCCCATGGGAGACCAGGAGAAGTACCTGGCTCCTGCCATCGGATCGGCGTGGTGCGCTGGTTACAGCGCGCTGGCCGCAGCGGCCATTGGAGGGTGAACCAACGACAAATTAAGACCTTTCTCTCTGTCTCTCTCTCACTGTCCACTCTGCCTGTCAAAAAAAATAAAAAATAAAAAAAAATGATACTAATGTCATTTTGATGCTTAAAATGACCGGTTTATGTCTTGGGATTGTCTGAAGTTGACTTCGAATTGATTTCCTTTACCCATTGACAGCAAGCTGTACCAACAGCAGATGAACACTTAGATTGTATTGTGATCCCTGATGGAAGGGTTAGATGCAGGAAGAGCACAAAGAAGACAGGATCTCGTGAAAAAGTGCAAAATCCCTGTCTGTCTGTCTGTCTGTGTGCCCAAGGGATCTGAACCAGCATGCAACAGCCAAATCCCCCTGGCCTTCTAAGTGAGCTAATCCTGGGGTCATGGCATCTCCTGGGAGACTCAAGTTTGGGATTAACTGTCCATCCGTTGGTTGGAAAGGTGTGACGAAGCACTTACTTT
Source organism: Oryctolagus cuniculus (assembly GCF_964237555.1). Lineage (NCBI taxonomy): Eukaryota > Metazoa > Chordata > Mammalia > Lagomorpha > Leporidae > Oryctolagus > Oryctolagus cuniculus. Next base: position 42,758,252 of record NC_091447.1, on the reverse strand, counting down.
ATGATATGGAAATGGTGATGTGGCATGAGTCTTTGTAAAGCTATTACAGGGCTTCTCACTGCAGAGCTATCACCCTTGTCTTGGTCTGAATATTGCACAACTGACCCAAATTGTAATCCACACAGCATTCCCTTTGTAGAAAGAGGAGCTGTTACCTGTGTGGATGCAAACCCAAAGGCCCTTCACTGGCTTAGGCCCTTTCTAAAACAAGTCTTCACACTCATACATAATCTTGTGTTTGATTTTTCTTAAAGTGGGTCCCATGTTATGTTAACACCCAACCGACAAGACCTGGTTCTGCCCCGCTGCATCTAATGGGTTTCTACCTTGGATGATGTGATTGAAACGGCTGATTTCTGAGCAGTGGTGTTGTCCCTGACGCACTCATCTAAACACTGTCCTTTTATTTCTGCTGATTATCCAGTTTGGTTTCGTTTCCGACTTGACCGTGTTGCTTTACGGTTTGTATGAAGTGTCTGTGCAAGCAGCATTTCCCTAAGTCAGATTTTGCCTATGCCAGGTGTGTCTGCCTGCCTTCAGGAATCTCTGTTGAAGTCGTGAATTGTTCCTCCATCACACAGCAGGTAGCGGTTGCTCAGGGATTCTGCACATGTCTGGTCTACCGCAGAAAGGCAAGAATCAGCTTTGCATGGGGTTTGGTGGGTGCACTCTTAAATAAGGCAAGCTTGTGTGTATCTGCAAATCCCAAATGCTTCTCATCTCTGGAGTCGTGTGCACCTGTTGCAAATATTTACAGATATTTTTCTCTGTAGCTAAGTGTTACTCCAAATTAGTACCAACAGATATATCATTGCATGCATTCTGCGTTATAAAATTCTGTGTTATATATCATTGCACGCTTGAGTGTTATAAACTCTCTAATGCTGGAGGATTCCTGGGATTAAGATAGGAAGAGGCAAAAGTTTGGATAGTAATTGCAAGTTATATTTTATTACAGAAAATCAAAATCTTATTTTTTAATTTTTATTTATTTGAGAGAGAGATAAAGAAAGAAATCAATTTCCCATTCACTGGTTTACTCCTCACAAATGCAGGCTGGGCCAGACCATAGCCAGCATCCTGGAACTTAATGCAGGTTTCCCATGTGGGTGGCAGGGATCCAAGTACTTGAGCCATCACCTGCTGCCTCCTGGTGTATGCGTTATCAGGAAGCTGAAATTGGCAGCAAAGCTGGGACTTGAACTCAGGCACTGGAATGTGGGATGCCGGCGTCCTAAACAGTGTCATTACTGCTGGGCCAAACATCTGGCCCCTGCAGCTGGCTTTTTAATGAGAAGTAGAATGGAAACCCTGTCCCATGCTGATTTTCAGTGCCAGCAGAAATAAACAAGAGCCAGTACTGTCTTCCCTCTCCTTCCTATAGGGGATTCCTTCCAAACCCCCAGTGGGTGCTGCAACTGTGAATTATATGGAAACATGAAGATACTCTTCGTTGGGACTGGCGCTGTGGCGTAGTGCCTGCAGCGTTGGCATCCCATATGGGCACTGATTCAAGTACTGGCTGTTCCACTTGGAGCCCAGCTCCCTGCTGATGCACCCAAGAGGGCAATGAAGGACGGCCCAAGTCCTTGGCCCCTGCACCCACATGGGAGACCCAGAGGAAGCTCCTGGCTCCTGGCTTTGGATCGGCCCAGCTCCACCCATTTTGGCCATTTGGGGAGGGATCCAGTGGATGGAAGATAGCTCTCTCTTTCTCTCTCTCTCTCTCTCGCTCTCTCTCTAATTCTGCCTTTCAAATAAATAAAATCTTTAAAAAATAAAGATACTGTTTTTTCCTATACATACTTGTATAAATCATGTTTTTTCTTATGTATTCATAAAGTTTAATTTATGAATTGAGCACAGAAAGGGGTTAACAACAATAACTGGTATTAGAACAGATTTTTAACACCATACTGTTATAAAAGTAATTTAATTTTTTTTGACAGGCAGAGTTAGAGACAGAGAGAAAGGTCCTCCCCCTCCATTGGTTAACCCCCCAAATGGCCGCTACGGCTGGCACATTGCGTCAATCCGAAGCCAGGAGCCAGGTACTTCTTCCCAGTCTCCCATGCAGGTGCAGGGCCCAAGCACTTGGGCCATCCTCCACTGCCTTCCCGGGCCACAGCAGAGAGCTGGACTGGAAGAGGAGCAACCGGGACAGAATCCGGTGCCCCAACTGGGACTAGAACCCGGGGTGCCAGTGCTGCAGGTGGAGGATTAGCCAAGTGAGCAGCAGGGCTGGCCTAGTAATTTAAATTTTATCAATCATTTATTTCTAGAATATATTTGATGTTTTCGGACTGGTCGACCATGGGTAACTGAACTGAAGGTAAGGGGGATGACTGTATGAGACACGGTCTCTCTCCCTGCTCTGCAGGCTGACAACTGCTTCCTCCTCAGCAAAGCCATCTGAGACCAACCCCTGGGAGGCAGCGCTGTGAGGCAGTGGGTTAAGCCACCGCCTGCAATGCAAGCATCCCGTATGAGTGCCAGTTTGAGTCCTGGCTGTTCCACTTCTGATCCAGCTTGCTGCTAGTGCACCTGGGAAAACAACAGAAGATGACCCAAGTACTTGGGTCCCTGTACCCATATGGGAAACCTAGATGGAGTTCCAGGATCCTGGCTTTGGCCTGGCACAGTCCCAATCATTGTGGCCATTTGGGGAGTGAGCCAGCAGATGAAAGATCTCTCTTTTCCATCTCTCCCTCTCTATATATGACTCTGCCTTTTGGATAAATTAATATTAAAGAAAGAAAAAAGACTAACCCTTGGAAAAAAAACACCCCTCTGGTTATAAATTGGGTCTTGGAAGTTCTAAGTATGCTCTCCAGTTAGAGTGGGTGTGGGTGCCTCTTCTTAGATGCAATGCCCCTGTCTCCAGTGGCTGGCCTTGGTGGCAGGAGACCCTGGAATCTGCATTTAGAGAAGTTTAATGTTGCAAAGTGGTCAGGCTGGAAAATATCCACACACCTGTTGAATGACTCCTTTTCTTTGGAGGTTCTTATGAAAATGAGACGTCTATTATGTCCCAAGGATGATTCAGTTGGTAATTACTAAAATCAACAATTTCTACTGCCTTTATTATAATCTCTTTCTGCCCCGGCATGTAGTGCTCAATGGTCTTCTCCAAGAGAGATTAAGAATGAATTTGCCTACCCTTGTTCTTCTTACAAACTTTCCCAGGCCTTCTTCCTGCCTCTTCTCCTGGACCATGACAGAGGTACGCAGATGAAGACGGATCTCAAAATAAGCGTGTCAGCGCAGGACGGGAATAAAGAGGAAAGAATGGTGGCTGAAAGAATGGTTTACAGAAATGATGTGTCTCCTGTGAGAATCTCGCCTGCTCAGAGAGGCTCGGTTTCACGGAATGCCTCTTTGGAATGATTTTTTTTTCCAGTGGCTGCGATACATAAAGGCCACTGAAACTTGCTGCTAGCCTCCCCCTGCTTTTTATAACTCTTCAAGTTTGGGTCAGTTTTCACCCAGCGAAGCGAGGGTGGCAACTCTAGTTTAAATGCCATTTCATGCCTGATAAAATTTCATTAGGCATTTTAACTTTTAATTTCTTTTATTGACTTATCGTGCAGATGGAGAGAAATGTTTAGAAAGGGGGAAAAAATTTAAACGGGGATTTACTGAAGTCATGTTTCAGTAAGGAAGGAAATACCATTGACTTTATTACAGCTGCCTAATGTTTTCCACAAACTGTAGAAATAATGCGTTGTATCTTGGTGACCTACAATAGCAGCTGACTGCTTGCACATGATGGAAATGCAATTTGGGTTTGCTGGAAATTAACTATTTATTGTCCTGGTGTCCGTGTCTCCCCAAGTCCTGTCTGATTCCTTCTCTGCTCTCTTTTCAAGCTGTGACCAGGCTTGGACACAGCACAGCTTCCTGGGATGGGACAGGCGAGGGTGGGGAGGGGCCACTCCAGATCCTCGGGGGTCCTAAATGCTGATGGGAAGATTCCTTCTGCCTCCTTCCTGTGCCCCCTTCACCTGCTCCCCACCCCCACCAGCCCAGCCCAGCGACTCCCTCCCTCCCTCTCTCCCTCCCTCCCTCCCGCCCTCCTTCTCACTCTCCCTCTCTCTGCTGGGCCTTTCCTGATATGCTCAATGGTGCGATAAGACAAAAAGGGACTTTTTGATCATAGGAACACACCCTTTGGAGAAATTCCAGCTTAAGAATCCGTTATGGAAAGTGAGGGCAGCGTGGGGAGGCCTGGGTGCCGCCTGGGAGGGAAAGCAGGCGGAGCCCGGGCTGCAGCGGCAGCAGTGGCGGCTGGCAGGGGAGGCCGCGTGGAGGGAGCTCACCAAGGCGAGGCCTCCCTGAAGACTTCCTGCCCCTGCTGCTCCATCCCAAGCATGGGGAGGAAAGATGTCCTGCCCCGCCTGGCTTCCCGGCGGGCCAGGCTGAGGAGGAGGGCTGCTCAGCCAGCAGCATCTGGGACCTGCAGTGTCACTGCTTTGAAAGAGCCACCTACCCTGCAGCGCTTGGGACCCTGAGCAAACAGAGAGCCTGCGGTGGTGGTGGATGGAGGCTGAGGATAAGCTCGGGGGCTTAGGGGGGCCATTTCCTCCCTTGCCTGCACCCCCTCGCCCTGCAGCTCGGGGCCATCCTGTCTACACCGCTTCTTGGCTGAGAGATCATGAGAGCCCACGCGTGGAGGTCGGAACTGGACCTCGTCCTAGTTCCTCCTGCAAGACCCAGCGCCTCTTTCTCTCCGAGGCTTGGCAACCAAACTCTGCGGTGCAAACATCACAGGGCGCTTGCCTGCGCTCACATGGGGAGTGCTCCCTCCACGCTGTAGGTGCCTCATGGCGGCAGCCACAGCACCTCGGAGGAAATACTGCCCGGCTGGCATCGGTGCCATTTCACTCAGGGGAAAGTTGTGGCTTAGCGGCAGGGATTGGCTCAAGGACCCAGAATGTCTGGCTTCTGCGTTCTCCTGTCCCGTCTGACCACTGCTGTACCATACACCTGCTCTCATGGGCTGGCTAATGACATCTTGAGAACCCATTCTGAGTCATAAATCAGAATCCTTCAAGGAGAGGAAAGACAAATGGGGTTCTGGGTGTTTTCCTCCCCAAAGACAGGAAAGCAGCCCATCTGGTGCACCCTGTAAATCATGATAAGTGAGGCAGAATACGGAAGGAGACCCGCAGCTTGGAATTCCCACCGCTGCTGCAAGACAGGCTGAGACTGGCTGGCCTAGAGGGCACTCAGCTCACCAGCAAGGCTCGGGTGAACCCAAGGCAGGGCTGAGCGGCCGCGGCTTGGGAAGAAAAGCAAAGAAAGCCTTTGATGACAGACACAGGGTCTTTGCTTCATTTTTCCTAGACTGAGAAGAACAGAGACCTCCCCCCCCCTTGTGTGGGGCTGCAGGTAGAGAGGCCCAGGAGCCCTAAGCACAAAATAGCTTTATTAGCATCTGTTTTCTTAAAAAGATACAGCCAACTTCTAGCTGCCTACATTTTTCTCCTTTGGTAACCAAAACCTAATTTTTCTTTTTTTGGATGAGGGGGAGGGGCAGTGAATTGCTTATCAAAAGGTTCTATTTTTTAACCTTGCTAGCTGCTCAATTCCAGCCAATAGGATGTACTATTTATTAGGTGGAACATCAAGGAGAGTTCCCTAAGAGAAAAGCAGATGGATGGAAGCTCTCTTAGCATGATAAGGCACAAAATCAGGTGCTAAAGATGCGACTGCATAGAAGCGGAGCCTCCAGTGCTTCAGAAAGACCATGGGTTGTCTTTTCCCAGATTGATTGAATGATCGATTGATTTTTCACTAGAAAGAATTAAGCCACTGATACAAGGTCCATGTTACTGGCAGTCAAAGCCAATTCCTGCCTGAAACACGACAAGCTGTCTGTTTTTCTCCCACTACCTGGAAAGTACACACGACACAAAGAAGTGCATGCTCAAAAGAACATAAATTAAGCTGGCAAATGCAAGGGCTAGCTTCTAACTCTGCTGTGTTCACCCTTTCGATGGGAATGGCAGAATCTTCGACATCACAGGCAATTTTGAGAGACTCCAGAAAGTTATAAATGATCTCCTTATGGAAATGCACATAGAAGAGACTTCCAAAAGTTCCAGGGAAAAATGGATTGAAAAAATGTGTATTTTGGTGCAAAATCTTTTTTGAAATTTTCATCTACATGCATTTTCTATGAACTTTCTGAAGATCCCTTCTCTGTATGGATTTCAAAGTTTTTATTTTTTTTCCCAAAACAAGCTTACCTTTTTTTTTTAAGTCACACTTGCAGAGAGACAGAGAGACAGAGAGACAGAGGGAGGAAGGTCAGTATTCCATCTGCTGGTTCACTCCCCAAATGGCCCCAAGGCCTAGGGCTGAGCCTGGAGCTTTATCCAGGTCTCCTACATGGGTGCAGGGCCCAAGCACTTGGGCCATCTTCTGATATGTTCCCAGGTGCATTAGCAGGGAGCTGGACCAGAACTGGAGCAGTCTGGACTTGAGCTGGCAGCCATATGGGATGCCGGCACCGCCAGCAGCGGCTTTCCCTGCTATGCCACAGCGCCGGCCCCTATACTTAGCTTTGAATCCATTTTCCATAAACTCTTGGCAGCACCCTCCTGCTGTCTTCACACACAGTGTCCAGCATTTTAAGGAACCGACAAAGCCTGTGCAGTGAGCCCTTGTTAGAGGTTTCTGTGTTAGGTTCTAACTGCTTCAAAAGATGGAAAAGAGGGGGCCACATGTGGCTTGGCAAATAGTCTGTGTGTGCAGGGTCTTTGCCCCAGGGACACTGGTGCCTAGGTGGTGGTCTGTGGGTGGTCTTCCGTCTTTCTAGGAGTCTTCTAGGAGCTCCAGCCGAGGTCTTCTGGATTTGGACTCGGCTGGTGACTTGGTACAGGAGTGATCAGAGGTAGGAGGTCTGGTAGGCCTCAGGCACTCGGGGGCCAGGCCAGGCCATCACAGGGAGCAGGAGGCTGCTGAGGTTAGCTGTATTCCCACATGAATGGAATACAAACTGATGTAGTCTGCAAAGCTGAGCCAGGAATGCTGGGAAATGTCTTATGATCCAGTGTGAACCACCTGTGGAGAAGTACCCGTTCCTGTTTACAGTGTTGTCGAGAGACTAGTTTTACAGGACTTTGTATGTTTGCGGGACACACTGACAAGATACTCTGAATAGGTTAATGAACATGTAACAAGATATGTTTCTTACAACGCAGCTGTTCCAGTGTTTGGGCATTCCATTTCAAGCTGCTATGAGCTGATCTAGTCCAAAGAGGCTTTACTGAAAATATGTTGTCCTACACAGTGTCCCTCGGTGGATTTGCCCACAGAGTTCTTTGTGCGTTATGTCTGTGGGAAAGGACCTAGGATATTTTGGAAGCTGTTTTGTTTTGATTTCCTAGCAGAGAAACCCTTCCTTCACATATTCTGATTGGATGATGCCATCGAACAGGTTTAATCCAGGTTGTCAAAATGTGTAAATCCTGCCATATTAATCCACCACTGGAGGAAATGTGTAACTTGTTTCCTTAGATCTTTATCATGCATGACTTCCTCTTGGACTGTTTGCTTATCTTTCACTCCTCTTAAAAAGCAAGACAAAATATCAAAATCAACCCCCCCAAATCCTGATTTTTTTTTTTCAGTATAACTTTCAAAACTATATGGGTAGCATGGTGTTTGTGGAGCACTTTCTCATACGTTTGTGGGGACTAGATTATTTAGGGCAGTTCTCAGATTCTCTGTGCTGCGTGTGAGGATGCAGGCAGCCAGGCCCCCCTGGAAACTCATTTAGGGCTCACGTGACCGTTGGTGGCTGCGGTACTTTATGTTTTGTGATAAAAGGGTGAGATTATCTCCTTACTTTATTTGACTCTTCACTGGAAGGCTCTGTAAAACAATTTTGTATGAGAACTCTGTCTGGGTTACTTGGGTCATACCCCACTGCCCGCCGGGGTCCACGTTGTCAGGATGCTGGAATGGAATGTGGAGCCGGGACTTGAACCCAGGCACGCAGGCATCCTAACCACTTAACTGCTGTGCCAAGTGCCTACCCCGGGAAGAAAAACTTTTAAGCGCCTCTTAGGTGCTGTTCCATGTGCTTCATGTCATAAACCCACAGATGGTCTCTTCCCTCTTCAGGGGACTTGTAACATTGTTTGACAACGTGAGGAATTATAATATATACAATATGCTGCTCTCAGAGTGTCATCTATGTTTGTAATATACTGTCCTTTAACCTAGAAGCCTGTATCATGCAAACTGCAGGTGTCTATTTTTTGCATATATGTGGAGGGTCCCAATTAGTCACTGTCTGCTTTCACTGAACCTCAGTGTGCGAAGGGCTCTTTTCTGTGTCTTCGACTCTGCGTGTGAGAGGCAGGGCAACACTGGGGAAGGCATGGGGCCTCTCGTGAGAGGCGCCCACGCTGGGGGTCGGGTAGGGGAGTGGATCAGCCCCGGCAAACTGTGTTCTAGAAAGAAAAGGTGCAAGCAGCAGGAGTCCAGTGCATCTATCATCAGGGAAAAGTGGAGCGAGGGAGCCAGGTGCGGAGCAGGACAAGGCTAAGATGAGACGAAGTGGCGGATGCTGGTAAGACAGGAGAGAAAGAGGAGAAGGAACCCAGGCCGTCTTCTACGTAAGGGTTTGGGATTCTCAGATCTCATTTTTGGTAACCAAATTCCATTTTCCTGACCATCACAGCCTTTGTGAGTCACGTGTCCTGTAATCATTCCAGCCATCTCGACCTTTCCACCATCTCCAAACAGGATGCATAGAGACGCCAAGTGTGTTTTGAGGGAGGGCACTAGCAGGGGTGGCACATGGTGACATTTAAATACTTTGCCTGAGTCAGTTAAGGCACCAGTGGTCCATTTCATTCTAAAGAAATTTGCGTTAAAGACAAACATGAAAAAGCTTTCATTCATTCAACAAACTTCTTTTTTAGATGTAAATTTTATAAATAAATTTATTTATGTGAAAGAGTTACAGAGGGAAAGGAAGAGACAAATACATACACAAACATACACACACACAGAGAGATAGAGAGAGATCTTCCATATGCTGGTTCACGCCACAGATGGCTGCAGGCCAGGGTTGAGTTAAGCCAAAACTAGGAGCCAGGAGCTTCATCTGGGTCTCCCATGTAGGTGGTAGGGACCCAAGAACTTGGGCCATCCTCCACTGCTTTTCCTAGGCCATTTGCAGGGAGCTGGGTCAGAAATGGAGCAGCCAGGACTCGAACCGGCTCTCCTATGGGATGCTGGTGTCACAGGTGGCAGCTTTACCTGCTATGCCACAGCGCTGGCCTCACATTCAGTGAACTCTTATAGAGTATGTAGTACGTGTTGGGTGCTGTGCTAGGTATTCCTGAGATGTGTAGGAGCATCAGAAACTGCACACAGATTTTGGAGTCTGACAGACTCAAAAGTGCTGACCGTGGAATTTCAAATACAGGTGACCGTGTACGGTAGAAAGTTAGCACCAGGCATCTTTGTGCTCATGGTCATTGATCTTGTTTTATAGTTTGGTGGGGATGGTGAATGACAGAGTTTTATGGGAATCCAAAGATTAGGAGGAATGATGGTGAATACTAGGTTAAAATTTTAAAAAACTGACCATTTATTTTCTAAGTCGACAATCATTCTACCAAGTTCACGATAGTCTCACACAAGCATCTGTAATTTCAGATGGTCTCTTGATTGGGATTCAGGACTACAGACAAGCTTCCTAATGGATTTGGAAAAGCACGCCTGTATGTCCTGACTCAGAAGCATAGCCATTGCATCCGAGGGACATAGAAATTGACACCTTTTCTTAGGAATTTTACTTAAAAAATGATCTCCTCCAGTAGTCAAAAGTGTATCTTCCATTTTCCCTCTATTAATAAATTGGATACACAAGACGCTTGATAGCATTACTAAAAGACAAAAGTATTTGAACCTTTACTCTGTACACAGCCACCACCTTTTACCTATAATTGGATTATTTAAGAACAAAATTTTTCTTACAAATTTTAACAAAGTCTTCTTTAGAAGGACTACTAAGTCTTGTGCAATATGTAATTATTCTCCAAAGCTAATCGCTGTTTTTTGAAGGACTCAGAGCTTGTCAGCACCAACAATCCCTTCTACCATGGTGCCTACACAGCACCGTGGCAGACGCAGTTACAGATTTTTCTTTTTTAATCCTAGCTGATCCTTGGAGTCTCTCCATGAGGTGGGTTGGATGCTCACTGTGCTGGTGGGAAGCTGAGGCTGAGAGGGGTTAAGGGAATGGCCCAAAGGTCATCGGCCCAGTGGGCTGAAGGACCAGCGTTTGGACCTTCAGCTGAGAGCTTTTCCCGTCGTGATGGCACAAAGCGGCCCTACACACAGCTGGGATTTTGCCTTTTATCTGAAAACGGTTTCCAGTATATTCCCCGAGCATCTAAAAAGGATGGGGATTAAGTTTTTCCATGGAAGCAATTAGCCCAGCCTCGGAGAGACTTTGAATCACCTCTGTGTGTGAAAACTACAAAACCTCTTCATGATCTGACCCCTGGGTTGTAAGGAAAAAGGGGGGGAAGGATGAGCAAAGCAGAGCAGGGAAAGGACAGAAGCCTCCAGTGTGGCAGGTGCAGGGTGAGAGTCTGCTTCCCATGAGACACTGCACAGGTCTTCGGGACCAGGCTCCCTGGGCACGGCCCATTCACGTCTGCGCTGGGTGTGCGGCTGGTGTTGCAGTGAGAGGACGGTGGGCCTTGGAGACCGGACACCTCCTACACAGCGGCTCCCTGAAATTTAACACGTCATACACGGATGCACACACAGGCTAAAATCGCTGAGGGTCGTTAAGATTTTGGATGATGCTTGGGGACACACAGCATTTGCTTTCAAGCGTGCACAGACAATAATCAGCTCCTTGTTGTTATTTTTTAAGATAGATTTGGTTTATTTGAAAGGCAGAGTTACAGAGAGGGGATGATTGGGGTTTCTAAAGTCACCTGTACCTTAATTCATGTGGCTAAGCTCATGTTTAAAGGGATTCTCTACTACAATCAAGCATGATTATATCACATTTTTCAACTACTCTGCCACAGGAACAAGAGTAAAGAGTTTACAGAATGCTACTATTTAAAAATATAATTAATAGATGTTTCTCTAAATATCTAAACAATTTAGAGATTAATTAATAAAAAACTAGAAACATTCTGGTGTACAATTATGGACTTTGATACCATAGTTAGCTACAAACAATAACTCTGTTACTCGTTTTAGAAAGGGGTTTTTCATTCAGTAATATTTGTTGAGCACCTTCCATGTGCCAGGACTGTGCTAGGAGTTTACACAAGAACAATAGATAAGATACATAGTGGGGCTGGCACTGTGGCATAGTAGGTTAAGCCTCCGCCTGCAGTGTCGGCATCCCATATGGGCACCGGTTTGGGTCCTGGCTGCTTCACTTCTGTTCCAGCTCTCTGCTATGGCCTAGGAAAGCAGTAGAAGATGGCCCAAGTGCCACATGGGAGACCTGGAAGAAGCTCCTGGCTGCTGGCTTGGGATCAGCCCAGCTCCAGCTGTTGCAGCCATTTGGGGAGTGAAGCAGCAGATGGAAGACCACTCTCTCTGTCTCTCCCTCTCTAACTCTGCCTCTTAAATAAACGAATAAATCTTTAAAAAGATAAATATCTTTTTTATTTTCAAAAGTCTGTAGAGCAGAAAGCCTATAAATGAAATTGTAGTAAAATATGCAATATATATAAAATTAATATCTACATTATGAATTTGTGAAGAGGCTCATATAGTTTCATCAATTTAAAAATAATTGGAATATATCAAATTACGTATAATATTTAATGTATTCTAAAAAGACAACATTATTTGGAGAATTTAACATTTAAGATTAATCTGCTTTATCCATGCTTTTTAGATAATAAGTAACACTGATTTTGATTATTTGAACTGTCTGGTTGTTCGTGTTTCAGTAGAATGTGAGTTCTTACTAATCACATTTTAGAAACAAATTCAGGCATTCATAAAGACTTCTGTAGTTCATGGACCGCCTTAGACAGGGCTGAGCAAAGCAGCAGCTAGGAGAGGCTGTGGCGTGGTTCTTGGCCTCAGATCTGACTGTAGAGGGCTCTTCCTGGGAGCAGCTGGTGGGAGCTGTGCAAGGACCCCAGCCCTCTGCTGGCCTCAGGGGCTGGGTGACTGTTTAGGGCCAAGTTGAGTTGGTGGGTTCAGCTACACCTGGCTAGGTCGTGTGCTTATTCCACAGTGACGTGGGTATTACCGACTTTGCTCAACACCATGTGGCCCCACGGGTGCCCTTATGAAAGCCCTGCCTTCAGCAATGCAGCCTGGAGGAGGTGGCTGCCATGTGGAGGTGCATTCTCCATCTGAGCTTCTTTCCCGCCCCACTCTGCACGGTCAGCTGGGCCAGGGAGACGGCCCATGTGGGAAGCACGTGGTCCATCTCACTCCTGGCATTCACTGCATCCTAACGTTAATGTATTTCACTTTCTTATTAGTAACTTTAAATCATCTTTTAGCACAACTAGCTTCCTTTGATCCATCTCTCCTTGATTAGCCTTTGCGGAAGTAGCCATTTTGTGTGTGTGTGTGGGGGGGGGGGTCTTCAAAAAGTTCATGGAAAGCATGTATTATGAGCAGTTGTGCATGAATTTCAAAATTTTTCTTCCAGTTCCCTTTGTGAGCACACTTGCCTTCAGCATTCCTTGACTTACAAACTACATTAATGAAATCCTAAAATGATAGACTTTTAATTTATAAGCTTCTTGAAATAGCTTAATAGCCTGCTCCTCCTTGGGCTACACTTGATTGATCCATTGATAAGCACGCGACTGTTTAGCCAGGCAGGTATTGCAATCACAGTCCCTTCCCAAGGCTTTGACAATGGCTGTAGGTATCACTATTTGCACGAGAAATTGTTGCCCCTCGATAGGCTGGTGAGAGCCTTCTCTAGACTAGGTGGGGAGGAGTTCGAGAGTGGAGTCATTCTCTAGTGGTTGAAGCTGGAGGACATAAAAATCCAGTCCTGAGAGCAATGTGGAACAAATCTGTTGGCATGAAAGTGCCCAGCCGAGTAAAGGAGAGACTGCAGTGGGACGAGGAGACATCCAGGGCCTGGGTCCCGCTGGGCTTACGGCTGGTGTGCATCTCTGTCCTTCCTGAAGAGGGGTGTGATTGTTCAGAGTGGATACTCCCGGGTCTCTGACTTACGTTGGCTTAAGCTAGGTTTCAGCACGAGTCTTCACCCATTTTTCTGTTTTGTTTTGGTTTGGTTTTGTGTTGCTGTATACAGTGGTTCAGATGTAGTCTGATAGTGTCTGTCAAAGACTCGTGTTCAGGAAGCGTGGTCCCCAGCATAATGGTAGTGAGGGTGGTGTGAGGAAACGTGATGATTAGAGAAGTGAAATCTCCGGCATGAGCCTTCAGGTTGCCAAATCCTAGATGAAACCATTCATTTTTAAGAACAAAGAGAAAATATGGTACCCTCATCCAGCTGGTCTCCACACTGAAGGATTTCACAAGTAGTATTTTGCAGCTAGAACCTGGACCATACCATTTTGCTAAAGCCATGTTGAATATATTCTGCATCATTTCAGGATTTCGTTAATGTAGTTTGTAAGTCAAGGAATGCTGAAGGCAAGTGTGCTCACAAAGGGAAATGGAAGAAAATAAAGGACATAGAAAGGAAAAAATAATTGCACTGATAATTGTAGTTGGTGCTCATAAATAGAGAAATGGAAAAATGTTTGCATTTATGAAAAAAAAAGATGGCAGTCTTCTTCAACATATTTTTAATGTGAAAAAACTTCAAGTTTTTTTTTTTCTTTTTATTTGAGAGGCAGAGAGAGAGAGAGAGACAGAGCTTGCAACTACTGGTTCTCTACCAAATGCCCACAACAGCTGGGGCTGGGCCTTGCCCAAGCCAGGGGTGGGAACGCAGTCTGGTCTCCTACTGGGGTGGCAGGGACTTGAGTACTGAGTCCACACCAGTGTCTCCTGGGGTCTGCATTAACAGGAAGCTGGGATCAGGAGCTGGGGCTGGGACTGGAACCCAGACACTGAAATGGGATGAGAGCATCCTAACTGCAGGTTTAACCACCAGACACTTGTCCCCAGATGTGTCACATGCTGATCGATGTCAAATGCTTTAGAACCAGGAATCAGCTAGAACCAAGTAAAGAGGTATTTAAAATCTTGAATCATGGGGCTGGCGCCGTGGCTCACTTGGTTAATCCTCTGCCTTGCAGCGCCGGCATCCCATGTGGGTGTCAGGTTCTAGTCCCAGCTGCTCCTCTTCCAGTCCAGCTCTCTGCTGTGGCCTGGGAAGGCAGTGGAGGATGGCCCAAGTGCTTGGACCCTGCACCCCATGGGAGACCAGGAGAAGCACCTGGCTCCTGCCCTCGGATCAGCACTGCGCACCGGCCGTGGCAGCCGTTTGGGGGGATGAACCAACAGAAGGATGACCTTTGTCTCTCTCTCTCACTGTCTAACTCTGCCTGTCAAAAAATAAATAAAAATAAATAAATAAATATAAAATCTTGAATCAGGATTGATAGTGTGGATATGCTCCAGGTTCCTGCATGACAGGTCTGGGTGGTTAGTAGGATTTTTAGGACATGGCCTAATGTAAGTATAGATATTCTTGAAACAGGAAAATATGGAATAAAAATGTGAATTTGCTGTGTTTAAATTCTTACTAAAGTTTCTAACAAAATGATTTTTACTATCCATTTATTCTTATTTCTATATATTATTTATAAAATGACTCAAAACATTAAACATTAGTAAATAAAAGGGGCTCATTGGCTCCAGATGGTGATATTTTCCTGGTGTGTGATTACCAAAGGTTCTTGAGCTCTACCAGATCCCAATATCAATAAGTGACTGAATAAATGCATGAATCCAATCAAGAAGGATGTGGAGTTGCCCTCAGGAAGAACACAGATAGGGGCTGGTCCTATAGCACTGTGAGTGAAGCCACAGCCTGCAGCACCAGCATCCCACAGGGGCACTGGTTTGAATCCAAGGTGCTCTACTTCCCATCCAGCTCCCTGCTAGTGCACCTGGGAAAGCAGTAGAAGTTGGCCTGAGTCCTGGGGCCCCTGCACCCATGTGGGAGACCTGGAAGAAGCTGCTGTCTCCTGGATTTGTCCTGGCCCAGCCCTAGTCATTGCGGCCTTTTGGGGGAGTAAACCAGCAGATGGAAGATCTCTCTCTCTCTCTCTCTCTCTCTGTCACTAACTCTGCCCTTTCAAATAAATAAATAAATCTTAAAGAATATAAGTAAAATGTAGGGAAGAGCAACCTGAAGGTAAAACAGTTTTGTTTTCTTTTATTTCAATTTCATCCCTTGAGAAATAGCAACAAACATGAGGGGTCTTCAAAAAGTTCATGGACAAGGAAGAATCTGTGCATGGACTTTAAAATCGTTGGCACCAAAATGAACTGAGCCTTTAATTCCATTTCTCCACAAGCTTTTGGAAGGACCCTGGCATGGCTGAGATTGTAGTAACCACTGCGGTGGGTTTCGTCAAAGAGAACCCTGACCTCTCCTGCTCTCCTCAACACTGTTTCAAAGTGGCACGGTGGACCCACCCCCATGCTCACGTTGATGACAAAGTTGGAGACACAGCTGTGCCTACTTCCAGGGGCTGTTATCTGAAAGAAGATATTGTGAGAACGACAGAGTTCAGGACTGTGGGGAAAAAAAATCCATTACACATCCAAACGCAACTTTTAATGAGTTTACTTTCTGTTTCTATAAGCCAAGTCCAACTCACTGCTTTGCAGCTTGCAGCTTAACACTTTATGCAACACCTATACTTCATTTCTTGCTGCCTCTCTCTGTTCACTTGACTGTTTCAGTTTCCAAAGGCTAAAGCAGTTGCATTTAAACAAGAAGAATCTCCCAAAAGTTCATGGAAAATGTATATTATGAAAAAACCATGTATGGATTTCCAAAAAAAATTTTGTACCTACATAAACTTCTCTTCCGTTTTTTTCTAGGAATATCTGTGTGCCCTTGTATAGACAATATTTTTATGTATATACAAGGATGTTTATGATAACATTATTTCTATTACTATAGAATTTGGGGTAATTTAAATGACCATCAGTATAGAAAGGATGAAATAAACCACCATATGCTGATACTCTGAAACATTATAGGGCTGTTAAAAAGAATTGGTGGGCCGGTGCTGTGGCTCGCTTGTTTAATCCTCCACCTGTGGTGCCAGCATCCCATTTGGGCCCAGGTTCTGGCCCCGGTTGCTCCTCTTCCAGTCCAGCTCTCTGCTGTGGCCTGGGAAGGCAGTGGAGGATGGCCCAAGTGCTTGGGCCCTGCACCTGTGTGGGAGACCAGGAAAAGCACCTGGCTCCTGGCTTCGGATCATTGTAGCTCTGGCTGTAGCGGCCATTTGGGGGGTGAACCAATGGAAGAAAGACCTTTCTCTCTCTCTCTCTCTCTCTCTCACTAACTCTGTCAAAAAAAAAAAAAAAAACTAAGATGGATTACATTCCAATAAAAAAACTGTTAAACTGAAAATATTGTAATTGAAAATGCATTTTTAAAAAATATTTATTTATTTATTTGAAAGGCAGATTTAGAGAGAGAGAGAGTGAGTGTGAGTGAGTTTGGACTTCCATCCACTGGTTCACTCTCTTTATGGCCACAATGGTTGGAGCTATGCCAATCCAAAGCCAGGAGCCAGGAGCCTCTTCCAGGTCTCCCACATGAGTGCAGGGGCCCCAGGACTTGGGCCACCTTCTACTGCTTTCCCAGGCTATAGCAGAAAGCTGGAGTGGAAAAGGAGCAGCCAGGACCTGAACTGGTACCCATATGGGATGCTGGCACTGCAGGTGGTGGCTTTACCTGCTATGCCACGGCGCCAGCCCCTGAAATGCACTTAGTACACCTAACCCACTGGACATTGCAGGCCAGCAGCACGGTACACTGCAGAGTGCTGGCATTTTGCTTTAAAGATCACATGGCTGGTGGGGAGCTAAGGCTCACTGGGCTGTCCAGAGCCAGGAGAGGGCATCACACCACATATCACTAGCCCCCGGGGAAGACCCGACTCCAAAATTTGGGATTTGGTCTCTACTGAATGGGTATCGCATTGTAAAGTCGAAAAATCCTAAGCCAAATGAGAAGTTGGGAATTCTCTGTAGACACTTACAAGTGTATAAAGACCGCCAAGGATTCTATCAGATTCGTGATTATCCCTGGGAGGGGGAGCAGGGTAATGCTCATTTTTATTGTAAACATTTGTGCGGTATTTTCTCTCTTAGTGGGAAGGTAATGCGTTCGCAATTGCAGCGGCTGAGACTGCACTCTAAGCGGACGTCCATTCTCTCGGGCAAATGCTTTATGTGCAGAGCTGTGTGTGCACGCCCCACCGGCTTGCGGTGTTCCCTATTCTCGAATCTACCCGTGTGACTTTCTCTCCGAAGCCTGGGGAAGGCAAAGAGGGGTTAAGTGCGGTTCTCCCGCCACCCAGGCTCTTGGCGACCCGTACCTCTCACTTTCACACCCCAAAGGCTCCACAGCTTTGCACCAACTTGCTGTGGTGGGCACCAGACAAAGGAAAATCAGTAACTTCCCCAACAAGCAAATGCATCAGTGGATATCTGGATTCGCTGTTCATGGGATGATACGAAGTTTTTATCAAACGTGATGCATTAAATCTGTAGGTCAGAAACAAAGACAAATCGCAAAGTGCGGCTTTGCGGCCGGCCTGGGTTACCCACTCCCAGGTTCATCCTGAGCCCAGTCGCTGGGAAACACAAGGGTGAATTTCAAGCCGTTTCGTGGGGGCCATTTCCCCCCTCCACACTCAATGGAGGAGTGCTTTCTTGTTTGTCCTTGCTGGCCGCAGCTCTTTGGGTAAATGGCCGGGTAACAGATCAACAGAGGGTGTGGGAAACAGTTCAGGACAGCATAGAGCTAAAGCATGTTTCAAAAAATGTTGAAAGGCAAGCTAGTGTTTTCCAGAGGACCGGTTTCCCATGAACCCTCTGAGACGCCCTGGATGCAATCGTACCGTTGTTCATTCTCAGATATTCGTTTGCTGTTTCCGCAAATGCCTCCTTTTTCTACTCATTCATTTATTCACGTATTTCTGCGAAGAAGGAGCCGCTTCACGTTTGGCGTGACCACACTCACGCGCACAACCCGGGCCCAGGACCCCCCGCAAAGGGCGGCCCCAGGGGCGGCCAGCATTGCAGGCAGCGTGAAGCCGACCGCACGTAGGCCCGCGGCCTCCCCCAGGCCGGCCAGGCGCGGGAACATGAAACGCATTCCAGCGGTTGGCATCTGGGCGCAAGGCTGCGGGGCGGTGCCAGTGTGCGGCCGCGGGGGCGCCCGACCACTTCGGCTCCGCAGGCTCCGGCCTCATTGCGGAGAGCAACAGTTTGATCCAGAAAGTGTTCTGGGGGGAGGGGGCCAAGGTCTGGGACTGGTGGCTCCCGCAGAGGGGAGGACCCAGGATTACCCACGGAGCCACCCCGTCCTGCTGTGGGCCGGGGGCGAGCGTCCCATCCAGCATGTAGGGGCGCGGGGGTTGGCGTCTGAGTGTAACGTGTGCATGTTGCTAAGAATGAGTTATTCTCTTTGCCAGTAGATGGGGGGCGGGGAGCTTCCAGGGGTGGGTTTTCACAGGAGGGTGAGGGTGCGGTCTCCCAAGAGGAGGAATGGCCAACAGCGTCTCAGGGACCTTGGCCGTGGACTCACTTTTGCATTTCAGTTCATCTGAAAGCCAGTGTGGCTAAATTAACCAAAATCTAAATTAAAAAAAAAAAATTCTGCGATTCGTGCAGGCCTACTTCACACCATCAAACCAGGCCCCGCTGGAGGCCCCATTAAAATGGCAGCTCCCACTGAGAGAGACAAAAGCCCCAGCTCTGACTGGCCAGGCAGAAACCGTGATGGACTCTCAGAACTGCTGCTTTTTTTTTTTTTTTAATCCATTAAAAAAAAAAAGTTACCTCTGCATTGACTGTGAGAGAGTATTCCTGTAGCTCCCCACACTGTGGGAAACGGAGGCCGGCTCCCTTATATGGGCACCCTGACCTTCTTGGGAGAGGAGAGAAATATAATCCATAACATGGCTGAACAAATTCCTCCTCGCAACTGAATTCATGGAATGTTTCGGATGTGGACAGCTTAATTCTGCTATGGTCTGGGACAAATTAATAGGACTCCAGTCCCACCTCACACAGGAAGCGCCTCCTGATGGGCCCGGTGCGGTGGGCTGGGAATTCTCACTCCTGCACTGACAAAGTGACATTTCAGTATGGTTTTCCCCTCTCCCCTAGCTAAGAAAAAAATCTAGAGAGGAGCAGGCAAATCAAAAAGAAACCAAAAATACAGCGACAAAGGCTCACTGTGCCAAATGTTCAGCGTGTGATGGGTGGCAACTTAGGCTGTAGGCACGATGGTGAATTTTACACAAAGACTAAAAGCCCCTGGAGGGTAGCCCTGCACCCTTGCGTCTTGAGAATCAATTTGTTACACACAGTGATCGCTCCTGCGGGTTCTCCGGAAGCCCTAGTGTCGCCTGCTCCAACCTCAAAGGCTGAGGAGCAAGGCGGAAGCGCTAGCCTCTCCAGGAAGCGTCCACACGTCTCGCTGCACTCAGCACGCAGTCAGGTGCTGCTTTCCTCCCATAGGGGTGCTCAGTCTCTCTAGCAGAGAAGGACTCCGTCCCTAGATAGACTTCTGAATTACCATCTCCAGGGCGGGATTTCCTTACTGCAAAAGTAGGTGAGGATAACTTCTTCCCTTTGGCAAAGTGGGAAAGCTATGACCACCAATGGGAGTACGTTCTTGAGTGACAGCTGCTGTAAATGTCAGGTATGTGCTTGGATTGAAGAACCCGCTTGCAGATCGCTCATACACATTACAAATACCTTATCTTTGTAGAGGGGAACGGTAGGAAGGATTGCTTCTCAATGATCGGTGATATTATTCACTTTTATTTGCTTTTGAAATGAATCATGTGGTTACCCTTTCTGCAGATTTTGCATGTTAAATAATGTTTGGGTTTGATTAGTGTTAAAATTGGACTACTTTTCTTGAACCACCAATGATCAGAAGCAAGAGGGATTGATGGGCACTTTGGGGTGGAATATCAGACAAGATGCCATTTTCAAGATGCCCTTGGGCTGGAGTAAGCAGATGAGGGTGGTAAGACTGACAAACCCAGTGGAAGCCCACCACTCTGTGTGAAGTCTGTGTAGTGTCAGAGAGTGTGAATGGAGTCTTGGCAGTGTTCCTGCTTCAGACTGGAGCTCTCAGAACGTACGTGTCTAGTGGCATCTGCGGTACATTATCTTTCTGTTAATAACATATATGCCAAGGATTAATAGAGAGGCCAGCCATATCAGGTGCCAATTTGAGTCCTGGCTGTTCCACTTTTGATCCAACTTCCTGCCAATGGCCTGGAAAAGTAGCCCATGATGGCCCAGGTTCTTGGGTCCCTGCCACCCACTTTGGAGACCCAGATGGAGTTCCTGACTTCTGACATCAGCCCGGCTCTGCCCTGGCTGTTGCAGCCATTTGAAGAGTGAATCACGAGATAGAAGAGATCTCTCTCTCTCTCTTTTTCTATCAGTCAGTCTGTCTGTCTTTCCCTCTCTCTATCACTTTACCTTTTGAATAAATCTCTTTTTTTCCCCAGAAACCTTTTACTTAAGGTATACAAACTTCATGCATTTCATAAATAAAAATTTAGGAACATAGTATTTCTTCCCACCCTCTCTTCTCTCCCACCCACTTGCACCCCACCTCTCCACCTCTTCTGTCTCCCATTCTCATTATTTTTTTTATTTTACTAAGATCTATTTTCAATTAACTTTATATACATAAGATTAACCCTACACTAAGTACAGAGTTCAACAAACAGTATGAAAAACAAAAAAAAACTTTTCCTCAGCAGTGAAGACAAGGGCTCTTCAAAGACATCCATCTCGAAGTATCAATTTCACTGCTATAGATTGCCTTTTAGGTACTCTATTAGGTACCAGAGATCAGGGACAACATATGGTATTTGTCTTTTTGGGACTGGCTTATGTCACTAAGTATAATGTTTCCAGTTGCACCCATTTTGTTGTAAATGACAGGGCTTTATTTTATATTTTACTGCTGTGTAATATTCCATGGCGTACATATCCCATAATTTCTTTATCCAGTCTTCAGTTGACAGGCATCTGGGTCGATTCTGTATCTTAGCTATTGTGAATTGAGCGGCCATGAGCATGGGGGTGCAGATAACTCTTTCATATGGTGATTTCATTTCCTTTGGGTACTTTCCCAGCAGTGGGATGGCTGAATCAAAAAGAAGCTATATAAATCCTCTGAAGATGCAAAGGGATAGTAAAAACAAACATAAACAGAAAGAAATCAGAAATCCTGTAATATCAGGGATATGGGGTCATTATACTAAGGAAATGCCTACCAGATACAGATGGAAAAACGGGAGCCCGATGGTTTGGAGCCAGTGGCCAAAGGTTACAAGGCTACTTTGTGACAAACTCAGAACCCAAATTCAATTTTTTTCCCCAACTGAAAGGCGGCTATATATGCTGTCTCTGGAGTCTGGAATGCCTTTGAAATCAGGCTGTATGACACTCTAATCAATTTTAATGATCTAAAGCTTTCAAGAGTTGGTGAAAAATTTTATAGTGAAGAATGATTTCCTACACTGTCCTGTGCCACTAAAAACTGATCACGATTCTCAGGGATCAATTTTGGTTCTCATGTTGGGAATCATTCCTTACATTTATTCAGCCCAATACGCGCGATTTAAACACTGCCACATGCATTCTGCAATTGGACATAGGATATGACATCCCTGACCAGTAAATCCCTTGAATGAGTGCATTTTCCCCCTCTGTGCATGTCTCCTTCTCGTCCATTGTCTGTCTGCTTTTCATGCCTGCCAGGCGGTGGCCATGACTGTGCACTTATAAAGGTCAGTGACCCAGCAGAGAGGGCAGGCCCTGCAGAAGGCGTGTTGATGAAGCATTTCAATGCACACTGAATTTGTTAGCTCTCTGGCTTACTCCCAGGGGCAGGCTACAATTGTTTCCTGTGTGGCATGGCACCCACCCGGAACTCTTATGGTATGGGCCATTCCAACTAGGAATCTCTAAACCACATCCTACAAAATAAACATCCCACGTTTCCCAGCTCACAAAACTCTTTTAGCTGGCTCTTCCTTCCTTAACCTGTCCAGTATAAACATCCAAGTAGATTAAAACAGAGTTTTCTCATATTTACATAAATAGTATGTCCTGGGGAGATTTTCAAGAGATTGTTTGAAAGAAAAAAAAAAAGTTGGGGCGGGAGGCACATGTCTATTAAACTCATGTCTTACAGGTTGAAGAGTTTTAAGACACTGAGGTCCTAAGCCTCTCTATATTATAACTACTAAACCAAACAAAAACAGACATGGCAATTCCTTTGAGATTCTCTTACCTTTTAGTCAAGCAATGATAATCTAGAAGTAGAAACCTGAGGTTCAAACTTGAAAGCCTCACCCCCAGATTTCAAACTGCCGTACAATACGCTGCAGGTGAAGTTTTCTTGCTTAGGTGATATTGAATGAAAACGTTGCTGCATAGATTCTGGTTCTGATCATGCTGAAGGAACTTGTATCAGACTGATAATAATTATAAAATCTGGGAAAAATTGTAAGAAGGCGGCTGGCGCCGTGGCTCACTAGGCTAATCCTCTGCCTGTGGCGCCTGTACCCCGGGTTCTAGTCCCGGCTGCCCCTCTTCCAGTCCAGCTCTCTGCTGTGGCCCAGGAGTACAGTGGAGGATGGCCCAGGTCCTTGGGCCCTTCACCCGCATGGGAGACCAGGAGGAAGCACCTGGATCCTGACTTCGGATCGGTGCAGTGTGCTGGCTGTAGCGGCCATTAGGGGAGTGAACCAACGGAAGGAAGACCTTTCTCTCTGTCTCTCTCTCTCTCACTGTCTAACTCTGCCTGTCAAAAAACAAACAAAAAAGAAATGTAAGAAGGCAGTTATTTAAACAGTGGAGAGAAACCAAAGCAGGCAGGAACTGGACGGAATTTGATCCTTGAAATAAGAAATGACACTGGATAAAATCGACCTGCTTATGGATTTGTCCGGAAGGGGCTTTCTAGTCCACATGGCGCAGGGTGGCTAAAACTCAGGCAGGAATTCACACACCTGTTGTCTTGAGGAGTCTGAGGATTACATTTGGGCCATCACAATGACTGGAAATTGAGAAGTAAAAAAATCTCAGACAGAGGGCTAGATAGATAGGTCCCAACTCTACTCATACTTTCCTCTCAGATCCTTGGTGAGCCATGAACTGCACATGTTCAAGGGTGATTCCAAGTAGACCAGTGATAAACCAAAGCTGGGAGACTGAAAGAACAGGGCAGACATTTAAGCTCTGTCCACTGCACATTAGAGGTTAGAGCTTAAGTCCTTCCAAGTTCGAGAGGCTTGGTGATTTTTAAAGATTTCCACACAAACTCTAGAAAGGTCATGCCTTAGTTACAAAGACTAGTTATTAGATTTAGGGGATTTGTCTTAACACTAATAAGAAAATTGAAATAGATCCCATCAAGCAATAAAACTAAACCTATTCAAGTTTAAGGTAACCAGCCAATATTTTCAATGCCAACTACAACTACATAAAAAACCAGAAAATATAATCTAGAATGTATTCTCTACAATGTCTAGTATACAATAAAAAATTACTAAACATGTGAAGGGATAGTAACATGTGACCCAGATGTTATAGACTTTATTTATTTTTAAAAAAGATTTATATATTTAATTGAAAGGCAGAAATATTTATATATTTAATTGAAAGGCAGAGTTTCAGAGAGGGAGAGAGAGATGAGATTTTTCCATCATCTAGTTCACTCCCCAAATGGCCACAATGGCCAGAGCTGGGCTGGTCTGAAGTCAGCAGTTTTATCTGGGTCTCCTGTGTGGGTGGCAGGGGCCCAAGGAGTTGGCCCATCTTCTTCTGCTTTCCCAGGTGCATTAGACAGAGAGTTGGATTGCAAATGGAGCAGCCAAGACTCAAACCAGCACCCATAGGGGATGCCAGCATTGCAAGTGGTGGCTTTACCTGCTATGCCACAATGTTGGTTATAAAGTTATAGTTACAAAGACTTTAAAACAATGTTTAGGGATTTAAGTAATTAAAGGATAAAATATCATTATGATATTATGAGAATTTCAACAAAAAAATAGAAACTGTAAAAAGGAAGCCCATAGAAATTCTTAAACTGAAAAGTTGTAATATTTGAAATAATAGTTTCTGGGTGATAGGCCAGCATTGTGGCATGGATAGTAAGGCTACCACCTGCAATGCTGGCATCCCATATAGGCACTGGATCTAGTCCTGGCTATTCTACTTCTGATCCAGCTCCCAGCTAATGGCCAGGGAAAAGCACCAGAGGATGGCCCAAGTGTCTGAGCCCCTGCCACCTACAAAGGAGACGTGGATGAAGCTCCTGAGTCCTGGCTTCAGCCTAGCCCAGCACTGGCCATTTCAGTCATCTGGGGAGTGAACCAGCAGAGAAGGAAGACCTCCCTTTTTCTCTGTTACTCTCTCTCTCTTTGTATTTCTTTCAAAATAAATAAATAAATTAAATCTTTTTAAAAATTCTGGATGATGTTCAACAGCTGTATAAAGGGCTAGTGAATTTGAAGACACCAATAGAAGCTATTTAATCTGAGGGTAGAGAAAAAGAAAAAAAAAAAGTTCCAGGAATGAGTATATAAAAACAGCTTAGGATTCCATGGGAAAATTAAACAATCTAATATGTAATTTAATTCCCAGAAGAATAAAAAGATAAAATCCAAATATGATGGAAAACATCAAGCTGTAGATCCAAACAGCTCAGCAAACCCCAAGCAAGACAAATACCACCCCACAAAAAATAAAAAAATCTAGCTTCAGTTTAGCCAAAGTTCTGAAAACCAAAGATGAAGAAAAAATGCTTTAAAGTTTTCAGAGGGTAAAGGCATGCCATACAAGAGACAATGACACAATTAATCACTGACTTTTTAACAGAAACAATGGAGATGAGAAAATGGAACAATTTTGAAAAGTGCAGAATGATAACACCTTTCCATCCAGAATTTTACATCCAAGAAAACTATCCTTCGGAAATGTAATGGCTGGGCCTGGAGCCATGGCTCACTTGGTTAATCCTCCACCTGCGGCACTGGCATCCCATATGGGCGTTGGGTTCTAGTCCCAGTTGCTCTTCTTCCAGTCTGGCTCTCTGCTGTGGCCCAGGAAGGCAGTGGAGGATGGCCCAAGTTCTTGGGCCCCTGCACCCACGTGGGAGATCAGGAGAAGCACCTGGCTCCTGGCTTCAGATCAGCATAGCTCCAGCCATTGCAGCCATTTGGGGAGTGAACCAATGGAAGGAAGACCTTTCTCTCTGTCTCTCTCTCTCTCTCTCTCTCACTCACTCACTATCTGTGAGGGTGGGAGGGGGGGAGAAAAAGAGAGAGAGAGAGAGAGATTGATTCCAACTGCCAAATGGCTGTAAGAGTCAACATTGGGCCAGGCCAAAGCCAGAAGCCAGAAACTCCATCAGGGTCTCCCACATAGGTGGTAGGGGCCCAACACTTGGGCCATCACTTGCTGCCTTCCTGGGCACATTAGCATCAAACTGGATGGGAAATGGAGCAGCCGGGACTCAAACTGGCATTCTAATATTACATGCTGGCATCGTAAGTAGCGCCGCAAAGCTGGTCTTTCCTCTTTTTTATTTTTTTAAACAGCTCTCTATTTAAAACTGTATTTGAAAAATCATATTGTGGCATTCATAATGTTAACATAACACATAAAAGACATATAACATATGACTGGGAATAATTGGAATTCTACTGTTTTTTTTTTTATTTTGAATTTTACATGAAGGGGGTAAAATATTCACTCTAAACAGGCTGTGATAAATCAAGAATGCATACTATAACACTGAGAGCAATACTTTTAAGATTACAAAAAGTTATAGTTAAGTCTACAGGAAAATTAAAATAATTCTTTTTTGAAAATGTGATGAACTAGGAACCGGCATTGTGGCATACGAGGTTAAGCCACTGCCTATGACACTGTCATCTCTTATGGGTGTGGGTTCAAATCCCAGCTGCTCTACTTCCTATCCAGCTCCCTGCTAATGTCTCTGGGAAAGCAACGGAGGGCAGCCAGGTCCTTGGGTCCCTGCACCCACATGAGAGACCCGGAAGAAACTCCTGACTTTGGCTTGGCTCTGCCCTGGCCATTGTGGCCATCTGGGAGTGAACCAGCAGATGGAAGATCTCTCTCTATCTCTAACTCTCTCAAATAAATAAGAAGATGAATCTTTTTAAAAAAGTGATGAACTCCAAGTAGTTCCGGGAAGTAAAAACAAAGGAAAACAATGAGGCCAATAGAAAACGAATAGCCAAACACTGACCCTCAATCCAACTATATCAGTACTTACCCTGAATGTAAGTGATCCAAACACTAATGGTTTGAGTATTTAGTCTCTGTCTATGTGGGTGATTTGAATTGAGTTCTAGGCTCCTGCCTTTGGTTGGCCCAGCCCTGACTGTTGTGGGCATTAGGCAGGTGAACCAACAGTTGAAAGACCTCTCTGTGTCTGTTTCTGTCTCTCTTTGTCTGCCTTTCAAACAAAATGAAGATATATAAGTGAAAGTGAAACAGCTTTAAAAAAATCTAATGTGTATATTGAAATCCAAAACAAGTGGGGACTTCAAACAGAGGTGTATTGGTAGATTTAAAGGCTTTCATAATGGTGAAAAGATCAGGCAGTTACAACAATAAATGTGTGTGCTGTTAATAACAGTTTGAAAATATAAGAAATGAAAAAGAATAAAGGAGGAAATAAACAAACCCACAATTTTAACTACAGGCTTTAATATTACTCTTCCTGTAATTGAACAACTAGATGGAAAAAAATATAGAAAATTTTGACACTATTAACTATTTTGACCTAATTGACATTTATGGAATGTTGTACCTAATAACTTCAAAATACATTATTTTCAAGTATATGTAGAGTATTTATCAAGAAAGACCCTATTCTGGTTCACAAAGTAAGTCCCAATTAAAAAAAATATTTATTTGAAAGTGTTACAGAGAACAAGAGAGAGAGATCTTCCATCCACTGGTTACTGGTTCATTCCCCAAATGGCTGCAATGGCCAGGGCTGGGTCCAGCCGAAGCCAGGAGCCAGGAGCCAGGAGCTCCTTCTGGGTCTCCCATGTGGGTGGAGAGGCCCAAGGACTTGGACCATCCTCTGCTGCCCTCTCAGGCGCATGAGTAGGGAGCAGATTGGAAGCGGAGCAGCCAGGACTTGATCTGGTACCCATACGGGATGTCAGCATTGCAGGCGGCAGCCTAACCCATTACGCCGCAACTCCAGCCCTGTAAGTCTCAAATTTTAAAAGAGTGATATTTTAACAGTGGAGTTAAATTAGAAATAAATAACAGTAAGATATTTTAAAGATATCTAAAACTATAGAAAAAAAAGAAGCCAGAAGAAAAATTAGAAAGTATTTCAAAATGAATGATAATAAATAAACACCATATTAAAATGCACAGACTACAGCTAAAGCAATTCTTAGAGGAAATAACACTTTGAAATACATTGACTTTTTAGTAAAAGAAAGTTGTAAAATCAATGATGTAAAATTTCACTTTAAGCTACTTTAAAAACTAAAATAAATTAACCAGTATGTGTGGAAATAATAAAAATAAGAACTCAATATAATAGGAAAAAATAAAATTAATGGAAGTCAAAAGTCATTTCTTTGAAACGATTGATAAAATGTATAAAGTCCTAGTAAAACTAATCAAGAGAAAGAGATTAGCACAAATTGCTAATATCAGGAATGAAATAGAGCCGCAGAGCCTACAGGCATTAAGACGGTAAAACACATAGTAAGGGCGCATTATGCCTTCACGTTCCCGAATAGTACTGGAACAGCTGCATGGGTAAACACACAGAAAAACGTGAGCCTGAGCTCCTGCGTCCTATACCACACAGAAATTAGTCAGGAGGAGGAGCCGGGGTCCCGGCCGGCCGCTCGCGGGGCCATGGACGCGGCCGAGGTGGAGTTTCTGGCTGAGGAGAAGCTGGTGACATTATCCCGAACTTCAGCCTGGACAAGATCTACCTCGTCGAGGGGGCCCTGAGACCGTCCGGCCCCGGCCTGCCCGTGGACGCGCCGCTGTGGCTGGCGCTGAACCTGCAGCAGAGACAGAAGTGCCGCCTGCCGGCCCCCCAGCCTGGATGGACGCGGAAAAGCTGGAGAAGACGAGAGATCATGAACGGAAGGAAGAAGCTTTTACCCCCATGCCCAGTCCTTACTACGTGGAGCTCACCTCGCTCCTGTTGAAGCAGCACTGCCAAACTGCACACCTGTGAGACACGACGTGTTCCTGTCCTGACACTGACGCGAGGCTGCAGGGACCCAATCGTTCGATTAAAATCAGAGTGGGCAGCGTCCTGTGCTTTCCTGTGGGCAGTGCAGCTGGACAACATCCCGAACGCAGATGAGATCCGGACCCTGGTCAAGGACGTGGGGGACATGCGAATAGCCAAGCTCCGGGTGTCTGCCCACAGCTTTGTGAGACAGCAGGAGGCGCAGGCCAAGCTGGATAACTTGACCTTGATGGAGATCAGCACCAGCGGGGCTCTCCTCACACAAGCGCTCAACCACAGTCGCAGGACTTCTAGAGGAAGGCCTGGGGCGTCGTGGGTCCCCCGTGCGGTGCTGGGGGCTTGCTGGGCTCCTGAGTGCGCAGCACAGGACAAAGGTACTCGTCTGTAGTTTTCCCAGCGCGTGGACAACACGTAGTGATGCGAGGAACAGCTTCCAGACATGGGTGCAGCAGTAACAAATTTGTCATTGGACCTCAAAACTCGGCTCCCTGGAACCTTGTTCCCAAACTGTTTCTGGAAGGTGGCTTTTCTCTTACAGAGGAAAGAACAAGGCTTCAAGTGAGTGACTCATCTACTCCAGCAGGTCCTGCAGGGCACTGTCCCAGGGGTAGGTGGCCACTGCTAGATGTAGACACGGCAGGAATGGAAGTGCGGCAGAGGGCTTTCTCTGCTCGATCCTCGTTTCTTGGGCTGAATCTGTAATTTCCAAGAAGAGGTAGCTCACACAGATGAAGGAAGCAGGTGGAGTGGTGAGTAATGCTGACCACTGTTTGCCATTTAAGCCCTGATGCACAATAAAAGTGAAACAAACAAACAAAAAGAAATTAATCAGATGGCTTTTTATAGATCCAAACCTAAATGCCAAAACTAGAAGATTATTAGAAGAAAGCATGGGAGAATATCAGATCTATTACTAAAATAAATAATAAGCCACAGACTGTGAGGAAAAAATCTCTAATACATATGCCTGACAAATGACATATAAAGAATACACAGATAAATCCTACTAGTCAATGATCTCTAAAACAAGTTTTGGACCTGGCAGTTCATATGCCGGCAGGATGCCGTGTCCCACGTGGGGGTGTCTGGTTCTCAGCTCCGCTCTGGCTCCTGAGTCCAGCTCCCTGCTCATGTGCCCTCTGGGCGGCAGCATTTAAGGGCTCAAGTAATTGGGTTCCTGCCACCCAGGTGAGAGACCTGGACCAAGTTCTGGGCTGCTGGTGTTGGCCTGGTCCCGCACCAGTTATCTGGGCATTTGGGGAGTGAGCCAGTGGGTGGCAGGCACTCTTTCTGCCTCTCAAAAAATAAACAGAAAACAATCTCAGAATGAATAAATTATTTGAAAATATTGACTTCACACAAGGAAAAATGTGTATGAGGACAAATGCTCAAACATCATTAATCAATCAGGAAAATACAAATTCAAACCACAATAATACTTGATATCAAATGCTGGTGAGAGTGTGGAACATTAGCAATCTCATAGGGTGCAAATGGAAACTTAGAACGATCCCATCTATGTGGAATCCTGCTTGATAATTCCTTATATAGTTAACCCTAGGACAACTTTATCACTCAAAGATTTTACTCCTAGGTATGTCCCTAAGGAAGTGAAAGTGTGTCCACAAAAGTATGTGTGTGAGAACATTTGTGGAAGTTGGGATTTACTGGAAGGTGGTATAAGGGCACTAGTGATAGAAATATTCTATTCCATGTATCAAAGGTCATTGAATTGTACACGTAAGATTTGTGACCTGCACTGTGTTATCAGTTTACCTTGCTCCCCAAAACCTAGAAACAAACAAACCTCATGAACCCCTGGAGACTGAAAAAACAATTCTTCCTCCAGGCACTGCTAGAGGAAAGTGGGAAGTAGCCTGAAAGGAGTAGCCTGAGGCCTTTGTCACTCCCTGTTCATCACTCCTGGTTGCCTGTTCTTTGGAAACAATAGATTTCTAATTCACTCAAGGGTTAAAAAAAAAAAGTTAAAATGATAATGGGTAGAAGTGGAACATCCTGGAGACATTTAGAAGTATACACTGCAAGTACCTATGGAGACACTGAGTTTCCTTTCGACCTGGTCTTACAGAAACATCCATACCAAATGCCTAAAGATATATAGGCAGGGCTGGGCATTTGGTCCAGTTGTTAAGACACTAGTTAAGAGGCCTGCATCCCACTTTGGAACATCTGAAGTTCCTGACTCCAGTTTCCTGCTCATACAGACCCTGGGAAGCAGCCCTGGTGACTCCGATAATTGGATTCCTAGGCAGGCTTAGTTCTTGACCCAGCCTGTGCCATTGAGGGTGTCTGGGGAGTAAACCAGTAAACCTTTGTATCTCACTGTCTTGCAAATAAATAAACAATTAAAAAAATACGTAGACAAAGATTTCACCGTGTAGCATGGCTTGGAATAGGAGCAAACTAGAAATGTTTGATTTTCCATTGATAGGAGAATGGGTACCAAGCTATAGCACATCTATGCTAACATTGTTCAGCTTTGAAATGAAAATACAAACATTAGCTATCTATGAGAGAGTTTGAGTAAGAGAAGCAGGCTGCAGAACAGAATGTCCAATATTAATCCCAGTTTTGCAGACATAATTTCTTGCCCTCTCTTTCTTCTCTTTGCCTCTGTCCTTTTTCTTTTTGAATGCACGGAAAATGTCCCTTAAGGATGCACTTTTTTATTGATTTACTTGAGGTAGAGTTACAGACAGATACAGGCAGAGAGAGAGCGAGCGAGCAACAAAGACATCTTCTATCCACTGGTTCACTCTCCAGATGGCTGCAACAGCAGAGCTGGGCTGAGCAGAAACCAGGAGCCAGGAGCTTCTTCCAGGTCTCCCATGCAGGTGCAGAGCCTAAGCGACTTGGGCCATCTTCTACTGCTTTCCCAGGCCATAGCAGAGAGCTGGATCAGTAGAGACTAGAACCAGCGCCCATATGGGATGCCAGCACTGCAGGTGGAGGCCTTAGCCCACTACACCACAACTGGCCCTGATGGTGCATATGCAATTATCAGTGGTTATCACCTGGAGAGAGGATGAGGCCAGACTGCCAAGGGCACCTTTAATCTTTTCCACATTCTAGATGACTTCATTGTTTGATTTTTCTTCTCAAAGAATGTGTATTTTGCAATCGAAAAAAAATGAGAGGAAGAAAGAAAAAGACAAAAAGGAAAGGGAAAGAAGGGAGAAAAGAAAGGAAGAAGCAGAAGAAAGGAAAAGAGAGAGGGAGGAGAGGAGGGAGGGAGAGAGGGAGGACACGGATATCTGGAATGCACAAGTGGGAGCTCTCGTACCATCAGTATTCCGGCCACCACTGGCACCAGCTAGGATCCTCTATCTGACACCCCGCCCCTGATGGTGGTGAATATTTCTTCTTTTTGAAGACAGAGTGGTAGGTTCCAGGACTTTGCTTGGTCACCATGCACACTGATCTTTGCTGTCAGCTCTGACCTCATATCTGTCCCTCTGTCCCAGTTAATCCTGTTCGCATTTGAGAAGGAGCAGTGAACGACTTGGAGATGGAAACCCAGCCCCTTCCTTCTATGTTTCTCATTTCCTTAGAGCGCATCTCCTGACTGTATGGGCGCAGCCTTGAAATCACACAGTCTCCACCAGCTCGCGCCCTTGGGCCAATTAATTAAGTTTCCTGAGCCTCAGTTTCCTTATTTGGAATAAGTTATAATCCTGTTTGTAAAGACAGTAATTGTTCCCACCTTGTAGGCTGCTTGTATGGATTACAAAGAATTATTTCAAGCACCTGGTTGTGATAGGTGCTCCATCACGATCACGTTTTAGGGAGCCCCAAAGTAACCCCCACTGCTAGTAGAATAGGGCAGAGGAAAGAACCCATGTGTCCTTACTGCCAAGGTCATATCCCTGTACTTCAAGGTCAGATCTTTTTCACAGCACACTTTTAAAGACTTTCTTTTA
Source organism: Oryctolagus cuniculus (assembly GCF_964237555.1). Taxonomy (NCBI): domain Eukaryota; kingdom Metazoa; phylum Chordata; class Mammalia; order Lagomorpha; family Leporidae; genus Oryctolagus; species Oryctolagus cuniculus. The sequence goes on along the minus strand of NC_091447.1, from coordinate 42,725,846 downwards.
ATCATAACTGATGGGCTATTGATAGTTTACTCCACAGTTGCTCCTAGCTATCTGCCTTGTTGAGATCCGTGCTGTCGTTGGCCAGGGCTTTGTATACACTTACTCCAGGATTGGTGGTGGTGGTGGTGGTGGGGTTCATTCTCTGAGCAGCTTTCCCTCATCCTCCCTGGAACAGCTCTCCCTGGAGGAAATGGAATTGCATTTCATCAGCAGGGATTTAGATTAGACGGAAAGAAGCACTTCCTGACTGATGGTTTCCTTCCCTGAAGTCCTTAAAAATAGAATAGCTTCCCATTCGTCAGTTTTTAAGATGAATTTAGGAGTCCTTAGAATTCTGCCTGTTACTGATGCCACAGAACTGTATTTCTAAGAGGAACACACTTTATTGCATATACAAATTGGAGACAATTTAGAGAGCTCTTAATTTTTGTCCCCCAAAACAATAGGAAATGCTTTCTGTTCTTCCTCCGTCTATTAAGAGTGTAAAGATGGCTGGTGCCACAGCTCACTAGGCTAATCCTCCGCCTGTAGTGCCAGCACCCCGGGTTCTAGTCCCAGTTGGGGTGCTGGATTCTGTCCCGGTTGCTCCTCTTCCAGTCCAGCTTTCTGCTGTGGCCCGGGAAGGCAGTGGAGGATGGCCCAAGTGCTGGGGCCCTGCACCCGCATGGGAGACCAGGAGGAAGCACCAGGCTCCTGGCTTCGGATTGGTGCAGCATGCCGGCCGTAGTGGCCACTTGGGGGGTGAACCAATGGAAAAAGGAAGACCTTTCTCTCTGTCTCTGTCTCTCTCTCACTGTCTAACTCTGCCTGTCAAAAAAAAAAAAAAAAAAAAAAAAGTAAAGATTTATGCAAAGCTGCTTTAGCCAAGCTAAAAAAAATGATCAATGGAAAATATGAAGAAAGAGATTTAGGAAATACTTGCTTGACAAAGTTTTACATCTGTATTGCATATTTGGTTATTACCCACAAATATCATTAATTTCTCATTATTTGATATTTGAGTCAAATGTTGAAGAGCTTGGAGCTGGATCTGAAATTAATTCACTGGACTCCATAGTCTTGACGCCACCACGTGGCCAAATGAGATGAAATATAAAGTAACAGTGACATCTAGTGCTTCCTGTGTGTTACTGCGGCCGCTTGAGACGGACCTGAAACTCAGATCAAACTCTTAATATTGTATAAATTGTAGCCACACTGCACAAGACCTGGAAAATATTTTATATAGTTATTCTATTTATTAGAGAGGCAACGAGGAGGGAGGTAGGGAGAGAGAGAGAGTGAGAGAGACACTCCATCTGCTGGTTCACTGCTCCCAAATGTTCAGGAATTGAAGACTCAGTCGGAACCCAACTGCTTGAGCCTCTGAGAGTATTAGCAGAATCAGAAATGGAGCTGGGATTTAAATGTGTGCACTCTGGATTCAAATGTGTGCACTCTAATATGCATGCAACCCCATTCTTCTTCTTTTAAGAGCACATTAAAAAAAGTTTCCCAGCAGGTTAGAATGTTATTCTTTCATTGTTGTCTTCTAATTTAGTTTTAATGTATTGGAATGTGATCTGTGTGGTAATTGATGATCTAAAATTTTTGAGGCTTTTGAAAATTAATCTCTGTTGGATTTTTGTCATTCTATTGTACTTGAAAGAACATATATTCTGTCTTTTTTGTATTTTTGCATATTTCTCTATATATTTCTATATGAACCCATGAAGTCCAGATGTTAATTTGCTTGTTCAAATTTTTATATATTAAAGGAGTGAAAAAATTACTCTGACACAGATGATATAAAATCTTCATTTATGATGGCTTGTTAATATTTCATATTTTGTCAGTTTTTTGCTTTTCATTTTCTCTCTTTATTTACAGATCTATTTATTAATTTGAAAGGCAGAGCAAGAGCGAGAGTGAGAGAGAGAGAGAGAGAGAAAAAGAAAAAGAGCTCCTCCATCTGCTGATTCAGTCCCCAAATGGCTGCACTGGCTGGGAATGGGTCAGGCTGAAGCCAGGTGCCAGGAACTCCATCTGGGTCTCCCACATGAGTGGCAGGGACCCATGCACTTGGGCCATCTTCCGCTGCTTTCTCAGGTGCATTGGCAGGGAGCTGGATAGGAAGTGGAGCAGCTGGGACTAGAACCAATGCTCATGTGGGATGCTGGCATAGCAGGTGGTGGTTTAACCCACTGTGCATGACACCAGCTTGCTTTTTACTTTTCTATGTACATTGCTAAGTGCACATAAATTCATAGATGTATCTTCTTAGTGAAATGCCCTTAGCTTTTAATTATGTTGTTTCTCTCTTTATCCCCATTACTGCTGATTGCCTTGAATTCTATTTTATCTCTTATTAATATTGTTCCCTTGGACAGACTTTGCTTGATCTCTCTATTTATTTGAAAGTCAGAGAAAGAGAAGAAATAGAGAGAGAATGAATCTTCTATCCGCTGCTTCAGTTCCCCAATGACCACAATAGCCAGGGCTGGAGCAAGCCAAAGACAGCAACCCAGAGCTTCTTTCAGATTTTCCACGGGAGTGCAGGGGCCCAAGCACGTGGCCCATTTTTCACTGCTTTCCCAGGTACATTAGCAGGGAGCTGGATCAGAAGTGGAGCAGCCAGGACTCTAATCAGAGGTTTCCTGCATTTCTGACCTCCATTCATCGTGATCATTTTCATTTCTGTGCAGTAGTAGTCCATTCATATCCATCTGGATATACAGATATAAATCTTCTTTTCATTCTCCTATTGGTGGATATTTCGTTTTTTCACCAGCTTTTCCTTATTTCGTGCAGCACTAGAATGATGTTCTTTTGCATTTCTCCATGTGCACACGTGTGGAGAACTCTCTAAAGCAACTCTTTTGTTTGTTACTCCCTAAAAAAATCCTTAAAAACTAATTTCTTGCACATTTTTAAGATATTTAAATTTTTCATTTTAAATCTGAATAGCGGCAAAACATTGTAACGTTTGGATTCTTGTAAATATTCATATTTTAAGAGACAGCTATTCCCATGTCCCAGCAAGGCACTAGGCACCCCCATCAACATGAAGAAACAGGAGGAAGGTCTATCAGTCTACCTTAGTAATCTGAAAGTCACATTTTTTTTCTGCTTGAGTTTGCATTTCCATTCCACTATACTGTTTTATCCTAGTGCATTTTTTAAGGTTGGAAAAATAGCTTCTCAATCACCCTATCATTTTTCCCAGCAACAAATTATAAATCAAAATTTAAAAAACAGTCTCTCTCCATGACCCCTTCCCCAAACTCTGGATGTTAAAGCATTTTATTCTGGATCAAGTTATTAGCATTATTATTAATAGTAAAAATTTTTCAAAATAACATCATCATCATTTTGGTGAGTAGTTATTCAGCTGTTTTTCGATATGTTTGCATGACCCTGGAAAACATTACTTATTGCTAGGAAGATAGAAGTTCAAGAGCAATTCTCTTCCTGCTTTTTATTGCTATAACTGAAGCTGTTGAGAAATCTTGTTCACATAAATAAGTGGGTGGGAATCAGAATATTTAAACTATGTCAGCTATTTGAACTCATGATGAGCTTTATTGTTAAAAAATTAATGTACTTATCAAAATTATGTTAATGATCTGTCAACTGACAACTTAATTAGGACTGCCTTCAATTTCATTGTAATCAAAGATTTGGAAGCAACCTGACTTGCAAAATATTTTGTATAATTATTTACTTTCTCAGTTACACACTGAATGGAGTATAACAAATATACTGAGAAGAATTTAGTGATCTAAAGCAAACATCATTAACTATACCTTACTCTTTTACTTACTCTTTTACTCTTACTCTTTTACACCTTGTCTAATCCAGAATAATCAGAACATTTTGAGAAAGATAAATAAACTGTTAATTTCAGTATAGATTTGCTAATATAATAAGGTTTGATTAAATGCTATAATCTTTTAAAGATATTTTCAGCAAAATCTTAGAAACTGAATATGATAACTCAAAATCTAAGACACAGAGTTGTCAGGCCTATCAGCTAAATTAAACTGTAGGTTGGAAAAAATTAACTTTATTTTTAAATTCAGGTAAATTTCATGCATGTTTCAAGGTTTATTATAAAGGTCATTGAGAAACAAAAATGTATCTTTTAAAAATGTACTGGTAAAATAAGAGATTGATGTGATAGAGCTCTAATTAAATTATTCATCATATAAAGTCATAAAATAAAGTAGGACAGTGATGTTTGTTAATACCTGATTTAAAAACACAGTGTAAAATGTACCCCAAGTTACACACTCTATGTGAAACAAGGAATAAGCAACCATGTGGAATTTCTTTTGGTAAGAAAGCTGTGCGTGTGTTAAACTCTGGTTCAGGTTTTGGAAATAATTAGGAATCATGTAACAATTAGAAATAACTTCAATAATTTCAGTAGTTGAAATCAGACTTTTCTATCTAGAAAAAATAATGACATATTTGCTGTAAATACATAGAATCACAACTTATTGGAGAATAGAAACAATGAAACATTTTATAAGAGGATATCAGACCATCTTGTATAATTAATTATTGCTCAGTGATGATGTAATTGATATGAATACCTCATAATATAATTTGAGAAATGTTCTTTAACTGCTTAATAGCATATTTATTTACTAATTTTATTATTTAATAAAAAGTCAGCATATGCTTTGGTCCAATCACTTTGCAAATGTTGACTTATATCTCATAATAATCCTATGAAGTAGCTACTATAATTTTCACCACTTATAAAAGTTAAGGAAACTGAGGCATGGAGATATACTTTAAACACAGGTCATCAGAGGCACCTTATGTTTGCACCAAACAACATATATCGATTCTACAAGATAGTCATAGCATTTCCAACCTGAAATTGTATTCAGTATATTAAAAATGTTAGTTACAAAAAATAACTTTCATTTCTTTGTTTTAAAAATATTTACTTATTTATTGGAGAGGTAGAGTTACAGAGAGGGAGGTCTTCTGTCATTGGTTCACTCTCCAAATGGCCAGACCTGGGCTGATCCAAAGCCAGGACATTGGTGCAAGGTCCCAAGCACTTGAGCCATCTTCCACTGCTTTCCCAGGGCATTAGCAGGGAGTGGGATTGGAAGTGGAGCAACCAGGACTCGAACTGGTGCCCATATGGGATGCAGGTTTAACTTATGTCACAGCACCGGCCCCTCCAATTTCTTTTTAAACCAATCAGCATCACTAAGTTGTCCTGCTCCATTGTTCAAAGACTTATATCTTCTGAGGTGGGAGTGAGATTGAGACAGGCTGATGAGAGGTGAATACATTCAAGTGTGTGGGGAAAGTGCTCTTTCGGCTGTTTTCTACTGATCTTGCAACTGCTTTTAGGGGAATTCCTTCTCAAGAGATTGATGATAAGGGCGAGACAGAAGAGATGCGATCATTCTATGAATGTTTCTTTTCCCTATCTTCCTTGTCTACAGTACGTTTCTAGGTCTCAACATCCCAGAATGGGCCAAAATATCCTATTCCTTACACGTGGCTTCTCTGTACAAGACAAAAAGATGACATTTGGTGAACTGATCAACTTTTAAAGGAGAAAGCAACATTTCAAACTGCCTCTCTGTTCAGTATCCTGGAGTTCTTGGGGGTCGGACACCATAGCGGAGTTTAGAATGAGTTGGGGCATCTGCTTGTACCATTCAGAACTGGACACTGGTGCTCATAAACAACCCCCAAACTTCAGTGGCACAAAAGGGCAAAATTTAGTTACTTCTCAACCTAACGGCATCTTGCATTAGCTGAGGACTATCTCCGCTCTGAGACCCAGGCGGACACAGCTGCCTCATGCAGGCAGTTGGCCGATTTTTGCGGCCATGGGAAGAGATGTGGGGTGATGGAGTGATTTGTTCCGCGATTCAGTACTCTGCACTTGGAAAGAGGGGCAGGTGTTTGTAGGAGGAGAAGAGGAAAGGACAAGTTCTGCGCAGTGGAGGGAGTGGAACGGGCATGATCCCAGCTAGGTCACTTCCTTCCTTCCTTCCTTCCTTCCTTCCTTCCTTCCTTCCTTCCTTCCTTCCTTCCTTCCTTCCTTCCTTCTTTCTTTCTTTCTTTCTTTCTTTCACAGATATGAAAATCGAAATTCTGGAAGTGATTTCTTTCTCCGCACTGGCGTGGAGACCAGAAAGACTTTTGCGTAGCCCTAAAAGCTGCACGTGCTCCCGTCTGAAGGTCCACAGTTGAAGGGAGTACCCTCTGAAGTTGAATTGCTAGGTTTAAACACGCTCACGTTCCGCTTCATAGATTGCCGCGGAGGGGTGCAAGAGCGTGTTCTTTTGGCCAACAGTTTTTCCAGGATTTACCTTTTTGAGTCTTAAAAATCGTTACCAATCTCATGAGAGGAACTTGTTACCTATCGTTTTCTCTGCTATTGCCTCTCTTGAGGGTTAGGGGCCGTTCAGCTTTCCTTTTCTATAAATGGTGGTTTTGCCATTTCTTTTGTCCCTTTCCTGCTGTTTTTTTTTAAATGATTTTCTTGTCAATATATTAAAATATTCTTGTGTATTATACATCCAAACCTTTATTCGTTACCTATCACAGGTGCTTTTCTCTAACCCCATCTGGATTTATTGTTATTGTTTATGGTATGTATTTCTTTTTTTAATTTGGAATCTGCATACTGGTAGCTCCCAGGCTATTTCTCCAGCATGGATCTCTCCCTGAAAGCCTGGGAGAGATCTGCTTACTCAGCACCCTCCCCGGGATGTCTAATGCTCATCTCAGACCCACCACGGCCAACAAGGGAATTCCTGCTCTCCCCCCACAATGACCTCACCGACGTCTCCCTCGCCTCAGTGACTGGCAGCTCCCTCCTTTGTTAGGATAGGCAGAAACTCTGGGAAGCACTGTTCACGCTCCCACGCCCTATCCGTATCTATCCAGTCCTCCGGCAAGTACTGCTGACTGTGCCTGAAGATACACCAGGCTCTGCTTTTTGCCACCTCAAATGGCTTTCATCCTGGTGAAAGCCACATTACCTGTGCCTGGATAGTCACCCTGGACCATAACTTGTTTCTCTGCCTTCTTCCTTGTCCCACCCCTGTGCCTCGTCCATTCTCACGACAAAGGCTTGGGAAAATAAAAGATGGCTAATTTTAATACAGCTTTGAATGTCTGATGCTTTTGATAAAAGCTCTCAGAGAGATAAAATAGTTCCCATCTCACCCAGAATAAAATCTAATGTTTTATCATTGTTTATGTAAATTTATCAAGTCTTGGTGTGGGTGTTTAGCCTAGTGGTTAGCTTCCTGGTTAAGATTCCAGTGTGCAACATCGGAGTGCCTGGGTTCCATAACCAACTCTGGCTGCAGATGCCAGCTTCCCGTCAATGCCGACTCCTGGGGGGCAGCAGAGGTGGTCAGATAGTTGGGTTCTGCCATCTACGTAGGAGACCTGGGTTGCGTTTCTGCATCTTGGCTCCTAGCTTTGGCCTTGGCTCAGACCTGGTTGTTGCAGGCATTTGGGGAGTGAATTAAATGGTGGGAGCCCTCTATGTCTTTTTCTATTTCTCTTTCTCTCTGACTCTTAAATAAATAAGTAAATGATAGATAAAATTAAAATATAACAAAGAAATTAGAAAAACCCTAAAACCAAATACCTCTATGCTACCTTTTTTAATACCTTTTGGTGGAAGGATTGTGTGTGTGTGTGTGTGTGTGTGTGTGGTGGCAATACTTACTGTTCCATATAAATGTGTTAATCAAAGTCACTGAATTTTTGATGGTATTGAATCTTCAAAATCCAAATTATGGTGTTTTAAAAAATATCTTTCAGATGTTCAGTAAATGCTATGGCATTTTAAAAAATATAAATAGATCATACAAATAAAACATCTTTCAGGTCCTATATATATTTTCTAGTTAAATTTATTCCCTAGTATTTGATTTTTAAAATCTTGCATTCGGTCGCACTTGGCAACTAGTTACTGAGTGTTTACCAACTCCGAGCAATCGTTCTGGGTATTGACAACCTATAGCGATCGGCAAGAGATAGAAAACGTTCATTGTCACAGAGCTCACATTCCAGGAGAGAAAAGTAACAAAACAGCAAAGTCAACAGAGAGAAGCATGTAATACGGTAGAAGATGAAGGTGACCTGCGGTCAGCGAGGGAGGGCTGATGGCAAGCGCTGGCGATGTGGGGATTTCAGCGCCGAGGACATGCTGTGCCAGGCATGGGCAGCGGTGCAGGTGGAGGTCACGGGGGGCGTGGAGGAAGCTGTGCGTGGGGAGGCCCGTGGAGGGAGTTGTGGCGTGGGAGTGAGGAAATGCGTCCACTCCACCGGGAGCCGAGTCAGCTAGCTCTGCAGAGAAGAAATACGGCGGCGGGAGTCAGACCCGGGAGGGCTTTGGAAGTCGCCGGGTAATTTGGATTTCTTCTGTGTGAGTCACACAGCCAGTGGAGGGCTTTGCACAGCAGAGTGGCGTGGTCTGACGTAGGTTGTCATAGCAGCTCTGGTTGTCCTGCAGATGGGCAGGGGTGGGCAGGATGGAGCAAGAGTGCAGGCTAAGGGAGAGGAGAGGCGATGGAGGCTGGCACCGGGCGGCTGCAATGGAGCCGGGGAGAACGGGTCAGATTCTGGGTACCTACAGGAAGAAGGGCCAAAGTAACTTGCTGCCAGATCAGGTGTGGAGAGTGAGAAAATTCTGTGAGCTAGGGATGCCTCTGCTGCTTGCCAGACGGAATGGTCAGCGCGGAGAAAATTCCAGGAGCGAGTGTGGAGGCGTCTCAGACTTGGGATGCCTGTTAGAATCCAAGTGGAGACGCGCAGGAAGACACACTGAGGCGAGGTCTAGGCTGAGGTATAACTGGAGAAGACATTTGCAGGTAAGAGTTACAGTCCGGCCGCACTGTGGTGTAGTGGCTTAAGCTGCCGCCTGCAGCGATGGCAGGTTCGAGTCCGGGCTGCTCTGCCTCTGTCCAGCTTCCTGCTATTGCTCCTGGGAAGGCAGTGGAAGACGGCCCAAGTATTTGGGTCCCTGTCACCAATATAGGAGACTCTGATGGAGTTTCTGGTTCCTAACTTTGGCCAGGCCCAGTCCTGGCTGCTGTGACTATCTGGGGAGTGAACCAGCAGATGGAAGATCTCTCTCTCTCTGTCTTTTCTCCACTTTTCATTCTGCCTTTCAAATAAATACATCTAAAAAATTAAAATGTAAGTTTATTTTGTAGTAAAAAGTTTTGGAATCTAAGCATAGTTTTTTTTTTTTTTTTCATAATACACATTTACCACGAACTTTCAGAAAACCCTTCGTAGTAGCAGTATTTAGAGTCCAGAGCCAGAATGGGATCCTTGAGTAAGTCTGGACAGAGTAAAGACTCCAGAGGAGGCCTGGGGCCCTCCAACTTTGGAGGCCTTGGACTAGGAAGCTACAGGGAGGTAGAAATGTGCAGCTGGCTGGAACATACAAGGCAGATGCTTCCATACGTTTCTCATCACAGTGGACACATAAGATTTGTGCGTTTTGTTGTATTACTCTAAATTTTAAAAAATCCTTAAGTAAACAGACAAAAACTCTGAGATAAAGAAAAAATAGCACAGTAGACAGAGGATGAGCAGCCAGTGAGACTGGGAAAAAATGGGAAACAGAGTGTCTTGGAAGCCAAGAGCAGGCAGTGTTTCAGGAAGAGGTAAGTGATCACTTGTATGGAATGCCTCTGAGAAGCAATCCTGTAGCAATAATCAGTGGGGTCATGGTGGTGATAACCAGGTTAGTGTGGGCTTAAAGGCGAATGAAAGGAAGTGAGAGTGAATTTCAACAATCTGTTGAAGGAATTTTGCGGTAAAGTGTTGTAAAGGAAAGAAAAGATGGAGGAGGTATTTGGAAGGGGGAGTCAAGATAGTGTTTCTATTTGAACATTTCTCATAACATTTTAAAATATAGCATACATGCAGAAAAATATCTGACATATGCATAGTTGATTTTTACAAATTGTCCACTTCTGCACTGTTTATTTTTTAAAATTTTTCTTTATCCTTTATTTGAAAGGCATACGCACACAGAGAGGTTCCATTCCTGGTGCACTCCTCAAATCCTGGCAATAGTTAGGGATGGGCCAGGCTGAAACAGGGAGCTGGGTCTCCCACACAGGTGGTGGGGACCCCAGTAGCTGAACCATCATCTGCTTCCTCCCAGGATGCCTATTAATAGGAAGCTGGAACCGAGTGGAGCTGGGACTCAAAGCTAGGTGCTTTGACGTGAGACATAGGCGCCCTAACCAGTGTTTTAACTGCTTGGCCGAATGTGCTCTCCAACCATTGTTGACTTATATTTCATTTTCAGAAGTCAGTCTGTGATGTATTTTATCTTGCTTGATATTTATTTGGTTTATGCAGATTTATATTTTTATCAAATTTGGAAGCTTTTGGAAATTCTTCTTCAAATATTTTCCTGCCTCATGTATCTCCTTTTCTCTTGGAACTCTAATGAACAAAACTAGGCTGTTTGATGTTGTCTTGCAGGTGCTTTCAAATATACTCTCTGTGCTTCAGTTTTGATAATTTCTATTGATTTGCCTTTAAGGCTGTATATTGTTTCTACCACAGGGTATAGTCTCCTGCTAATCTTTCTTTGAAATCCTCATTTTAGAAACTATATCTTTCAGTTTTCGAATATTTATTTAGTTTTACTTATGACTTCTATTTTTTTGCTAATGTTGTCTGTTGATTCATTGTGATAATCTTTTCCTGAAATTTTTATATGCTATTTATAATGATTACCTTGAAGTCCTGTATTAATTGTATTATCTGGGTTATATTTAAATTTATCTCTATTTTTAATTGTTTTTCTTGTTACAGTAAAATTCTTATATCTTATTAGTTTCGATTGTATGCAAAACCCCATGAATAAGCAACAATTAGGATCTGAAGTTAGCATATTTTTTTCTTTTATTTTTCCCCCCAAAGTGTAAATTCTTCTATTTCTCAGTTGCCTAGGATGAGGAGCTAGCGTTTAGATTTCGCAAAGAGTTTATCTGAGCTTTAATTAAATTCCTTTTATTTCAGATTTCAAGTGGAAATTAAAATATGTGTCTTTGCTCTTAGGCCTGACCTCAGCTTTTCATCTTTCTGTACTGTGGATGCTATCTTTGATCTTGTCGGGATCTGATTTTGGATGCATTGGGTTAGAGTTTCCATTAGTTTGGTTTACAACTGAAGTTGTGTTGGGTGGCTCTGGAATCTAAATATTGAAAAACTGTGAGACTGAAAATTGTTTTCTGCCTTCTACTCTAGTTCCTACTGTTACTTATTCAGCCAAAAATACCATTGGAAAATATTTATAGTTTGAACAATTTATTTTCTTTTGCATTTTTTTGGAGGGGGAAGACTTTCAGACTCTACGTCATCATGCCACCCCACGTGGTTATTGAAATTTGACTGGTTTCTCCTTGTCCATGGAAATTCTGCTCCTCTGTTTATACCTGGCTTGATTACTTGCATCCAGGTGAGAAAGTGACTGCAATCATTTTCTCATCTAAAAGGGGCTTTTTCATTAATTGTTATTATTGTGTCCTTAAGAGTAAGAGCATCTCATTATAGTTGTAATGAAAAGAAAACCCTTACATTTATTTTGCAGTTTTTTTTTTAACAAAGATTTATTTACTAATTTGAAAGGGGGAGAGAGAGAGAGAGAGGGAAAAAGAGAGAGAGAGACAGAGACAGAGAGAGAAAGAAACAGAGAGAGAGATTGATTGCCCTTGCACTGGTTCACTCCCCAGGTAATTCCAACAACTGGATCTGGACCACTCTGAAGCCATGGGCCAAGACATCCATCTGGGCCTCCCATGTGGGTGGCAGGAACTCAAGTACTTGAGCCAGGTGAAACAGCAGGGACCTGGATCTGGAGCAGAGTAGCTGGGACTTGACCTGGTGTTCTGCTTTGGATGCAGGCATCCAGTGGCGGTTGAACCCGCTGCCCCACTGGGCCACCCCTGTCTGCTGTTTTCTTGTCATTACCATGGAGGGGACGATCTTTCCTATCCTACTTCTAAACTGGAAGTGGGACTCTTTTGTACTTTAAAAACATTCAGGTGCCAGTGATATGTTATAAACGGTGCATTTAAAGGATAAAATGTAACAAATTTTGACTTTTTATATTTCTGATTTTTTTTTCTTCTGCCTTAGGATATCCTTCCACATGATTTAAATGTTTTCAAGGTTATATGTGGCTTTTCAAAAAGTTTGTGGAAAAATGTGATTTAAAGGTGTTTATTTTGGTATAAAAATTCTGAAATTCATGCAGCTTTTTCATAATACATATTGCCCATGAATTTTTGCAGATGGCTCATAAATCGTATTTCCCACTGGAATATAGCTTCCCGAAGAGCAGCCTTCATTTCCTCAGGACTTAGAATGGTCTCTGGCACACAGACAATGCTTACTTTTATTTGATGAGAGAGAAAATGGATGAAGTGATAGAATGGCTTACCAGAAAATGTATAGGTTTTAACCTGGAACCAAATCTCTGCTAAGCCACTTATGGTTTGTATGATTCTTGAAACATACTTAACCCTTATTGAGTGTAGTTTTTTCTCATTGGTATAACCTGGAAGAGGGTAGCTGCCTCGTGATACTTAAACTAATGAAATTAGTTACAAGTAGAAGACAGGAAATAATGGGTTTTGTGAGGGTTCATGGATAAACGACAGGAGATGTGTAGTTAGTTCGATATTGTTTAGGCTCATGGCGTCTAGTGATTCTCGAAGGCGGCAGGTAGAGTCCTGGTGACATTCTTCAGTCTGATATCTGCAGCAAGGTGGCTCGCGGGCTCCACTGATCAGGACATGCCTCCTGTGCTGTCTTATATACTCAGTGTAAACTTTTAGGAAAGAATAGGCTGGAGGATGGCCAGGAAGGAGTTCAGTGAGGGATCTGGAACCTCTCAAAGTCCTCAGTGGAATGGTTTTAGATCTGATGATGAAGGATGGACCTTTGTGGAAAGACTAAGCAAAGACATGATTACTGTTGGCTAACACTGACCCGTGCTCAACAGGGAGGAGCTTGTCCTCGGTTCTGGAGGGATCGGTCAGCACCAGCTGGTCTCACGCACAAGGGCGTACATACATTGTCGCCTTCGTGTAGAGAAAAAGTCTCTCACGGGAGGACTGCCTGGTGAAGCAGAGCCTTTCCTGTTACCTGAAAGCATTCCGGTGGCCGAGTGACCACTTGTCGGGAAGAGGAGAGCAGGCCTTCCACGGGGAAAGGAACTTGGGCCAAGTGACCTTGGCAGACCCTTCCAACTCCAAGTTTCTGTAATCCCATGACTCACAAATTGGAAGCTGCTAAATAATACCAGATGGTTACTGCTAAGAGCGGGTTACTACTTAGCCTGGGAAGGGTTCCGAGAAGAAGATAAAAATAATTAGAAAAAGACTGACTCAGCCGAAGATGGGGATTTGTAAACAACCAAGGAGGCATCCATGTTGACAGAGAACAACAGATCAGCAGGGCTTCTGAGGCTCTCAGGACAAGCTGCTCCCCAGCAGGCACAGTTTGAGGTGGGATGGACAGGAATAACCTGAACCTGAAGCTCTGTGTTGTTGCCTGTTCTACTTCTGGTGTTACCCATAGCCCATAGTTCCATCATTAGTTGTTTCTTTTTGAACCTTAAAAATTTTGATTTTTCAGTGGTTGCTGATTAAAGTAAAACTGTTTGCTAAATAAAAACTTTTAAAATAGTGGGATGAAACTTTTTGAAATAAACTTTAATTTTTCAATTTTTTAAAAAAATTTATTTGAATGGCAGAGTGACACACAGAGACAGAGATCTTCCATTCATTGACTTACCCCCTAAATGGCTGCAATGGCCAGGGCTGGGCCAGGCCAAAGCCAGAAGCCTGGAAATCCATCAGGGTCTCTCATGTGGATGCAAGGACCCAAGAACTTGAGCCATCTTCTGCTGTTTTCCCAGGCACATTAGCAGAGAGCTGGATGGGAAGTGGAGCAGTCAGGGCTGGAACAAGTGCTCTGATATGAGATGTTGGTGTAGCAGCTTAACCTTCTGTACCACAATGCTGGCCCCTGAAATAAAATTTTATATGGAACCATAGTTTATAAAATTGAAAGCATTTTTTGAAGTGTACTAGATTAAATGAGTGTCAGAACGCACTATCTTCATATGCCATCTCCACTTTTCTTCCCTAAACAACTTCCTAAAGACCTTCTGTTAAAATTTTGGACACCACCAAATTTACTAGCAGACCAGGTATAATCAGTAATGAGTCAATCAACAAAATGACAGGTGTTAGTTCTTATCTATCAATACTAACCTTGAATGCACTTTTTACTTGTTGGACTCTGTTTAGTGGGGCCTTAAGCCCTTGACTGTACTGGAAATTAAAAATATGTTATCTAAAAACCAAATAGAGAGAGAGAGGAGGGGGAGAGAGGGATATGGTGGGAGGGAGAGAGTGAGGGTGGGAAGGAGAGGAGGGGTGGAGGGAGAAAGGGAATACCATTATATTTTTAGAATTATAACTAAAAATTTTAAACAATTTAAAAATTAAAGAAAAAATAATATTTTTGGGTCCTGTTGGGACAAAGCTCAGAAAATAAGCCTTGAGATCACTATCAGTCTTCAGTCAGGGTGGGGTTTTACAGAGTGACCCAAGGGGGAGAGAAAGAGGAAAAAGTTTTCCCCATGGTCTCATGTTAATGGGTCTGAGGCTCTAGGTTTCTGATTGAAAGAACGCGACTTTTCTTTAATGTTTGTATTTTTTCTGGACTTGGCTAAACTCATCCCACGTTAACCACATGCATCTTCAGGGCAAAGCACATAATGCATTGGTCAGGTCCCATCGGGAAGTAGATAACACGTGAAAATTAAGGTAATTTGGGGAAGAGCATGCACGAGGGTCCATACACAAAGGTGGAAGTGTAGGGAAATAATAAGCAGTGTCCCAGAGTTAGTGGGGCAGCGGCCCTTGCAGCCTGAAAGCACGAGAAAGGAAGAAGTTTCTGGAAACCGAAGGAGACAATCTTGTCAGGAGCCCTCTCCTGAAAGGAATCATCTCTTTTAGTCAGGGATGTGATCAAGATGAGACCTCGTAAAAAGGAAGCAGAGTAAGAAACACCCTTACTCTTGGCTTTCCCTCCGCTTTCTTGTTGAAGAGAGAAGAAATGGCCAACTCTGGCAGGGAGAGGATAAGAGGAAGCATTGACAGAGCCCATGCCTGTAGCTCTCTGGGCATGGGGGAGGGTGGAGAGTGGTCCGGAGTAAGTAGTCTTGGGACAATGGTAGCTCTTGGCACACACAATGCTCCTGTGGAGAGTAAAATCTACCAACCGAAACACGTGCTTTGCATGCCGGCTAATGCAAAGTCATGCACCAGGTGTGCAGAGGAGAAAACTGTTCATTCTAAAACCCTGCACCATGGGTCACTTTAGGGAACTGCTGAGCCTTGGGGTGTTGCACAGTGGCATCTGTGACCCTCTGAAGACTGGAGTGTGTTGTTCTCTGTCTTCATGGCGTCCTCAGAGACCAGCAGCTGCTACCTAATTCCACAGGCTTCCTCTGCACCATTTTCCCCACAAATCTCAAAGGCCAGACGCGAGTCAGGCTGCAGGTCCTCCCACTGTCTGTCACTGGCATTCGCTGCAAAGAAAATCTCAGTAACTGCTGCTACAGCGCGTCAGAGGCTGAAATGGTTTTAAGTTGTTTTTAAGTCATCTAAATTATTTATATATGCTCCATATATCCACATAGAATACATATTATTCGTATTATACACACATATGTGCACACTGATGTATACACATATTTATTCATCTTCTGAAATTTATAGTCGAAAAAGACTTGCAAAATTGACCAAAAAAAGGTCATCTTGAAAAGTCCCATTACTATTAAGGAAACAGAAACCATGCTTTTACTTTCTCTCACAAAGACAACACAAGTCAAACAGATTTACAATTTAATTATAAGTTAATTATACATTTCAGGAAATGTATTATTAATACAAGTAATGTAAATAATATGAATAAATTGACATAAAGGTAAAGTATTTGTTTACTCACTTTGAAAATTATCGGTATAAACTTTTAATAGTATTCTTCTATTACCTCTTTAATTAAAAAAGTCATTTGAGATGATTGTAGATTCATATGCAGTTGTAAGAAATAATACAGAAAGATCCAATATATTCTTTGGCTAGTTTCCCCAATGACGACATGTTGGAAAACTATAATATGAAATTGCAAGCTGCATTTTGACTTGGAAACATCAAGATACAGAACAATTCCATCCCCACAATGGTCTCCTGTCCTTTAATAACCACACCCATCTTTCTCCCTATTTCTCCAGACGCTGGACCTTGACTCCTGGTGACCACTAATCTGTTCTCAATTTATGTAATTTTGTCATTTCATGAATGTAATACAACAGAAATCATGAAGTATGTTAACTGTTGTTCTTGGTTTTTTTTACTCATCCGATTCTCTGAAGACCCACCCAGCTCACTGTGTGTATCAGGAGTTCATTTCATTTTATTGCTGAGTTATATTTCATAGTATGGTGTTCTTCAGTTTAACTGTTTCCCTGTTGAAGGCATCTGGTCTGTGTCCAGTTTGGGGATATTATAAATGAAGCTGCTTTATGCAGGTATGTGTAGACTTTTGGGTGAATCTAAGTTTTCATTTTTTAATTTCATGTCTTCCTTTCATTAAACGTCCAGGACTACAATGGTTAGATCATATGACAGTTGCATGTTTAGATTTTAAAGAAACTTTCAAACTGTTTTCCAAGGTGGTCGTCTCATTTTATATCCCAACAGCAATGTCTGAGTATTCCCGTTTCTCAGCATCCTTCCAGGAATTGCTGTTGGCGCTGTTTTTTATTTTAGCCATTCTGAAACATGTATAATGCTATCACACTGTGCTTTTAAAATATTTTTAAAGATTTTATTTATTTGAGAGAGAGAATTATAGACAGAGGTGGGAGAGACAGAGAGAAAGGTCATGGTGAGCAATGTGAACAAGCAGATGGAAGATCTTTGTCTCTCTATCCCTCTATCTTTGAATTCCATTTTCCATTAGCTTTCTGAAGTATCGTATTCTAGGTATTGGCTCTTAGCCAAATATGTGGTTGCTATATTCTTTCATTATGTATCTTGTATTTTCGTCTTTCACAGACTCAAAATTTTTTTTTGATTAAAGCTTATTTTTCTTTTTATGAGTTTTGCTTTTGGGGGAAAGTCTAATAATTCTTTCGCTAGTTCTTTTTTATTTATTTAAGGTAAGCAAGTTTCCAGGAATTCATATATACAGATTTAGAAACATAGTAATATTCCCCACCCTACCCTTCCTCCAGCCCAAGCTTCCACCCATCCTCCTCCTTCCTCTCAAATTCCCTCTCTTAATTTTTACAATGATCTACATTCAGCTTACTTTATACTCATAACATTAACCATACATTAAGTAAATAGTTCAACAAATAGTAAGAAGAAAAAAAACGCTGTCCCTCAACTGTAGAGACACGGGCTATAAACAATCATCTAATCTTAAAATGTGAATTTCATTCCTATACATTATTTTTGGTACTGTATTAATCACTGGAGATCAGAGAAAACATAATTTGTCTTTTTGAGACTGGCTTATTTCTTTTTTCAAAAAATCTATTTAAGGAATACAAGTATCTTGCATTTCATATATACAAATTCAGTAGCATAGTGATTCTTCCTATCCTATCTCTCTCCCTCTGATACTCCCACCCTTCTTCCTCTTCCCTCTCCCAATCCCATTCTTAATATTTTTATAAATATTTTCAGTTAACTTTATACCCATAAGATTAACCTTACACTAAATAGAGAGTTCAATAAATAGTATGAAGAAATAAGGAAAAATAAACAAACCAAAAACATTGTTCCTCAACAGTAAAGGGCTGTTCAAAATCATTGCATTACAAAGCATTAATTTCACTTCTATAGATTACCTTTTAGGTACTCTACTAGTTACCACAGATCAAAGAGAACATATGCTATTTATCTTTTTGGGACTGGCATATTTCACTAAGTATAATGTTTTCCAGTTGCATCCATTTTGTTGCTAGTGACAAGATTTCATTTTTGTCCTGCTGTGTAGTATTTCGTAGTGTGGTATATACCCTGATTTCTTTATCCAGCCTTCAGCTGATGGGCGTCGGGGTTGATTCCATATCTTATTTATTGTAAATTGAGATGTGGTGAACATGGGGGTACAGATAACTCTTTCATATGCTGATTTCATTTCCTTTGGGTAAATTCCCAGGAGTGAGTTTGCTGGGCCATATGATAGGTCTATGTTCAGATCTCTGAGGTATCTCCATACTATCTTTCATAGTGGTTACACAAGTTTACATTCCCATCAACAGTGGATTAGGGTACTTTCCCCCACATCCTTGCAGCATTTGCTGTTTGTTGATTTCCCTATATGAGCCATTCTAACTGGGGTGAGGTGAAACCTCATTGTGGGTTTGACTTGTATTCCCTGATGGCTAGTGATCCTGAGCATTTTTTAAAAAGATTTATTTATTTATTTTGAAAGTCAGAGTTATACAGAGAGAGAAGGAGAGGCAGAGAGAGAGAGAGAGAGGTCTTCCTTCCGCTTGCTCACTCCCCAGCTGGCCACAACAACCAGAGCTACACTGAATCGAAGCCAGGAGCCAGGAGCCTCTTCTGGGTCTCCCATGTGGGTGCAGGGGCCCAAAGACCTGGACCATCCTCCACTTCTTTCCCAGGCCATAGCAGAGAGCTAGATGTGAAGCAGAGCAGCCAGGACACGAACCGGCGCCCAGGGGATGCTGGCACTGCAGGCGGCAGCTTTGGTGGAGTCTTTTGGATCCCCTATATATAGAATCATGCCATCTGCAAATAGGGATAGTTTGACCTCCTCCTTCCCAATTTGTATCCCTTTGATTTATTTTTCTTGCCTAATGGTTCTCGCTAAAACTTCGAGGACTATATTAAGTAGCAGTTGTGAGAGTGGCACTCTGCACTCTTGTCTGGTTCTGGATCTTAGCGGGACTGGAAACTGGCTTGTTTCACTGATTAGGCACCTTAGTCACACTTGAACTATGCCTCTGTGGCTTAGTAGAATGGCTGCCCTTTCAGTGACTATACAGAGGCATGTGCTGGGTGTGGCCAGGGAGCTCTGGTCAGTGCTCCAGGGTGGGGCAAGAATCCAGGATGACACCCAAGTTGGGTATGGGAGCCTCTTGTTAGTAGAAAGGAAGGTATTATCACCTGTGTTGGCATAATCACACCCTCACCTCCTCTCTTCCAAGGTGATTGGTCCTGGGTGTTAGCCTACAGTGTGTGCAAACTCATCCATTCTGCCTCATGAACCACACAAAGAATCTGTGCAGTCCTTAGTGTGAGCATGGATCCCACTGCAGTGACCCACTCCAGGCAATTGAGGGGCTCTGAGTGTGTGGAGCTAAACACAGTGATTGCCCAGCTATCTGGCTACACCCTGCACCCTGTTGTGTCGTAACAAAGTTCCCACAGTCTCAGCACACAAGGCTCCCACAGACATGGGTTGCAGAGAAGCCACTCCACCCTGCTAGCCTGTTCCATCCATGGAGAGGCAGAGGTGTTCCCATGGCCAGCTGCCTGTGGGTGCTCCACGTAGGTTCAAGATGCCCATTGTTTGCTGGGCATGTGCACAAGAGCTGCTGCAGCTGCTACTTAGTTCCAAAATGGCACCGCCTTCTCTCAGCAGTCGCCAGGCACTGTTGTGGGTGGTGAGGGGTGGGGAGAGGGAGAGCCCCCCTTTTTTCATTGGGTTACAGATACCCTGTTCCCCTTAGGCCAGACTCAGGCGATGTAGTCCGCCAGGCTCTCCCCCCCGGCTCTCTCACCAGTGGTGTGGGCGGCAGCAGTCTGATCTCACCTGGCTCTCCATAGTTGGTGCTTTCTCTGGTTCTCAGCTGCTGGGGTCATGTGTTGCGTCCATGCTAGCTGCTACACGTCCGCACCTTCCATCCAGCTGCGTGACATCCATCTTCCTTCTGTGGAATTTCCACTGCAGTTTTCTTTTATTTTTTTTTAACTTTTATTTAGTAAATATAAATTTCCAAAGTACAGTTGATGGATTACAATGGCTCCCCCCCGGAATAATTTCCCTCCCACTCACACCCCTCCCATCTCCTGCTCCCTCTCCCATTCCATTCACATCAAGATTCATTTTCAATTATTTTTATATACAAAAGATCAATTTAGTATATATTAAGATTTCATCAGTTTGCACCCACACAGAAACACAAAGTGTAAAATACTGTTGCAGTGCTAGTTATAGCATTACTTCACATTGGACAACACATTAAGGACAGATCCCATATGAGGAGTAAGTACACAGTGACTCCTGTTGTTGACTTAACAATTTGACACTCTTGTTTATGGCGTCAGTAATCTCCCTAGGCTCTAGTCATGAGTTGCCAAGGCTATGGAAGCTTTTTGAGTTCTCCGACTTTGATCTTATTCCGACAGGGTCATAGTCAAAGTGGAAGTTCTCTCCTCCCTTCAGAGAAAGGTACCTCCTTCTTTGCTGGCCCCGTTCTTTCCACTGGGATCTCACTCACAGAGATCTTTCATTTAGGTTTTTTTTTTTTTTTTTTTTTTTTGCCAGAGTGTCTTGGCTTTCCATGCCTAAAATACTCTCATGGGCTCTTCAGCCAGATCCGAATGCCTTAAGGGCTGATTCTGAGGCCAGGGTGCTATTTATGACATCTGCCATTCTATGAGTCTTCTGTGTATCCCGCTTCCCATGATGGATTGTTCTCTCCCTTTTTGATTCTATCAGTTACTATTAGCAGACACTAGTCTTGTTTGTGTGATCCCTTTGACTCTTAGGCCTATCAATGTGATCAATTGTGACCTGAAATTGATCACTTGGACTAGTGAGGTGGCATTGGTACAGCCACTTTGATGGGATTGTATTGGAATCCCCTGGCACGTTTCTAACTCCACCATTTGGGGCAAGTCCAGTTGAGCATATCCCAAATTGTACATCTCCTCCCTCTCTTATTCCCACTCTTATATTTAACAGGGATCACTTTTCAGTTAAAATTTAAACACCTAAGAATAATTGTGTGTTAATTACAGAGTTCAACCAATAGTACTAGAACAAAAAAATACTAAAAGGGATAAAGTATTACATTGTACATCAACAGTCAGGACAAGGGCTGATCAAGTCAGTGTTTCTCATAGTGTCCATTTCACTTCAACGGGTTTCCCCTTTGGTGCTCAGTGAGTTTTCACTGATCAGGGAGAACATATGATATTTGTCCCTTTGGGACTGGCTTAATTCACTCAGCATAATGTTTTCCAGATTCCTCCATTTTGTTGCAAATGACTGGATTTCATTGTTTTTGACTGCTGTATAGTATTCAATGGAGTACATGTCCCATAATTTCTTTATCCAGTCTGCTGTTGATGGGCATTTGGGTTGGTTCCAGGTCTTAGCTATTGTGAATTGAGCTGCAATAAACATTAATGTGCAGACAGCTTTTTTGTTTGCCAATTTAATTTCCTTTGGGTAAATTCCAAAGAGTGGTATGGTTGGGTTGTATGGTAGGGTTATATTCAGGTTTCTGAGGGATCTCCAGACTGACTTCCATAGTGGCTTGACCAGTTTGCATTCCCACCAACAGTGGGTTAGTGTCCCTTTTTCCCCATGTCCTCTCCAGCATCTATTGTTGGTAGATTTCTGAATGTGAGCCATTCTAACTGGGGTGAGGTGGAACCTCATTGTGGTTTTGATTTGCATTTCCCTGATTGCTAGTGATCTTGACCATTTTTTTTCATGTGTCTGTTGGCCATTTGGATTTCCTCTTTTGAAAAATGTCTATTGAGGTCCTTGGCCCATCTCTTAAGTGGGTTGTTTGTTTTGATGTTGTGGAGTTTCTTGATTTCTTTGTAGATTCTGGTTATCAACCCTTTATCTGTTGCATAGTTTGCAAATACTTTTTCCCATTCTGTCGGTTGCCTCTTCACTTTCCTGACTATTTCTTTTGAAGTACAGAAACTTCTCAATTTGATGCAATCCCAATAGTTAATTTTGGTTTTGACTGCCTGTGCTTCTGGGGTGTTTTCCAAGAAGTCATTGCCGGTACCTATATCTTGCAGGGCTTTTTCAATGCTCTCTAATAATTTGATGGTGTCAGGTCATAGATTTAAGTCTTTAATCCATGTTGAGTGGATTTTTGCGTAAGGTGAAAGGTGGGGGTCTTGCTTCATGCTTCTGTATGTGGAAATCCAATTTTCCCAGCACCATTTATTGAATAGACTGTCCTTGCTCCAGGGATTGGTTTTGGATTCTTGATCAAATATAAGTTGGCTATAGATGTTTGGATTGATTTCTGGTGTTTCAATTCTGTTCCATTGGTCTGTCCATCTGTTTCTGTACCAGTACCATGCTGTTTTGAGAACAACTGCCCTGTAGTATGTCCTGAAATCTGGTATTGTGATGCCTCCGGCTTTGTTTTTGTTGCACAAGATTGTTTTAGCTATTCGAGGTCTCCTGTGTCTCCATATGAATTTCAGCATCATTTTTCCAGATCTGAGAGGAATGTCTTTGGTATTTTGATTGGTATTGCATTGAATCTATAAATTGCTTTTGGGAGAATGGACATTTTGATGATATTGATTCTTCCAATCCATGAGCATGGAAGATTTTTCCATTTCTTGGTATCCTCTTCTATTTCTTTCTTTAAGGTTTTGTAATTTTCATCATGGAGATCTTTAACGTCCTTGTTTAAGTTTATTCCAAGGTATTTGATTGTTTTTGTAGCTATTGTGAATGGGATTGATCTTAGAAGTTCTTCCTCAGCCACAGCATTGCCTGTGTATACAAAGGCTGTTGATTTTTGTGCGTTGATTTTATACCCTGCTACTTTGCCAAACTCTTCTATGAGTTCCAATAGTCTCTTAGTAGAGTTCTTTGGGTCCCCTAAATAAAGAATCATATCATCTGCAAAGAGGGATAGTTTGAGTTCTTCCTTCCCAATTTGTATCCCTTTAATTTCTTTTTCTTGCCTAATAGCTCTGGCTAAAACTTCCAGAACTATATTGAATAGCAGTGGTGAGAGTGGGCATCCCTGTCTGGTACCAGTGGGAATGCTTCCAACTTTCCCCCATTCAATAGGATGCTGGCCGTGTGTTTTTCATAGATTGCTTTGATTGTATTGAGGAATGTTCCTTCCATACCCAATTTGCTTAGAGTTTTCATCATGAACGGGTGTTGTATTTTATCAAATGCTTTCTTGGCGTCTATTGAGATAATCATATGGTTTTTCTTCTGCAGTCTGTTAATGTGGTGTATCACATTGATTGTTTTGCAAACATTGAACCATCCCTGCATACCAGGGATAAATCCCACTTGGTCTGGGTGGATGATCTTTCTGATGTGTTGTTGCATTCTATTGGCGAGAATTTTATTCAGGATTTTTGCATCTATGTTCATCAGGGATATTGGTCTGTAATTCTCTTTCAATGCTGCATCTTTTTCCTGCTTAGGAATTAAGGTGATGCTGGCTTCATAGAAAGAATTTGGGAGGATTCCCTCTTTTTCGATTGTTCTGAATACTTTGAGAAGAATTGGAGTTAGTTCTTTAAATGTCTGGGAGAATTCAGCCGTGAATCCATCTGGACCTGGGCTTTTCTTTGTTGGGAGAGCCTTTATTACTGTTTCAATTTCTGTCTCAGTTATGGGTCTGTTTAAGTTTTCTGTGTCTTCCTGGTTCCATTTAGGTAGGTTGCATGTGTCCAGGAATGTATCCATTTCTGATAGGTTTCCATGTTTGCTGGCATACAAGTCCTTGTAGTAATTTCTGATGATTCTTTTAATTTCTGTGGTGTCTGTTGTTACGTTTCCTTTTTCATCTCTGATTTTATTGATTTGGGTCTTTTCTCTTCTTTTTTTTAGTTAGTTGGGCCAATGGGGTGTCAATTTTGCTTATTTTTTTTTTCAAAAAACCAGCTCCTCATTTGCTGATTTTTTGTAATTATTTTGGATTCAATCCTGTTGATTTCTTCTCTGATTTTAATTATTTCTCTTCTCCTACTAGATTTGGGTCTGGTTTGCTGCAGATTTTCTAGATCCTTGAGATGAATTGAAAGCTCATTTATTTGGTGCCTTTCCAATTTCTTGATGTAGGCACCTATTGACATAAACTTTCCTCTTAACACTGCTTTTGTTGTATCCCATAAGTTTTTGTATGTTGTGCTGTTAGCCTCATTTACTTCCAGAAAATTTTTGATTTCTCTTTTGATTTCTTCTATGACCCATTGTTCATTCAGGAGCATGTTGTTCAATCTCCATGTGTTTGCATATGCTCTAAGGATTCCTGAGTTGCTAATTTCCAACTTCATTCCTTTATGGTCTGAGAAGCTGCATGGTATGATTCTAATTCTTCTGAATTTGCTGAGACTTGCTTTATGGCCTAGTATGTGGTCAATCCTAGAGAAGGTTTCATGTACTGCTGAGAAGAATGTAAATGCTTTATGTGTAGGATGAAAAGTTCTGTAGATATCTGTTAGATCCATTTGAGCTATAGTGTCATTTAAATCTACTGTATCCTTGTTGAACTTCTGTCCTATTGATCTGTCTATTTCTGTGAGTGGAGTATTGAAGTCCCCCAGTACTATTGTATTGGGGTCTAAGTCTCCCTTTAAGTCCCTTAACAAATCTTTTAAATAAACCGGTGCCCTGTAATTAGGTGCATATACATTGATAATCATTATATCTTCCTGTTGAATTGATCCCTTAAACATTATATAGTGCCCCTCTTTATCTCTCTTAACAGTTTTTGTGTTAAAGTTTATGTTGTCTGATATTAAGATGGCTATGCCTGCTCTTTTTTCATTTCTGTTGGCATGGTATATCTTTTTCCAGCCTTTCACTTTCAGTCTGTATGCATCTTTGTTGGAAAGATGTGTTTCTTGTAAGCAGCAAATAGATGGGTTTTGTTCCTTAACCCAGTCAGCCAATCTGTGTCTTTTAACTGGACAGTTCAGGCCATTAACGTTCAATGTGACTAATGATAAGTAGTAACTTTGCCCTGCCATTTGCGAAAGATATTTTCTAATATATGCTTTGAACTTCCTGTGATCTTTTGCTGTGAGGTTTCCTTCCTCTATCTTCTTTCATATTGATGACCATGTTTCTGTGTTTCTGTGTTTAACACATCTTTAAGCATCTTTTGCAGGGCTGGATGAGTGGCGACAAACTCTTTCAATTTCTGTTTGCCATGAAAGGTCTTTATTTCACCTTCATTCACAAATGAGAGCTTTGCAGGATATAATATTCTGGGCTGGCAGTTTTTCTCTCTTAGTACCTGGGCTATGTCTCTCCATTCCCTTCTAGCTTGTAGGGTTTCTGATGAGAAGTCTGCTCCGAGTCTAATTGGAGATCCTCAGAGATTTATCTGATGTTTCTCTCTTGCACATATTAGAATCTTTTCTTTATGTTTCACTGTGGTGAGTTTGATTACAACGTGTCGTGGTGAGGATCTCTTTTGGTCATGTTTACTAGGGTTTCTATGAGCTTCCTAGGATGTCTCTGTCCTCCTCCAAACCCAGAAAGTTCTCTGCTAGTATCTCACTAAAAAGGCCTTCTTATCCTTTCTCTCTCTCCATGCCTTCAGGAACTCCTAGAACTTGAATGTTGGGTTTTTTAATAGTATCCTGTAGATTCCCAACAATATTTTTTAGATTTCTAATTTCCTCTTCTTTTCTTTGGTTTGACTGTATCCTTTCCTGTGCTCTGTCTTCTAAGTCCGATATTCTCTCTTCTGCTTCACCCATTCTGTTTTTAAGGCTCTCTAATGTGTTTGTCATTTGATCTATTGAGTTCTTCATTTCATTTTGATTTCTCTTCACCAGCACACTTTCCTGTTCTACTAGTTTCTGCGTTTCATTTTGATTCCTCCTCAAGATTTCATTTTCTCAAAGGAGATTTTCTATCCTGTCCAGTAAGGATTTCCGTAGCTCAAGCATTTGTTTTTGAAAACTTCTAATTGTTCTTATCATAATTTTTTTGAAATTGGTATCTTGCATTTCTTCCATCTCATCATCTTCATAATCTTGGCTTGGGGTGTCTTGTTCATTTGGGGGTGTCATAGGTCTTCCTTGTTCTTGTTTCCTTGGTTTCTGCATTTATTGCTTGGCATTGTGGAGATATTCTTTGGATTCTTCTTCCCTCACTGTGGTGTTTTTTCTTGTTATACTATGACTGTATTAAGTGGACTCTCTGCTTTTGATGGAGCCTTAGAGGCTTGAGGTGGGTGTGGCCTGAGAGCTCTGTTTGGTTCCTCAGGGTTAAGGGTGTGCCAAAGGTGACACTTTCCAGGTTAGGTGTGGTAAATCTCTCTTTCTTTCTTTCTTTTTTTTGATTCAAAAGGGAAGTAATTCTGCACAGCTGAGCAGAATTGGAGGTAGTTAGCAGACAAATGATATACCCACAGGAGCCAGAGATTGGAAGCTCTTTCCCAAGGACCACACAGGGAATCTGATCTGCCCTCAGTGTGGGCTCAAATTCTCCTGCAGTCTCCCACTGGGTTGCCAAGGTTACCAAATTGTAGTGTCTCTGGAGAGTACTCACGTGAATTCCGTGAGTTCTCTAACCCACCGTCTCTTTTTTCACAGTCTCAGTTCATTAGCACCACACATTCACTAGGTCCTAATCTCCTGTTATTTCACCGCTCCCCCACCCCACCCAGAGTCAGGTTTTTCTGCTTGGCTGAGAGCGGGTGCAGCCCTGAGGTTGCCCCACTTATGACGTATGTCCAAAATGGCGCCTGCTCTTTGTCTTGCTCGCCTTTGAGAGGTGAGCGGAGAGAGAGAAACTTGTGTCCGTATTAGTCACTTTTTTTTTTCCTCTCTCTTCTAGTTAGCCTGGCGAACTTTCCCTCTAGTCTCCTCTTTCCGCTTTTCCGCCGGTGTCTCGTGCTATTGAGGTTCGGCTCACCTTGCGTTCCAGCACTGGTGTGTTGAGTCTGCCGCTGGTGTCCCAAACCGTGGGCTTCCACACTCTCCACACAGGTCCACTGTGAATCACTAGTACCGGAAGAGTTTCCTCTGCTGTTTCTTCCCCTACTCTTCCTTAAACCTGCAGTATCTCCACTTTTATTAAACTGTCTCTTCCCAGACTATCAGTGTGCTCCCTTCCTATTCTGCCATCTTGCTGCTCTCCCTCCACTGCAGTTTTCTAGTTTTCTCTCTAACTCTCCCCTGAGAATGTACTTTCACCATTTTTTTTACTGCTCTCCCTTAGCCTAGTGCAGTATGCCCTTCCCTATTCTACCATCTTAGAATTCCCAGTCATTATTTCTTCTAGTACTTTTTCAGTTCTGCATTGCTTTTTTATTCCTTTTGAAATTCCCACTAAATGAATATTAGGCTTTTTTGTTATGGTCACACATATCATACATATCAGTGAGAGAGAGAGACAGAGAGAAAGGTCTTCCTTCTGTTGGTTCACTCCCCTAATGCCACTACAGCTGGCGCTGCACTGATCCGAAGCCAGGAGCTAGGTGCTTCTTCCTGGTCTCCCATGCAGGTGCAGGGCCCAAACACTTGGGCCATCCTCCACTGCCCCCCTGGGCTACAGCAGAGAGCTAGACTGGAAGAGGAGCAACCAGAACTAGAACCTGGCACCCATATGGGATGCAGGCACCACAGGCGGGGGATTAACCAAGTGAGCCATGGCGCCAACCCCCATTTTAGTTCTATAGATTACCATTTAAGTACTCTATTAGTTACCAGATGTCAGGGACAATATATGGTATTTGTCTTTTTGTGACTGGCTTATTTCACTAAGTATAATGTTTTCCAGTTGCATCCATTTTTTTTTTTTGCAAATGACACTATTTCATTTTTTTTTTACCACTGTGTAGTATTCCATGGTGTCCATATCCCATAATTTCTTTATCCAGTCTTCAGTAGACAGATGTCTGGTTTCATTCCATATCTTAGCTATAGTGAATTGAGCTGCAATAAACATGGGGGTACATATAACTCTTTCATATGCTGATTTCATTTCCTTTGGGTAAAATCCCAGGAGTGGGATGGCTGGGTCATAGTGTAGGTCTATATTCAGGTTTCTGTAGTGCTGCTCGGACATCCAAAACCTCAATTGTCCTAGCTGAGTAAATGTGATCCATTTTTGTCTTGGACCTGGAACTATTTTAATTTAGTTTTATTTGTTTTTAGTGTTTGTGACAGTTATGAGAATGCACTTTGCTGATTTCTGACTGCAGAAGGCTTAATTGCACAAGAGCCCTAGCTTCTGGGCTCTGAAATCCATACCCACGTTTGTACCAATACCATGCATTCCATCAGCTTTCCTCAGCCAATGATTGCTCTCAACAGGGATACTAAAGAAGATAGCCAATGTTTGATTTTGGTTACAGTTCTCCCGAGAAATGGATCCAATAATCTCTTTCTCTGTGTATCTCTATACATAATATAGAGATCCATATAGAGTGCCAAGGATGTATGAGGGTACGTCAAAGTGTTTGTCATAATGAAATTCAAAGATAAGTTTGTTTTGATGCAAAAAATTTTGAAATTCACCATAGTCTTTTCATACACATTGTCCTTGAACTTTTTGTCAATTTCTTGTATATACAAACTCATATGAGTGTTCAAACACAAACCCACATACACATACACCATACATATATATGGAGAGAGAAGGATGGAAGGAAGGGAGGGAGGGAGGGGAGGAAGGAAGGGGGAAAGAGGAAGGGGGAAGGAGGAAGGAGGGAGGAAGGAGAAAGGAGGAAGGAAGGAGGAAGGAGGAAAGGGGACTGAGTTGTGGTCAGACTGAGAGAGTTAGGCTCCCAGCATGCAAGTCTGACCCAAATGAAGGAAAGAAAGGAAAGACAGAAAGATCCTTGACTTTCCAGACCCCCAATTTCCCTGCTAGATTGTCTCTCTAATGAAGTATTTATGCATTTAATCCTTTCTTCCCATTTGCTTATTGGAGGACCTGAATTAACAGTTGTTTTTTTTTTTTTTTTTTTTTTTGCATTAGTTTGATGAAAGGGGAAGGCAAAATGTTAACTTTAGAGTATTATGTAACATCTCTAATTGTGGGGAGCAGGGCCTGTCTTCCACAACATGGCGAAATAAGTGCTGAGACTACCGAGACTAGACTAGACCACTGAGACTATTAAGACTAACTCTATGCATCTGATCTCCCATCATATGGTGCTGAGAGAGAGTAAACAAATCTTACACAGCTGCTTCGTTAATTAGCTGATTCCTGACCCAACCCCTGTTTGGAGGAAAGCGGCGTGCTCAGCACGTGGGCAGCAGAGCACGGATTGGTGGGAGAGGACTATAAAAGGGGGAGAGAGACAACATGCGGGGGCCCCCTGAGAGAGTCGGTGGGAGAGCTCGCTGGTGCCGCTACTCCGTGAAAGCGGGGGAGCGGCGGGGGTGCCTCCGCGGAGGAGCGGCAGCAAACTGGGAAGGGCTGGGGAAAGAGAACAGCGCAGGGTCCGGTGTCGTTCCTCCGCGAGCCTGCAGGGGAGCGACATCTAATGGAACAAGAGACATAATCTTTAAACATGAAACCACAACTGCTACTAATGATAATAATAATAGCATTAGTGCTACAAAGAGAGAACTCTTCCTCACTGCACATCTTGGTGAGTTTGTACCATTTCCCCACATGTCTGGAAACCTGCCACATGGTGCAGAGAGAGTTGAGAGTAGAACCTCTTTTTGGAGCTTGAAGCTCTTTGGAAGCACATGCCAAAACTTCCATAAATTGGAAACAAGTAGGTGTTAGAAGTGATAGCTAAAAACAAAGACAAACTTCAATAACTTCCCAAGCACATACCATTCATTAATTCCATTTGAGGGCCCCTCAACTGCTTTATTAGAAAACAGCAAGAGGATTAGATGAGCGGGTGAAGACCGAGCCAGGTTAAGGTGTCACTGTCATCACTCTGGAATGGTGAAAGAAATTTGCTTTTTAAGGTTATGTGTCGGTGTCATGTCAGTTTCAAACTGAAATGTGTGCTGGAGATAAGACTTAAGGCATGGGGCTGGTGGTGGGGGGCGGGGTTTTGTGCTGGCTGTCTTGCTTGTTCCTTCAGACACTCTCCTGTAGCCTGCTTATCGCGATCAACTGTATCAGTGGGCCACCTTGCTCACTGGCTTCTGGTTGGATTCAGGCCAATGGGAAGCACGTGCAGGGAATTAGAGGAAGAAGGATAGTGAGTGGCATTATTTGTTTCCCTGAGCTTTCTCCTGTTGGGTACCTCAGGCTGGCTGCATCTCTGTATTGAAGATCATAGCTCCTGTTAGGTGGTCCTCTTTAGGAGGTTCTCTCTCCCTCTCCTGCTCGCTCTCTCTCTCTCTCTCTCTCTCTCTTTCTCTCTCTTTCCTGTTAACAGTTTTCATTGCTTGCCCCGTCACACTTAGGGATTGTAGGGGTTCCTGATGTTGCTCGCTAGCCCCAGGAAACTTTGATCCCTTAAAGAGTTCTCTGCAATCTACCTTCCCTTTTATAAATAGTTTCTTTACGAAACTGGCCTCAAGCGACTCCTTTAAAAAGTGTGCCATCTGGGCCGGCGTCGCGGCTCACTAGGCTAATCCTCCGCCTTGCGGCGCCGGCACACCGGTTCTAGTCCTGGTCGGGGTGCCAGATTCTGTCCCGGTTGCCCCTCTTCCAGGCCAGCTCTCTGCTGTGGCCAGGGATTGCAGTGGAGGATGGCCCAAGTGCTTGGGCCCTGCACCCATTGGGAGACCAGGAGAAGCACCTGGCTCCTGCCATCGGATCAGCTCAGTGCGCCGGCCGCGGCAGCCATTGGAGGGTGAACCAACGGCAAAAGGAAGACCTTTCTCTCTGTCTCTCTCTCTGTTCACGCTGCCTGTAAAAAAAAAAAAAAAGTGTGCCATCTGTTTCCTGCCAGGGCTTTCATTTGTTGACCCTCATCATAGAATCCTCATCACTAAAATATGGGCTTCAACTTCTTTTACAGAAATTAGAAATGATAACATCTCACTCAATGGCAGCTTTCTGGATTTAAAACAGAACGACTCCCTCCTTCCACTCGTGAGAGAGAATGCACTTTTCTTCTCACCTGGACTGTTTTCAGAGGTGATTCAGCACTCTCAGGCTGTAAGAACTGTCTTGGAATTGAATGTGTCTGTGACGTGATGATGGTGTACATACAGATTTAATTTTAAAAATACAGAAAATTATAGCAAATGATGGTACACATTTTTAGTGGAGATGGGCTTCTTTACAGTAGAGAACGTGAAAAAACAGTATTTCTGTGCACATGAACTCCTTTCTAGAACATTCTGAATTATGCAGCAAGATCTTTGGGAGAACAAAGAATATAAAAATAAAAAGTAAAATTACCTTGTTTTCAGGGAAACCAGTTAGTCTGTTTAACAAATGTTCCTCCTTTTGCTATGACTTTCTGAGCTGTGTGTGTGTGTGTGAGTGTGTGTGTGTATGTGTGTATGTGTGTATGTGTATGTGTTTGCTAATCTACATTCCAAATAGCCAAAAGCACAATTTGGTTAACTGTGGTCTCCAAGGCTCTTTGTTCAGGCTATCACACTTTGGAAATACTGGTAAATATTTTGTTTTGAATGCTAAGTTGGAAAACTGCGGTATTATAATGACCTAATCAGTGGTTTTCAGGGAGATGCTTTAAAAAAATTTTGATGCTGTCCCATCCAAGATGGCATCTGAATTGGGGACTAGAATCAACAAGAAAGAACTTGGGGGGGTTCTGTTAAATTGATAACTCTCAGTTTTGAGAATGGTAAATCATTAATATTTTAGTCTTACTTTCTGCTATCATCTGAATGTGTTGCTCTAAAATTCATGTTTCATATGTTGAGCCTTCCTTGCCCCTATGATAGTATTAAGAGGTCGAGCCTTTCTTTGCCTGCTTAAGTCATGAGCCCTTGTGAATGGATGGAACTGGTGACTTTTTTTTTTTCTTTTTTTGACAGGCAGAGTAGATAGTGAGAGAGAGAGACAGAGAGAAAGGTCTTCCTTTTGCCATTGGTTCACCCTCCAATGGCTGCCGTGGCCGGCGCGCTGTGGCCGGCGCACCACGCTGATCCGATGGCAGGAACCAGGTGCTTCTCCTGGTCTCCCATGTGGGTGCAGGGCCCAAGCACTTGGGACATCCTCCACTGCACTCCCTGGCCACAGCAGAGAGCTGGCCTGGAAGAGGGGCAACCGGGACAGAACCTGGCGCCCCGACCGGGACTAGAACCTGGTGTGCCAGCACCGCAAGGCGGAGGATTAGCCTAGTGAGCCGTGGCGCCGGTGGAACTGGTGACTTTAAAGACCAATATTGGCCGGCGCCGTGGCTCACTAGGCTAATCTTCCACCTGCGGCACCGGCACACCGGGTTCTAGTCCCGGTCGGTCGGGGCGCCGGATTCTGTCCCGGTTGCTCCTCTTCCAGGCCAGCTCTCTGCTGTGGCCAGGGAGTGCAGTGGAGGATGGCCCAAGTGCTTGGGCCCTGCACCCCATCGGAGACCAGGAGAACTACCTGGTTCCTGCCTTTGGATCAGCGTGGTGCCCCAGCTGCGGCGGCCATTGGAGGGTGAACCAACGGCAAAGGAAGACCTTTCTCTCTGTCTCTCTCTCTCACTGTTCACTCTGCCTGTAAAAAAAAAAAAAAAAAACCACCAATATTCACCCTTTTGCCTTCCCATCTTTCTGCTGTGTGAGGACTCAGCAAGTTCTTCTCCAGACACGGATCTGTTCATACCTTGATCTGGGACTTTCCAGCTTCCCAATCATGAGAAAGGAAGTTCTGTTCTTTGTAAAGGATCTAGGCAAAGATTTTTTTTTGTGATAGTAGTAGGAACAGATGAAGATATTTTCCAAGATCAAATTCTATAGTCCTACAGAAACTATAAAACTATATGTTTTATGAAAATCATTCAGTATAATGCAGACTTCTTATTTAATTTGAAAAAGGAAAACACACACATTTATTACTCTGCTGTTTTTTGGAAAAGTGGACCTGGATTTTTCTGAGTGAAAATACATTTTATCTGTTTAAGGTGTGTTAAAAGTTATCCTTGGCCCAAAAATGATAAAAATCAGATCTCAAAATGAGGTGATCAACCAAAGTGCATAATTTTAGAGTAGCTATCTAGGAACCAATTAGACACACGCCATACAATAAAGCATGCAAGGGCTGACAAAGAGCAGCGCAAGTCAGCTTTCTGTAAACAGCTTGATAGTAAACATTTTAGGCTCCATAGGCCACCTGGTCTCTGTAGCAGCTTCTCAACTCTATTGTTAGCACAAATGCAGCCAAAGTCAATACTTAGAGCATGGCCATGTTTCAATAAAGCTTTGTTTACAAGGACAAATGAGCATGGCTTTGTTTCAATGAAACCTTATTCACAAAGAAAGCAGTTTTGGCCCCCAAGCTGTAGTTAGCCTGCTGCTGGCACTCGTACTGAAGAAGCGAGCCTTCATGAAGAGGTCTTTTTGGAGAAAAGTTCTCGCTGACCTTCACAGGAACCTCATTGGAGGCTAGTGGTGTGCTGGTGTGGGGTGGGGTTTGACTCCTTGGAGTGTCTGTGTCCTCCTGACTTTACAAGGTATTTTGTTCCCAAGGTTGGAAGTGAGCTTTACGCCTACCAGAGGTAGAACAAATATTCTTGAGTCCAAGGGAGGTCAGGATGGAGACAGCAGCTGCCTATGATGGCTTAATTTGGCTTCAGCAGAATCAAACAGAAGGCAGTTCTGTCTAGAGTGAACTGGAACCTGGGACATAGTGAGAAGTGCCACCACAGGAAAGTGTGTCTAGATGTTCTAATATCTTTTTTCTTTTTTTTTTGCCAGGCAGAGTTAGACAGTGATAGAGACAGAGAGAGAGAGAGTTATAGACAGTGAGAGAGAGAGAGAGAGACAGAGAGAAAGGTCTTCCTTCCATTGGTTCACTCCCCTAATGGCCACTATGGCCGGCGCTGAGCTGATCTGAAGCCAGGAGCCGGGTACTTCCTCCCAGTCTCCCATGTGGGTGCAGGGACCCAAGCACTTGGGCCATCCTCTGCTGCCCTCCTGGGACACAGCAGAGAGCTGGACTAGAAGAAGAGCAACTGGGACTAGTACCTGGCACCCCAACTGGGACTAGAACCCGGGGTGCCGACGCCGCAGGTGGAGGATTAGCCAAGTGAGCCATGGCGCTGGCTTGGATGTTCTAATTTCTAAAGCAAGACTGTGTTTAACCAGAGAATTTGTTATTTTCCTCAAATCAAGATTGAGAGAAATAAGGCAGGTATAGAAAGGCAAATACTGCATGATCTCTCACATATGGAATCTAAAGTGTGGAACTTGTGAAGCAGAGAGTACAATGGTGGTTACCAAGTGTGCAGGGGTAGGAGCTGTCAGGAAACGAAGAGATGCTTGTCAAACTGTACAGAGTTCCAGTTAAGTTGAAGTTCTGGAAAGCTGTTGTACAGTGTGGGGACTGGAGTTAAGTATACTGTTTTGTATTGTTGAAAATTGCTACGACAACTCATTTTAAATGTTCCCACCACACACACACAACATAATGTTGTGAAGTAATGAATGTATTAATTAGCATGATTTCATCACTGCACAATGGGGAGCATAACAAAATATCACCTTGTATACCAAAGATGCAATTTTTCAATCAAAGCCCAATCACAGTAGAGTGAGCAGGTGAGTTATGGTACTGAACTTTCATGCAGAAGCAAGGGAAAAATTTCTTCCAATAAAAAAGTTCTGATGAGATTTGAAAGACAAAAAAATTGCTTATTTGGGTTTGTTTTGCAAACACAACAGTAAATTTAGAAAGCACAATCAAAAGACAAATGAGTCTAAGGTCCCCATATATGCACCAATGGCAATCTTTAACTTGGGTCCAATCTTGTCGCAATTACACTGCCCATCTACTTCTTTTTCTCCAACCCTGTCCTCTCCCACAGAATTACTTCAAAACAAATCCTAGATTGCAACTTTATTCACAAAAACTTCTGTATATATCTCAAAATAAAAACCTTCTTGAAAACATAACCAGAGTGGTAGCATCGTCTCATGGAACAAATCAACAATCACACCTTCATATTTTCAAATATGAGTTGAAATCTTGCAAATTTCTTACTGCCTAATCATGTCTTTTAGAATTAGTTTGTTTAAATCAGGGTCCAAAGTCAACATATTGCATTTAGCTGGTGTGTCTCCCAAGTCTCTTGTAATGTGTGGATTCCTGCTCCCTTTTGGGTCCTTTGCAATTTCTTTGATTTCCTCATCTGTCTCTTGAGTTTCCTTCTCCTGGGTATCGTTGATTGCATTTTTATGCTGGTGTTTAACATGATTCTTTCTTTTCTGTGTTTCTTTGAAGTGGGAAGTAAGATCCAGAGGCTGGA
This sequence comes from Oryctolagus cuniculus, assembly GCF_964237555.1. Taxonomy (NCBI): domain Eukaryota; kingdom Metazoa; phylum Chordata; class Mammalia; order Lagomorpha; family Leporidae; genus Oryctolagus; species Oryctolagus cuniculus. The sequence goes on along the minus strand of NC_091447.1, from coordinate 42,690,448 downwards.
TAAAATTCAGGATTAATTATCTGGCTCATGTTTCACAGATACTGTGTGTGTTCCTCTAATACTTCTAGACCTCTAGCATCAGATTCTTTCACTCTGATGCCAATATCGTTCAGAATTCAGGACAAGCTGTTTCATCTCTTCCAAAGTTGCTTCTTTCGGCTTACTTTCTAATGATTTTGGCAGTCAGTGACAATTGTCCATATCCATAATTTTATGAGGGGGAATTACATTTTAATTATACCTCACTGGTTGATTTCTTCAGTACACAGCTCTTCCCAGTACAAGGGGATTCTGTGGGTAGAGGGCTCATTGGTCTTTTCACAGTAGTCCTTTTTGTTCAGTAGTCTTTGGAGTCTGGGTATCTGTGTTTGATTTGTTTGTTTGGAGGAGGTACTTACGAGTGTATTACCTTCAGCTATTTGGTTGGTCTTCTGTTTTGAAAGATGTCACGGAGATGATCCCTTTATGCCATACTTGATAAGAACAGATGTTGCTCCTCAAAGTGAGAGGATTTTACTTTTTTCATGAAATGTTTTCCAGACATTTTAATGTCTTAGAACTATGACTATTTTTCCCTGTTCTGAAAAATTTCACTCTTGATAGGAAAGTAGCCAAGCTTCTAGTCCATGTGTTGGCGGAGTGATTGGGGGAAGTGGTCTGGTCCTGTATGGCCAGCTTACTACATTTACTTCTCCTTATTCCATCCTTAGGACTTCATTATTTTTTCCTTGGTGGTGTTAAACAAACCAGGGAAGAGGACTGCTCCTTTCCACATCTCTCACCCTTTCCTTCACCAGAGTCTTTTTAGGACTCATAAGATGCAGAAGTGGACAGTAAATACTTTATGGACAGGCCTGAAGAGCTGTTGGGGTTGTATCTACAAATTTATACAATAAGTCTTGGATTTAAAAAACAAAATTGGTGATACTGAGACCACATTCCAGGGGGAGAGGAGATTAGGCTCTTAAATGATCTCAATATCATAAGCAAGTGGGCCTCCAATGGAAAATCCCAGATAAAAAGACACTTTGTCTATGCTTCTACCACTTCTAAGTTGACCCCAGAAAGCAGGAGTGATGGGTAATGTGATTTTGTCGCTGACTCCATATTCTATATATAAACAGTTATTTTCAGCTCGACCCTGTAAACGAAGTAGAAGTTCCTGGACTTTTCTCTCCTTCCATACATCTCCACTTTGCCACAAGGAATTAATATCAAGTGTCTTTTCAAAGCATTGATCAATTTTTCCTTTGTGGACAAGTCTGTTCATATTGTTACCTTTTCCAAGAAAGAAATATGCAATGGGTTGCTTTGTACGATACATGTGTTTATACTGCCCCCTGAAAGAGTTCTCCAGCGACTGAGCATACTTTTCCATTTGTTTAGAATCCTGATCCAGCTGTTGGTTTTCTGGCCAGAATAAGAGCGAAGCTAGGAAATAAGGTTCTGAAAAGCGGCAATTCAGGCCTACTTGTTGCAAAATTTCTTGAAGCTGATCTTTCAGTTTTTTAATTGTCTTCACTGACTTGGAGGTAGGTTTAATGCAGGAGAGAATGATGTTGGCTAAAATGAAATTTTGCTTTTCCTTTAGCTGGATTTTCTCAGTGCTTTGTTCAAAGAGAAACGTGTACTTATGCACTATATTTTCCATGGTGCTTATTGCGTGTTCTTGACTTTTGACAAGATATTCCAGGAGCCCTGAAAACTTGTCTGCTTTTAAAGCTTCCAGGCTTCTCCTGCATTCCTGTACTTGAAGTGACAAACTGATCTTTGATCCAAGACCTTTGCTTAATATCTCCGCTGAGGGACCAAATATATCTAGATACCTCTTAAAACATGTAGCCACCTTTCTCCGAGTTTTGGTCTCTTCATTTTGCTTGATGTTGTTCCTTGGCTTTAGAAGGACAAAGTAATCATCAAAAAAATCAAAGGACTTTTTTAAAGAAAATCGTAAATTGGTCAGATAAGGAATGAAATTCTTGAGGACTGACTTAAATTCATTGTTTGAGTCCCCTGGAATATCACTGGTTCCTGAGACAAAATTGACCATATCTTTTTTCGATAGTTCATTTTTATTGTCAAAGAAAGGGATGAGCTGGAGAATCTGGATTGTGTAGAGTCCCACTTCTATCTCTCCTTGGTAACCAGCTATGTTGTACGTATCATACCTCCTCTTTGACTTCTGGTACAGGCGCTCCTTCCCTTCATATTCTCTGTCTTCACTTTGCCGTTGAGATTCTTTGAATGCTTCTGCTGCATGTACTGCTAATTGCAAAAGGTCAGTGAGATCATTAGCTGAAATGGTATTGCCTCGCCCATTATCCTCTATCCACCATCTTAGTTTACTTTTGTAAACTTGACCCAGTGTATCTGAGATATAAGAATTGTAGGGTTCTAATTTTTTTGCTTCTTTCGCCCAATGTAGAGCATTGCTGAAGTCCTTCTCTTTAATGTAGAAATGTCTTGCCAAGGCTTGGCGAATGAATGCATTTTTGTTGAACCGATTGATACCTTTTTCTAATACCTTCTTAACTGCGTCATTTCCTTCATCTTTATGTAACGCTTCAATGAATGGGGAGAACCAATTTCCTGTTTCATCTTCATGCTCATTACGGTGTCTTGTGAGCAACAGTGTCTGCACATCTTGCAAAAATTTGCTTTTCCCTATACCAGTCTCATAGAACAAATTTTCTGTTAACATATCCAGCATCATCTGACTTCTACCCAAGCCATAACTGTTCTTCAGTTCTTCCAATGAGAGACTTGCAATCAACGGATGAATGATACGCACTCCACAGTACATCCCACATTCTAACACCTCTGTTCTTATCAGAATTGTAGAATAGGTGCCCATCTTTTCTTCAAGTTTTTCTGTTCCCCAGAAAGCTTTCTTATTTGCAATTCCTAGGAAATTCTCACACTGTGACAGTGAAATGGTAGTATCAGGCACGTATGAATTAAGAAGAGCCAGAAAAGAGAAGAGCTTTGCTTCCTTGGTGGAAGGATCCTGCCCTTTCAAGATATTTCTGACAACATTTTCTATGTACTCTTTATTAAAGTTTGTTTTCATGATCATGAAGGAATAAAAGTCTTCAAAGTTATCGTACTCTTTTTTGATCTTTTCCAATTTAAGCTCGAAAGCTCTCTGTTCTTTGGGAGACAGGTGGTGTAACAGGGCAACACTATCTGGGATCTTTGCACTTTTTTCGGGGTTTTGTGATCTCATACAATTTAGGATGATCACTAGAGGTTTTTCATATCGAATGTGCTTTTCAGCTACAGCTGTTTGAATAGAAGACTGCAGAAGGAAGACATTGTCTTGCTCTTCAAAATCATCAACAAGGAGTAGTACAGGTAAGTATTCCTGATGGTTGGTTGTCCCATAGGTTATTAAATTGGTCACCTGTTCTCCAATTTCAGAAAAATCCACGGTCTTATTTTTCAGCACAGCACATCTGAACTTCTTCCTTAGTTCCCAGAGAATATGCATAGCCAAGGTGGTCCCTCCACAACCGGGATGATGGTACAGGTGGATAATTTTGGCGCATATTGGCTTAGAAGAATCTGCCCAGTTTTGAATCATTGCTTCAAGTCTTTCATATTTATCCCTTTTGACAAAAGCTGAAGAATGGTTTTCGGAAGAAAAATAGAAGTTCCACCATGAGACTTTGCCACCTCGATAGAAAGCTTTCTCTTTTGATGCCTTGAATTCAAGGAATTTCTTTTTGTCATCCTTTAACAGTGTATCTTCACATTCGTTTTCACAGAGAATTTCCAGAGCAGTCATGGTATCTTCTTGCTTTTTCAGCAGGACAGTAGATGAACCAATAGACGGCAAAAATCTCTTTGAAGACTGAGTGACAGATTTTAGTTTAAGAATTGTGCCGTTTATCTCTTGAAGATTTAAAGCAGAGATACACTGGTTTGACAATTCATCTTGCTCTTTTGTTAATCTTGCTTCAAGCAGATCTTTCCATCCCTGACATATTTGTGGATGTACACAAATACACAGTATATTTTCCATTCCTTTGAGATCTTGGTAGAAAGCACAAAACGTCTCGATGAGGGGGTCTCTTGGGTCGTCCACAGGGGAGAGTAATAAAAATACTACCAAAAACTTTCCTTTGGGCATTACGTCTTCATGTGTCAGAAATGAAATCAGTTTCCTGACTTCAGATGCTCTCTCTCTCTGCCAGGAAATCGGATCCAAGGGTTTATACTTTTCAATGCCAAGGTCTGACCGGCCATTACAGAAAATCCAGCTGGGTTGCTGGTAGAGATTCAGATTGGAAATCATCTCATTTGTTGTGGTTTTCCCTTCTGAGTATTGACTTGGAAAGTGAAGGTTTGCCAGTCTGCTTTCTTTGAAACTTCTAACTACTCCGTTACTTTCAGATTCAGGATCAAACTCCAACACAGCAAACCACTTAATTTCCTTTAGAAAATCCAAATATTGTATTTGATTTGGATGACACTTGTTTGTTACAAGAATGTACCAGTCATAGTATGAATTATCTAACAAATCCTGGTTTCCTGTCAACAGTTCAACCAGCCTGAACCCTTCATGTCTGTTGTTTGTTTTGGCTGTGCAGTTGTCTTCTGCTTCTTTCCTAGACTCTGCCAGTGTTTTTAAATTTAATTTGAACATTTTGAAATCTGTTTTAGTTTTCACGATGTTCACAGTTCTGGCCCCATCTCGCACCAAGACTGAGAATTTTGAACTTTGTTCCCACTTTTTGTTGTTGTTGTCGTAAATTTGCTTTTTAATCTGGAAATAGTCATGTCCACATACAGAGTAATGTGGAATGACATCCACCTCAATAACAAACCTGTCAGACACAGTACTATCTGGAAGTAAAACTTCCACAAATCTTGGCACTCGAATGCAACTCTTTGCTTGTTGAACTTGATGCTCTTCAAAATACTTGGGTATCATCTCATCGAAGTGGTCAATGAGAGCATTCTTGGTGATACTGGCAAGTTTCACACCAACAATTTGCCCCTGGGGTTTGTCTTTAACTCCAAAATGAATGGTGCCATTGGTACGTGAATTCATGCAAGCAGAAGCAAATTCGAAAACCTCATTGCTAAATTTCATTTTCCCATCCTCTTCTGTGTTTTTTTCTGCATTTGTAAAGGCTTTGTATTCATGTATTGGATCAATGAGATTGTGTGGTCCTGTCTCAGGCTGTAGAATAAAATGGAGTTTGTAACGCCATTGCTCATCAAATTTATTAAAAGGATGTGACCGGCATGATGGTTCTTTGGCTGGCAGCTTTTCTTTCGTGTCTCCTCTTTCATCTTCATTGTCCGTGAGCTCAGTTTTTGGTGACTTAGGCTCTTTCTCACCTGGACTCGCAGCAGAGCCATCAGCCGGATCTGAGTTCTCTTTATTCTTTTGTTTTTGCTTTGAAGTGTCTCTCTTTTCCTTTTGGACCAATGGTTGTTTATTACTAACATTTTTACTGCCTTTTTTCTGCTCAGATGTCCGAATAGGGTCTTTAGAAGATGTTTTCTGCAATTCTCTGAACAGTCCTTCTATTTGGACAGCTGGTCCATGTGTTATGCCCATTTCAATAAGATCTGATTTCTTTAAAAACTTCAAGACTGCTCCACTCACATCTTGTGCAACCAAGATATCCCTGTGTTTTTGGTGGATCTTATGGCTTTCTAACCACCTGTTTACATCCTCTTTTGTCCAGTCATCTGTGTTTTCTGGAAGCTCCGGTTGTTCTGCCATGCTGATATCTATAGATGGGGAAAGAAAAAGGATTTAGTATTTTTATTAGGAAAATTTTCATACAATCAGTTTTCAATAGCATTTCTAACACATGTCTTCTAAGATTTAGAAAGTTCTAAATGACGTCAGCTAATTATCTCCTGCTATGGCTTGAGTAGGATGTGGCTCCCAGACTCCTGCAGACAGTAAAGCCCAAAGTCATCAACTGATGGTGCTGAGAGCGGAAGCTGCATCCAGCGATGGTGCCTAAGGGGTGGGCTTGGTGGGAGGTCCTTAGGTTACAGAGGATGAGCCGCTGGAAGGTAGTTCTCCACAAAGGGTTTGTTATAAAAGCCTGAGCCAGGCCTAGCTAATCTCTCTTCTTCCTGGCTTGGCACACCGTCCTGCCTCCCTCTTGCTCTCCGATGTTCCGTGCCACCTCAGGACTCTGCAGCAATGACTCCATTGTCTTCCGCTGAACCAGCAGGATGGCCCCATCTTGAAATGCGCTAATCTGAATGTGACTTGATTCCCCAATTCATGCAGGTATTCAACTCCCCAAATCTTCTGTTCAGGTACTGGGAGGGTGGGAACAGAAGCCACAGAACAACAGAACAGAAGCCGTGGAACAGAAGGAAGTGGTTAATAGGAGCGAGATGCTAGGTGGAGCCTCCCTGGTAGCTTTAGAAGGAGAGACTACACAGAGGAACATGCGCCCTGACTTTGTGCTCCTGTGATCCGGCGGTCTGCAGCAGACGCCAGGTCTGAAGGACCACCTGGTCTAGGGCTGTGAGGCTCCAAAACTGTGAGCCCAAGTAGACTTCTCTTCATGGGTAGCTTCTCTCAGGTATTTCATTGATGGTAAAAAAAAAAAAAAAAAAAAAAAAAAAAAAAAAAAAGCTGACTGATACAGACTGTGAAGCTGCAAAACCATCAGCCCAAACAAACCTACTTCCATCATAAATAGCTTTTCATAGGCATTTCATTGTGGTGACTAAGCGCTGACTCATACAGTTCTTACCATCACCACTTTCTTTTGCATCCTTACAGAGAAATGCCACCAAATACGAGTACATAGACACTTTCTTGGTCATATTTTTTGGTTGTATAAGTGGTAGCATACCAGGCACAATTCTCTTCTCTGGATTCATTCATTAAGGGTATTGTGGGGATGCTTGTAGTCAATATATATAGAACTGTTTTATTTAGTTGATGATTATTTGCTATAATGTCTGTTTGCTATATTATTTAAAATATAACAATTCTATAGAAAATAAGAGGAAAAATAAGGATATATGAAAACAGCTAAGAATGAAATAGCTTTTGAAACATGTTATTATGATAGACATAAAGCAAACAAAACATAGGAGCGTTAAGGATTGTTAGGAACTAATAGAAGGGCCAAGATAGTAAATAGTCATGAGATAAACAGGAAGCACAGTGGTTTTGAGGTCTTAACTGGGTAACTGTGGGGGACACCTTCTACTGGAGAAGCATAAACAAAATCCAGAACAACCTATCAGGCTCACTAATGACCTATATTTGTAGTCGGCATACTTACTCCTTTGTAGCTCTCTGATGACAGCAAGTGAATAGCATTTACAGAGCCTCTTGTATCTGCTGAACCCCTTTGGACAGACCTCTAAAACCCAGTTCTTGAAATTTCACAATCAAGGGGGAGTGCTGGCATAGCAGATAGGGGGAGAGAGGACATGTGAGTTTTATAACTCAGGAAATGAGATCCTTGTATTTAACCAAAGTGCATTATCTACTTTTTTTCCCTGTGTGTATTTGGATAGATTTCACAATGCATGAGCTTCAAGTGTCTTTATTTGGTCTTTGAACTGTTCTCTTCCATGATATCTGAGTAGTGAATTTGGGGGCTACTATTGTACTGAAGTATTTTTTTCACATAATAATTAATAGCGACTGATTTCTGAACAATAACTGGCATAATGCTTTGTGCTGAAAATTGTCAGACTACTCTCTGGTAATCTAGGCTACAGAAATATAGCAATACTTAGAAGAAAAAAATCCAAATAATAATAATCTGCCTTAAATACTATTCAAATATGTAAGCCATTACAATGAATGATATTTTCATTCATTGTGAGAGAAATCAAAGTGACACAGGAGACAGCCTGGGGAATGATGGCAGGTGGATTACTTACCCCCAGTTTCAAGAACAAATGCCAAGAAATATTGCTATCCAGAGGTAGACACATATTTGGGGTTGGGATTTCCATTTCTTTCTAGACATAGAGATGCCAGAGCTACAGTCCAAGATTTAAGTCATTTTTGTGGGGGAATTAGGTAATTTCCATACGCACAGAAAGTACACAAGAAGCATGACTTACACTTGTATCAGCATAAAATAGGCAGTTACATTTAAACAAAATTAAGAGAAAACCTACCTCTTCTATAATCCCACAATGATGGAAAATCCAGAAGATTTAATGCCTTCTTAAAAAGTGAGTTAAATGAATTTTCTCTTTATAATTTGCTCTGTAGAAATTAAGAAAATCAAATTAAAAATAATCCAGACAGACAAAAACATTAGAGGAGGAGACAGATTTACTTCAGATGTACCAGACTTTAAAGAGAATTCCCAGCCTGCGCCGCGGCTCACTAGGCTAATCCTCCGCCTTGCGGCGCCGGCACACCGGGTTCTAGTCCTGGTCGGGACGCTGGATTCTGTCCCGGTTGCCCCTCTTCCAGGCCAGCTCTCTGCTGTGGCCAGGGAGTGCAGTGGAGGATGGCCCAAGTACTTGAGCCCTGCACCCCATGGGAGACCAGGAGAAGCACCTGGCTCCTGCCATTGGATCAGCACGGTGCGCCGGCCGCAGTGCCCCAGCCGCGGCGGCCATTGGAGGGTGAACCAATGGCAAAAGAAGACCTTTGTCTCTGTGGGATGGGGGGAAATATTTTAAAATCGTGTATCAGATACTAGGTTAGTATCCAGACTTGAACCTGGCACTCTGATAGGAGATGCGAGTGTCCCAAGCAGCTGTATCTGTTGTATTAGTCAGCTTTTTGTCACTATAATGAAGTACTCGAGGAAACTAACTTTATAAAGAGCAAAGTATTTTTAGCTCACAGTTATGGATATTAAGTCCAAGTTTGAGCAGTCCCACTGGTTTGGTGTCTGGTGAGGGTGGTGGATGGCAATGTTTCAGCATGTGCAGAGGAAAGATCCGATGGTCAGCTAGGAAACAGCGCGGGGTGGGGGCACTGGGCTGACCCACCCGCGTTTACAACCAACTGCTTCTCAAGGGCATGCCCCCAAAGACGTAAGGGCCTCTCACTAGCTAACTCCTAAGCACTATAATTGGAATTTCACTCTCAGGATCATTAGCTTTTGATTTTGGGGTTCAAAGATCAGAGCCAAATCATATCCAAACTGCACCATGTGAAGAGATGGTGAGTTGTTCTGTGCTGGGAACAGGCTCTCAGTTTTGAAAGATCTGTTGAACAGCAGTTTGACTATGCTTAACATTATTGGACTGCACACTGAAAAATGGTTAAGATTGAATATTTTATGTTGTGTGTTTTTAGAAATTAATAAAAAAGTCTCCTGCCTCCTCTTGTTTACAAGCAGGAAGTTTATTTATTTATTCATTTATATAAAGATTTATTTATTTCTTTGAAAGCTAGAGTTACACCGAGAGAGAGAGGCAAAGAGACAGATCTTCCATCTGCTGGTTCACCTTCCAAGTGGCCGCAACAGCTGGACCTGCGCTGACCTGAAGCCAGGGGCCAGGAGCTTCTCCTGGGTCTTCCACACGGGTGCAGGGGCCCAAGGGCTTGGGCCATCCTCTACTGCTTTTCCAGGCCATAGCAGAGAGCTGGATCAGAAGTAGAGCAGCCGGGACTCGAACCGGTGCCCATATGAGATGCCAACACTGTAGGCAGTGGCTTTACCCGCTATGGCACAGGGCCGGCCCCAGCAGTTTATTTAAATAGAGGGAAGGGGGCCGGTGCCACGGCTCACTAGGCTAATCCTCCACTTGTGGCACTGGCACCCCAGGTTCTAGTCCTGGTCGGGGTGCCAGATTCTGTCCTGGTTGCTCCTCTTCCAGGCCAGCTCTCTGCTGTGGCCCGGAAAGGCAGTGGAGGATGGTCCAAGTGCTTGGGCCCTGCACCCACATGGGAGACCAGGAGAAGCACCTGGCTCCTGGCTTCGGATCGGCGCAGCGCGCCAGCCGAGGCGGCCACTGAGGGGTGAACCAATGGGAGGAAGAGCTTTCTCTCTGTCTCTCTCTCTCTCACTGTCCACTCTGCCTGTCAAAAAAATAAATAAATAAAAAAATAAATAAATAGAGGGAAGGAGTAATGACAATAGCTTACTAGCTAGATTAGAAATAAAGATACACAAACAGGAACATGATACTCTGAAAGTTCATGTTGGTTCTTCCTCTCAGAATACAGCATAGATTTTACTTTGTCCTAATTCTCCCTAAGAACAACTAAAAACTCTAGAAAAAATTATATGTAATGAAAGGCAAAAAGGCAAAATTCAGTAATGAAGAGAAAGCACTTAGTGGGTTGTCTCTACAGAAGAACAGAGAAGAAAGGAATGAATCAATGAGCTGGAAGATAGAATAGTAGAAAGTAACCTGCATGGACAAGAAAGAGAACATAGACTACTGGAAAGTCAGTGGAGCCTCAGAGTCTGTAGATGATAATCAAAGATTTAATATTTATATCATTGGAGTCCTGGAAGAATAGAAAGAGTAAGTGACTGCAGTAGTACTTAAAGAAATGATACGTGATACTAGAGCCTAGGGAGATTACTGATGCCATAAACAAGAGTGTCAAATTGTTAAGTCAACAACAGGAGTCACTGTGTACTTACTTCTCATGTGGGATCTGTCCTTAATGTGTTGTCCAATGTGAAGTAATGCTATAACTAGTACTGCAACAGTATTTTACACTTTGTGTTTCTGTGTGGGTGCAAACTGATGAAATCTTTACTTAATATATACCGAATTGATCTTCTGTATATAAAGATAATTGAAAATGAATCTTGATGTGAATGGAATGGGAGAGGGAGTGGGAGATGGGAGGGATGTGAGTGGGAGGGAAATTATGGGGGGGGAGCCATTGTAATCCATTAACCATACTTTGAAAATTTATATTTACTAAATAAAAAATAAATAAAAAAGAAAATAAAAAATAAAGAAATGATACCTGAAAACTTCTCCAATTTTGCAAAAAAAATTAATAATAATAAACATAACTACAGATTCAGGAATTTGAAGGAACTACAAACAGGATCAACCAAAAAAAATCTATACCAAGATGTATCATACTCAAATATTTAAAAGCTTAAAACAAGAAAAAATATTCCCCCTACATAGGAAAAACAATTTGAATTGCAAACCATGGAGATTAGAAGGAAATGGAATTATTATTATTAGGTGACAAATATTATTCAGACAGCAAATATTATTCAGATGTTGTCAACCTAGATTCTTATAACCAGTAAAAATATTTTCAATGAATGAAGGGGAACGAAATATATTCTCAGATGAAGGAAAACTGAGAAAATTTGTTATCAGCAGATTTACCCTTAGAGAATGGCTAAAAGGGCTGGCCCTGTGGTACAGTAGGCCAAGCCTCTGCCTGTGGTGTCAGCCAGCATCCTATATGGGCACCAGTTTGTGTCCTGGCTGCTCCTCTTCCCATATAGCTCTCTGCTGTGGCCTGGGAAAGCAGTAGAAGATGGCCCAAGTCCTTGGGCCCCTGCGCCTGCATGGGAAACCTAGAAGAAGCTCCTGGCTCCTGGCTTCGGATTGGCTCAGCTCCGGCCATTGTGGCCATTTGGTGAGTGAACCAGCAGATGGAAAACATTTTTCTCTCCTTCTCTCTGTCTGTAACTCTACCTCTCAAATAAATAAATGAAACCGTAAAAGAAAAAAGAATGGCTAAAGGAAGTTCTCTAAATAGAAAAGAAATGATAAAAGAGAAGCTTAGGACATAAGGAAGAAAAAAGATGTAAAACAAAAATATTGGTAAATGCAATAGATTTCCTCCTTTTGAGTTTTATGAAGTATGTCTGATGGTTGACTCAATGTCTGATATGGTTTTAAATGCATAGTTCTAAATCAAGTGGAAACACTTGAGATAATTGTAAAAGACAGGGTAAGGAGGTGCAAAAACAAGTAATGTTTCTACTTTTCATGTAATCAGGCACTATTAACACCAGTAGACTGTCATAAGTTATGCATATATGATGTAGCATCTGGAGCAATCACTCACAGAGGTATACAAGGTGGTACACTCAGATATATGACAGATAGAAATGGAAATGTAGAAAATTTTTCAGGTAACCTATAATAAGGCAAGAAAACCTAATAGAGAAATAAAAAATAGAGAAGAAACAAAAAACACATGATAAAAAGACAGATAGAAGCCTTCATATCAGTGACTACATGGGGCTGGCATTATGGTGCAGTGGGTAAAGCTGCCACCTGTGACGCTGGCATCCCATATGGAAACCAGTTTGTGTCCTGGCTGCTCCACTTCCAACCCAGCTCTCTGTTAATGGCCTGGGAAAAGCAGCGGAAGATGGCCCGTGTGCTTGGACCCCTGCCACTCATGTGGGAGACCTGGAAGAAGTTCCAGGATCCTGGCTTTGACCTGGCCCATCCCAGCCATTGAGGCCATTTGGGAAGTGAACCAGCATGTGGAAGATCGATATCTCTCTCTCTCTCTCTCTCTCTCTCTCTCCCCCGCTCCTTCCTCCCTCCCTCCCTCCCTCTCTCTCTAACTCTGAGCTTCAAAATAAATAAATCTTTAAAAAATGCATTGAATATAAAAAGCCTTAGTTCAGAAATTAACAGACAGATGTGTCAGAATGTATTAAAAACATGACATAACTATACCTTGTCTGTAAGACACCTGAAATACAATGATACAGGTAGGTTGCAAGTGAAAAGAATAGATAAAGGTATTTTAATTAATGAATAAACACAAAGTAACTACATTAATGCCAGATAAAGCAGCCTTCAGAGCAAAGAGAATTACCAGAGACAGGAATATTATAAAATTATAATATTATAATTACAACATTATAATATTATAATTACAGCAGACAGAGCAATGCTCAAAGTATTCACCAAGCAAAAAAGTCGCAGCATGTGTGAAGTAACACGGACAGAGCTTTTACTTTGAAATAAATCCACGATTGTAGTTAGAGACTTCAGTACATGTATCTCAACAACTGATACAACATAAGACACAATAATAGTGAGGCTATAGAAATATAACAACGCTATCAACCAGCAGGTTCTAAATCACAATTACAGAACACTCCATCCAACAGTAGCAGAGTACCATTCTTTTCAGTGCCCAGGTAGATGATATCCAAAATGATAAAGCAAGCTTCAATACATTTAAAGGAATTTGAAACATACAGACTATGTTTGCCAACTATAATGGAATTTAATAGAATTAAATAACAAAGTCAAGTGGAAAAATCACTAAACACAAAGTCACACACTTTTAAATAATTCATGCACCAAAGAAAAAGTCTTCAGTGAAATAAAAAAATATAATGCAATGAGCCATAATGAAAATACAACATATCAGAATTTGTGGGACACAGGGAAAGCAGTGTAGAAAGAAAAACTTAGGGAAAAAATGCATACATTAGAAAAGAGAAAGATTCCAAAAATAAGAAAGTTTTATTTCAAAAACCTGGAAAAGTAAACCCAAAGCAATCAGAAAAGGAAGAAATAAAAAAGATAAGAGCAGGGGGCAGCACTGTGGTGTAGCAGGTTAGGCTGCCACCTTCAGCGCTGGCATCCCATATGGGCGTTTGTTCGAGTCCTGGCTGCTCCACTTTCAATCCAGCTCCCTGCTAATGTGCCTGGGAAAGCAGCAGAGGCGGATCCAGCACACATATGGGAGACCTGGAAGAAGCTCGTGGCTCCTGGCTTCAGGATGGCCCACCCCAGCTTTTGCAGCCATTTGGAGAGTGAGCCAGTGAATGGAAGACCTCTCTCTTTATCTCTTCCCCCCTCTCTGTAACTCCGCCTTTCAAATAAATAAAATCAATCTTTTTTTTTTTAAAGAGTAGAACTAATTAAATTGAAAATAGAAAAACAATGGAAAAAATAAGTGAAACAAAGATTTGCCTTTTTGGATTTATGAATAAAATTCTCTACAAAACTAACAGAATAAAAAAGAGAAAACACAGTTTACTAATAAGAGAAATGAAACAGTGAATATAATTTCAAACCCTATAATGCTCAAAAGGACAAGGAGAGAGTACAAGGAACAACTTTATACACATAAATCTGGTAACTCAAAATGGATGAACTTCCACAAGTCATCCTACATGAAACAGATATTTTGTATAGCCTCCTAACTTCTAAGAAAATTTGATTTGAACCGTAGAAATATTCTGCAAAAGAAAACCCCCAGTTTTGTAGGAGAATTCCACCAACCACTTAAAGGACTAATGTTGCTTTTATACAACCTCTTCCTGGAAATAGAAAAAGAAGAATGCTTCCAAATTCATTTCTGAAACTAGTATTGCCTTATTTGCAAAACAAGACAAAGGCAGTGCAGAAAATCCTTACATACCACTAGCAAGTGGAACTCAGCAATATAGATGAGAATTATCACCAGATCAAATGATGTCTGGTCCAGGAACGTAAAATGGTTCAGTATTTAAAGTCAGTAAGTGAAGTGTGCCATATTTACAGGCCTCAGAGGAAAAAAAGAACCCAATCATATCAACAGATGCAGAAAAACCATCTGACAAAATTCAACATACATTCATAATAGAAATTCTCAGAAAACTAGGGCTAAAGTTGAGCTTGATAAAGAGTACCTATAAAAAAAACCTTCAGCTGACAATATAATTATTGGTGAAAGAGTGTAGCTTTTCCCTTAAAATTGGAAATTAGGCGAGGATAACCACTCTTAGCAGTTTTATTCAACATAGCCTTGAAAGTTCTAGCCAGTGCAATAAAACAAGAAGACAAAATAAAAACATAATGTGTGGGAAGGAAGGAATAAAGCTGTCACTACTTTCAGATGATTGTCTAAATAATGCAAAGAATGCACAAAAATATTCATAGGACCAATAAATTTCAAAATGAAAGATAACCATGTAAAAAAAACTGTCTTGCTCTATAATAGCAATAGACACAAGAACACTCAAATTAAAATCAATTGTATTTAGAGTCACTTAGAAAAATTCTCCTGAAATACTTAGGTATAAATCTAACAAAACATATAGACTTATGCTGAAAAGTACAAAACACTGATCAAAGAAATCAAAGAATACCTAAATAAACTGAGAGACATAACGTGTTCACAGACTGGGAATTTTACGTAGTAAGGGTGTTAAGTCCCCAAATCATAGCACTAGTTTAGAATAATTGTATGGGGATTTCAGCATGACTCCTGTTGAAAGAATTGGTCACTGTAAAATTTACATGGAAAGGCAAAGGAAGTACAATAATTCAGATAATTTAAGAAGTTTTATAAGAATAAAATGAGGGCAATTGATTTTTCTAGACTCATAACTACAGTAATCAAGGCTACATGATATTGGTGGGGAAATAGACACATTGTTAATGGAACAAAGTAGGACTTCAGAGGTAGACTCACACAAATATATCTAATTGATTTCTGACAAATATGCAAAAACACGTTTATGGAGATAGAATAATTGTTTCAGCAAATGATGCCCAAGTCATTGGGCATTCATGGACAAAAATAAAACAAAAAATGGAAACTCAACCTGACCTCCTCATACCTTATTCAAAAATTAACTTAGAACAAGTTGTGAAATTAAATATAAAATGTAAAACTGGAAATCTTAGAGAAGAGAAATATCCAGGAGAAAATATAGTTCTTAAAGCATGATCCATAAGAGGATAAAGTGGCAAATTGAAACTCTGTCTAGGCCGCCGCTGTGGCACAGCGGGTGGAAACCCTGGTCTGAAGCGCTGGCATCCCACATGGGCTCTGGTTCTAGTCCCGGCTGCTCCACTTCCAATCCAGCTCTCTGCTGTTGCCTGGGAAAGCAGTAGAAGATGGCCCAAGTCCTCGGGCCCCTGCACCCGTGTGGGAGACCTGGAAGAAGCTCCTGGCTTCGGATTGGCACAGCTCCGGCCATTGTGGCTATCTAGGGAGTAAACCATCGGATAGAAGACCTCTCTCTCTATCTCTACCTCTCTATGTAATTCTTTCAAATAAATAAAAAAAATCTTTAAAAAAAGAAACTCTAATTAAAAACTATTTTCTGCAAAAGACTATAAAAAAGACTGTTATAAAAAAAGGAATAAATTATTGACATAACAACCTACCTAATTCTCCAGAGAATTACACTGAGTGGGAAAGGCCAATCCCCAAATGAGTTAGTCTGTACAACTCCATGTGGGCAGCATTCTTGAAATGGTAAAAATTCTAGAAAAAAATCTCTTCTAGAAAGAGACTGATAGTTACCTGGGGATAACGAAGTGGGTTTAGCTATAAAAAAGCAACATGAGAAATCCTTAAGGTGATGGGATTGTTTTATGTTCTGAATGTATTAAAGTCAATATTTTGGTTGTGATTTTGTACTCTAGACTGTAGGACTTTACCAAAAGTGGGATAAGTGACACAGAGTACCTCATTATTTCTTAACAACTCTATGTGAACTGTAACAATCTCAAAAGTTTAACTGAAAAATAAAAAATTACAATGGCATACATTAAAGAAGAAATATGTAGAATTGAATAGCAGTGAAAATGCTGCCTATCAAACTTTATAAAAAAAACAGTGCCAATAATACTTGTAGAAATTTTATATAGACTTAAGTGCTTTTATAAAAATAGAAGGATGAGAAAAACATACAGTAGGTAACTTAGTAAGATTAAAGGACAACAGAAGAAATCGTAAGTAAGTGGGTAGGAAAGATGGGTGTTTGACCTGGGCTGATGCTAGTGAAGATGCCAGTATTCCACTTGGCAGTGCCTGGCTTCAACACCTGTCTCCAGGTTCTGACTCCAGCTTCCTGCTAATGCAGACACTGGGAGGCAGGGTGATGGCTCAAGTGATTGATGATGGATCCCTGCCACCCACATGGAGACCTGCATTGAATTCCTGGCTCTTGGCTTCAGGTCTGGCCCAGCCCTGGTTGTTGTGGGCACTTAAGAGAGTGAACAAGTGGAAGGAGGCTCTCTCTTTCTGCTTCTCAAAAAAATTACAAAGAAAAAGAAGAAATGAGAAAATAAGGAGCTGAGTTCTATAAAATGAAAAAAGAGATTTAACAAAGCCCTAAAGTTGTTCTTGATAAAGAATAATAAAATTGACTCATTCATGGAAAGATTTACAAAGAAATCCAAGGATTCTTAAAAAACTTTGCAGAAAATTCAGTTGAGCTTTGTTCATTTTGGTGCAAAAGAAAGAAAATTCATGCATAATTTTTATAACATCTCCCATGAGCTTTTTGATGTACCCTTGCAAAAGACCCATGGCACAAGTAATTGACATCAAATGCTGTAAAAAAGAAAGGGATTAGAAGTCATTGCCACCAATTTTAGGTAAATAAATCTCAAAGATGAAAATAACTGAAGAAACTCCTTGAAAAATAGAATTTATCAAAACTGACTTGAGAAGAAGTGGAAAGACCTCACTTCCTACTATGTATGAGGTGGTGATTAAAGAAGGGAACTGATGCTCCCACTGCAACATGAGGGAAGATATCAGATAAGTCATGGAACTTAAACTTTGCATTCATCACAGAGTTGCAGGTAGACTAGACTGTAATGACTAGATGAACTCGAATTCCAAAAAGGAAGGCTCCTGCTTAGGTAGGCTTTTTGGCATTTGCTGTTTCTGGGCTTGGGTTGAGGACCAGACTTGGCCTACCTTCTCTTAAACTAGGGGAGCCTTTGACAGTCATGTGAATGGATGCAACCATTAGGACCCCATAGTGCTCTTTAACCATCAAGGATGTGCAAAGTCAAACTACAATGAGACAGTACTACACACCCACCAGAATGGCTAAAATTTAACACTAACAGAAGCAAATGGATTTGGGACCAATAGAGTGCTTAGATATTGCTGGTGGGAATGTAAATTATTTCAGCTCCTCTGAGAAACTATTTGGCAATTTTTATAAAGTTAAATATATATCTGCCCTATGACTCAGCAATTCTAGCAAGAAAGATTAAATTACCGATACAGGAAAAGACAAAGATGAATCTCACGTATGTGATGTTGAGTGCAAGAGACCAGTATAGCAGAAAACATAGTGTAGGATTCCATTTATATGAAGCTTAAGAACAGGTAAAATTAATCTATTATAGAAGTTAGACTAGGAGTTACCTTTTGGTGAGAAGATATTTTTGGGGCAAGAGCACAAGAAAAACTTCTGGTGTGATGAAAATATTTTATATTTTGTTCTGGTTTGATAAATACATATAAATATTTCATAGAGTTATACTCTTGAGATTGATTTCTTTTGTATAAATTGTACTTCATTTAACTTTATTTTATTTATATTTATTCATTTCATTTGAAAGGGGGAGACAGAGAGAGAAGGAAAGAGAGATGTCCCATCTACCGGTTGACTCCCCAGATGCCTGCAACCGCCAGGGCTGAGTCAGATCAAAGCCACCAGCAAGGAACACATCCAGGTCTGCTACAGATCAGGGCAGACACTTGGCTGCTTGAGCCAGGGCGCACCTCAGCAGGAAACTGGGAAGTGGAGGCAGGAGTTAAATCCTGGCTCTGTGATTCGGGATGCGGGCATCCTGAGTGGCGGCCCGACCTCTCTGCTGAATGCTAACCACTGTGACTTCAATTAAATAGTGAATTATGCCTCCAAATTATAAAATAAATTTAAAAATGAATAAAATAGAAGAGATACTTGCATAGAAAGAGATGATGATGTATTTTGAACCAAGAATGATGACTAATTCTATTCTGGGTGTCTGGTCCTGATGTTTTACCAGACATTTCTTATGGCAGCCTCAGATTACAGGATTAGATTTTGAACACCTCATCTCCCGTTGATTCATAATGGGTTTCATAGTTGCTTGAAACTGATTCCACCCTGCTCTCGCAACCCTGCAACCTAAGTCACTTTTCATGTATCCCTTGACAGAGACCCTTCTATTGCACCTGATGGAGCTCACTTCCGTGCCATCAGCCCCACTGCAACAACCCTCGTCATTGCTGCTGCTGGGTGGGCGCAGGCACCCAGGCGTCATGCTCACTGTCACTTTTTGCCCTGTCTACCAGGATGCTTTCCTGAGCTCTCCCTCTCTCGCTCCATCAGCTGGGACTTCCCTTCCAAGCCCACCCTCAGCCCCTACTCTCTAGAATCAGGGGTGGGGAACCTTTTATTATTTTTTTTCCTAGGGGCTATTTGGTTAATTAGAATGTCATGTACAGGCCACACAGAATTATCAACTTAAAAATTCACCAGCCACAGAGTTCAACTTTGAGAAGTCCCAGCTGTGGTTGCCTTGGCAGGGCCAGACCAGGTGATTTTGCGGGCCTGTGTGGCCTGTGGGCTGGACGTCGGCCACCTGTGAGATGATATGTCACACACCAGACTAGGACCCTGAGTGGCGATTTGGATGGATGATTTCGTTTACACATGAGCTGCACACCAGGAACATACAGTCAGGTCCTCATAGAGGCTTAAAGGGATGGAGAGCTGGGTCTGCACATTTGGTTGGGAAAGTAAGAGAATAAAAAAGGAGCGAGCTGTTCCTGTTTTCCTCTACAGATTATGGATGTTTTGGTCATGACTGAACAGTTTCACTTTGATACTGCTTCCCCTAAAGCCTCTGTCTATTTTTATTCTTATAGAGGGGAAAGAAGGGGAGGGGAGGGGAGGGGACAGGAGAGAGAGATTGATTAACTGATTTTCTATCTGCTGGTTCACTCCTCAAATGCCCACAACAGCCAGCCAGGGTTGGGCCAGGAGCTGGGAACTCAGTCCAGATCTCCCACAGGGGTGCCATGGACACAGGCCTTTGCTGGAGTCCTGAGAACTGTGCCTTTCAAGAAATTAGTTTTAAAGCAGTTGCCACACTTGGAGAGTGTCCACTGTGTTGCGGGGTCCACCTGTGAATGATGTCTCCACGCTCTCTGCTGCCAAACACGGTTTTTAGGTAAAGGAGGAAGTGGAGCATACTCAGATTAGAACCCTTAGGTCAAGAAAGGAGGGAGAGGTGAAAATAAAGGTAGGAAGGAAAACTAGGCACAGCCACCGGGCACAGTCAGTGCCTGAAATAGCTACTTTCAATTTTATGTACTTGATCTGCTCACAAGGCTCTTAGCAACCAAGATTACAAAAGAAAACACAGTGTGTTTCCTGCTGCAACCCACAGACATTTCTGAACTGTGGGGCTGGTAGCTTTCCTAAGGGCAGCTGAGGACCAGGCGTCTGTCCAGAAATGCCATCCTCCCGGCCTTTTGGACTTCCTCATTGCTTCCTCGGGCAGCAAGCAGACACCTGCGGACGGGGGGCTTTTAGAAGCAGCAGAAAGTTGTAATCCCAGGACTTGGGAGTAGCATGCCTGCCTGTTTCATCTTCCTGCTTTTCTCTCTCTCCCTCTATCATCTGAACTGATATCTGCAAACATTTTATAAACTGCCGATTCCTTAGAGCGAGTGGTGAAATATCTCCTTGATGAATATACACTTTAGTATTCTCACTTTTCTTTCTAAAGATGGCTTGGGGGATTTCATCAATAAAAGTGCTTTTTTTTTGGTCCTAACTCTGCCTTTCAAAAAAAGTAAAAAAATCTTAAAAAAAAAAAGGTGTTTTTTTAATGGCGTATTGATGACTCATTTTCTAACTAATACAAAGAAGACTCCTGTCACAGCAACAAATAGTTAAGAATTTCTAGGCTTAGAATATTTTTTGTTGGGTATGTATATTTCAATTTTTTCTGCCAAAAAGTAGATTTCTTCCCATACAATAAAATGCCGATATAGGTAGTAGTAATAATAATGAATAGTAGGTATTGTACTTACCAGGTTGCTTACAGATCTCTTCTACACAGGTGAGTAGAAAATCATCTGTTTTGAGGCAGAAAGCATCTGATGTCTGTGCTTTTTCATTCAAAACAGTGTGAGACAGAATGTTGTTATCCCCGTTTTATGGAAGTTCCTTTACCTTCTGCTTCCTCAATGCCAACCCTCGTTTGCATCACCAGGGTGTGGTGCCTACGGAGGAGGAGGAGGAGGAGGTGCCTGAAGCTTTAGTTTCGCTTTCCTGGATCTCTGTTTTCAGGAGACTTCCCTCAGATCCGCGGCTGCTTTTTTTTTTTTAAAGATTTATTTATTTATTTGAAAGGCAGGGCTACAGAGAGAGCCAGCGAGAGCCTCCACCCGCTGGGCCACTCCCCGGAAGGCCGCAGGGACCAGAGCCGGGCTAATGGCCTGACCCGGAGCCCCGGAGCCCCGAGCCCGGAGCTTCCTCGGGGTCCCTGATGCGGTGCAGGGCCCCAGCCCCCCGCTCCCCGCGGGCTCTCCCGGGCGCATCAGCAGGGAGCTCGAGTCGCGACTGTGCCCCCTGGTGGTCTGCTCTGTTATAACCGTGCGCAGGCTGCCCAGAGCCCTGCTTCCTGGCCTCCATTGATTCCGTGGGAATACCTGCTCGTTCTTGTTTTCTTTCTTCTTTTTGCTTTTTAAAATTTATATAGAGAGAGCAGATTTCATGTGTTTCATACACACAGTTTTAATATTTGCAACAACATGCTTTCAATTTACTTTATAATCACATTCTCCATGAAGTAAAGAATCAACAAGCAGTCTCTCTACTTTCTTTTTAAAAAATATATTTCTATTTTTTCTTAGTCCACTTTCTGTTGCCATAGCTGAATACCTGGGACTGGGCAATCCATAAACAAAAGACGTCTATTTCTTTGAGTTCTGAAGGCGGAGAGGTCCCGGGTCTGGGGGCCACACCTGGTGCAGGCCTCTTGCTCATGGGGACCCCAGGAGTCCCGCAGTGGCACGCAGGGTGAGAGGAGCAAGCTTGCACGCTGGGAGCCCTCTGGTATCAGCCATGGGGCCTTGTGACCGCACCTCCCGAAGCCTCCCAGGTGCCCTCTTATTGAGATACCCATAAACAGGAATTCCTTCAATCCTAGGTACATTTGTGGTGGTCTTGGGCTGAAGGGCATTGGGGCTTCAAGTGTAAGATTTTGTGTTTTTTTTTTTTGTTTGTTTTAACTTGTAGTTTCGCAATTCATACACTTATAGTGTATTGGGTATAAAGTGATGGTAAGTTTTATTAATTAAATTATGCTAAGTGGAGCAGACCACGCACAGGAAGATAAATACTGCATGTTCTTATGGGCTCTAAAACAATGGCATTCACAGAAGCAGGGAACGGAGTGGTGGTTGCAGAGATGGAGGATGCGGGCAGTGAGATGATGATGGTCAAAGGCAGCAAAATGCTTTGCAGAGTGTGGTGAATCCAGTGAATGATAGCGCACTGTTCATTTAGAAAACACCAAGTACATTGCGAATGTTCACACCGGAAAAAAAGGTGACATTCTTGTGAGGGTTATGCTGACTAGCTTGATCTAATTATTTCTCCCATATTCAGAAATCCTAATTCCACCTTATTCTGGGTTTTCTTGTAGTCCCAAGCCTTGTGCAGTTCCGAGTAGGAAATTGTCTCTGTTGGTATTTCACTGGCCTTGGAATAAATATCCATCTTTGTTTTCCTTAAAGGGTAGGAATGATTTTATGATTTTCTGGGACTTTTTTTTTTTAAAGAATTATAGATATAAGAGAGAGAGAGAGAGAGAGAGAGAGAGAGAGAGAGAGAGATAGATCTTCTATCTGCTGGTTCACTCCCCAAATGTCTGCAACAGCTGGTGCTGGCCAGGCTGAAGCCAGGAGTCTGGAACTCCATCCAGGTCACCTCTGCTTCTTTCCCTGGCACATTAGCAGGGAGCTGGGTTGGATGCAAAGCAGCAGAACTTGAATTGGCACCCATACAGGCTGCTGGTGTTGCAGGTGGTGGCTTAACCTGCTGCACCACAATGGTGGCCCCTTCCAGAGACTTATTTGAGGCTCCATATAAAATGCTACAGAACAAAGGTTCTACAGAACAAACTAGAACTGGGGGCCCTGGTGGTCCTGCTGTATGAATTTATCTTCTCTAAGATCAGAGTCAGGCTAGGTGGAAAACAGTCTGAGTGACAGTGACAAGAATAGGTGATATTGTAAAAATTAACAGCAAGTACTAATACTTATTGTGCATGGTTTTGGGTAGGATTTATCTATTTATTTCAAAGAGTTTCTGAGAGAGAGAGAGAGAGAGAGAGCGAGCACGAGAGCACACTCTCCACCTCTGGTTCACTTCCCAGAAGGCTGCAACGGCCAGGACTGGGCCTGGTTGAAGCCAAGAGCTTCATCCAGATCTCCCAGGTGAGTGGCAGGAGCTCAAACACTTGAGCCATCTTCTACTGCTTTTCTCAGGCCATTCGCTGTGAGCTGGAGAGGAAGCGGAGCAGCAGGGACACGAACCAGTGCCCACATGGGATGTCATTGTCTAAGGTGGTGACTTTACCTGCTATGCCACAACGCCAGCTCCCAATTGTGCATACGTAATTGACTTTTTGTTTCCACATCTCACAATCAATTCACACTAGTAACAGATGATTTTTAACTATTGAGTCGTGTGCAAGTGCAAAGTGCTTTATGTTAACTGATTTACTCTTTACGATTCTCTGAAGTAGATACTGTTTTTCTCTCCATCTTATAGGCAAGGAAATGGCAGCACAGAGAAATAATGTGGTTATGGTTGTACAACTTATACATGATAGACTTGAACCCAGACTTCAGGCCAGGCCTCTTACATCCTGAGCGTTAGAACTAAAAGCAGTGGTTTCAAAAGAGCCTAGATATGACCGTTAGTCTCATCACCACTCCTAGGAGTCATCCTAATGAATGGGCCCTATTGTCCACATGGGATCCAAAGCCTGGGTCCCATGGTCCACATGGACCAGCGTGGTGAATTTTTAAAATAATTTATTTAGCAGCTGGTGCTGTGGCGTAGTACGCTAAGCCTCTGCCTGTGGTGCTGGCATCCCATATGGGCACCGGTTCATGTCCCGGCTGCTCCACTTCTGATTCAACTCTCTGCTGATTGCCTTGGAAAGCAGTGGAGGTGGCCCAAGTCCTTGGGCCCCTGCACCCTCAAGGGAGACCCAGAAGAAGCTCCTGGCTCCTGGTTTCGGATCAGCCAAGCTCTGGCCGTTGCAGCTATCTGGGGAGTGAACCAGAGGATGGAAGACCTCTCTCCCTCTCCCTCTCCCTCTCCCTCTCCCTCTCCCTCTCCCTCTCCCTCTCCCTCTCCCTCTCCCTCTCCCTCTCCCTCTCCCTCTCTTTGTCTGTAACTCTGCCTCTCAAATAAATAAAATATATTTTTTTTAAGCCTGCTGCTTTCCCAGGCTCACTTGCAGAGATCTAGAATGGAAGGGGAGCAGCCAGGTCTCGAACCAATGCCCATGTGGGATGCTGGCACTGCAGATGGTGGCTTCACCTTCTACTCCATAGCGCTGGTCCCCAAAATAAAATTTTTACTAAGTTAATTTAACATGTCTGAACAGGACCTGATCTGAGGCACTAGAAATGATGATACATCAGGGCACCAGGAAAATTCTGCTGACACTGAAGCAGGAGTAGACATTAAACTTACGGTGAAGCTTGGGTGAATGGGTGGTGAAACCACTGATACTCTGTGAAAAGCTGATGGGGACAATGCTCCAAAGAAATCAGCAGAGTGGACAGTGAGAGAGAGAGACAGAGAGAAAGGTCTTCCTTTTCTGTTGGTTCACTCTCCAATGGCCACTGCAGCTGGTGTACTGCGCTGATCCGAAGCCAGGAGCCAGGTGCTTCTCCTGGTCTCCCATGGGGTGCAGGGCCCAAGTACTTGGGCCATCCTCCACTGCCCTCCCTGGCCACAGCAGAGAGCTGGCCTGGAAGAGGGGCAACTGGGACAGAATCCGGCGCCCCAACCGGGACTAGAACCTGGGGTGCCGGCACCGTAGGCGGCGGATTAGCCTAGTGAGTCGCGACGCCGGCCGTAACTCATTTTAAGAAAGGACAAGACGATGTTGAAGATGAAGCCTACCTGGCAGGCCATCTCAGTCAGTTTACAAGAAAAAAAAATCTTGTGTCCTAATCAGAGAGGACTAATGATTAATAACATAAACAGCAGTCAACACTAAAGCATCTCAATTGGTTCAGCGTATGCAGTTCTGACTGAAGGATTAAAATAAACAAACACTGGGCTCAATGGGTGCCAAAATGGCTGCACCCAGATTGTCTGCCAGCAACAGCAGAGCTTTCTTTATTTTATTTTCTCTTATTTTATTTTAAAAATTTATTTATTTGTTTGAAAGGCAGAAATACACAGAGAAAAAAGGAGAGAGAGAGAGAGGCAGAAAAAGAGAGAGATTGATTTTCCATCTGCTGGTTCACTCCCCAAATTGCCACAAAGGCCAGGGCTGGACCAGACCTAGGCCAGGAGCCAGAAGCTTCATCTGGGTCTCCCACATAGGTACAGAGGCCAAAGGACTTGGACCACCTTCCACTGCTTTCCCAGGTGCATTAGCAGGGAGCTGGATCAGAAGTGGAGCAGTCAGGACTCCAAGTGTGCCAATATGGGATTCTGGCATTGCAGGTGGTAGCTTTGCCATAAGGCTGGCCCCAGGCATCTGCCTTACAGTCCTGATTTTGCTTCCTCTGACTTTTGTTTCCTGTTTTGTTTTGTTTCTGTTGTCTTGTTTCTTCAGTCAATTATGTGTAGAAGACCCCATTGACCTGGTTAAAGTCCCAGGGCCCTCAGTTCTATAGGAATGGACTCAATGACCAGTACCCTTATGTTTTTAACTTGATGGCGCTTATGTTGAGAAATAGGATTTATAGTTTTATCTTTTAATTCTGTTTCCACAAACTTTTGAAGTCCCTTCATATGCATAGGTATGTAAATACCCCCCCCCCCCCGCCCAGGCCCTCCAAACACGTAGATCCTATTTGCTCTATCTCTTGGGGGACCTCTGACTAATACAACCAGCTCATAGAAACAAACTTTGGTCTGCTTCCCACTTGGCGTTTCTACTGCACGGGCTTCTCTGGTTACTCAGGGTCCCCAGGACACTGTGTCCCCAGGCCTTCAGTATGGCCGGTCCGTCTCTCCTCTCCTGTGTCTCTCCCTAGACCAGAATTTCTCATTTTCTAAATTCTGTATTGCACTCCTGTGAAGGAGAATTTTGTAGCTTGTTGATCTGGCCCATGCAACTTCAGTGTGCTAGATGTGCTGTTTTTCTGTGCTCTGCAAGCCAAAAGGGAGATCATACTCTTACATCATCAGGGAGTAGCAAATTAAGCAGCGATGAGATCCACTATACACCTATCAGAATGACCAAATTCCTGGACACAGACAACAGTGATTGCTGGTGAGAATGTAGGTTTT
The DNA here is from genome assembly GCF_964237555.1 of Oryctolagus cuniculus. Taxonomy (NCBI): domain Eukaryota; kingdom Metazoa; phylum Chordata; class Mammalia; order Lagomorpha; family Leporidae; genus Oryctolagus; species Oryctolagus cuniculus. The sequence goes on along the minus strand of NC_091447.1, from coordinate 42,664,265 downwards.
CTCTTGGACTTAGAGCCACATTTTATCATGCTCCCCTTTCTCTCAGATGTAGGAAGTGTGAATATATGTCCAAGCAGTCTTTGCTTGTGAGGCAGGAAGGTTCTGGGCACATTTCTCTTCTTCTTGATTTTGAGTAATTAGGCCCATTACTCTGTTTTATTCTTTATGCATTTGTGGTATATTTTCTAACTAGAAAGCCTTCATATGTTCAATTGAAAAAATTAGAAACATCTAGTAAACAAAAAAGGCAAAGAAAAAAGAAAAACAGAAGACCCCTGAATTCCATCTCCCCACTTAAAAAAAACTTCAAATTTTCATTTATTTATTCATTCATATTTTTTTGAAAGGCAGAAAGGGAGAGAGACACCTTCCATCAGCTTACTTCCCATATGCCCGCAACAGCCAGGGCTGAGCCAGGCTGAAACTGAGGGTTCTGAACTCAAATCTGCATATCCACTGTGGGTGGTGGGGACCCATGTGTTTGCCTCACTTGGCAAAATATAGATTCTATCTTTTCAACTTATTAAATAGATTCTATGGCCTCATGAAAATCTTGTTATTTGGAAAACTTCAAAGACAAACAAAATGAACAGAATAACATAATGAGCCCTCTTGTATTCATCGCTCAGCATCAAAGCTGTGAACGTTCTGCTGTCTCCCCCTCTCCTGGACGGCCCACTGCTCTTGTTTCAGCTGTGCCTCTCCTAACACGTGATCTGTTGCTAGAAATGAGGACATTGAGTCCTCATGAGCAAGGAGTTGAGGAAATACAGTAGAGTTCACTTGTAGTATCACAGATAACTACTCAGTACACTCAGGGTTCTCTGATGAAAATTCTAGAAAAGAGAATAGTGAAGTAATTTTAAGAAAAGATTAATGAAAAATTAATGGGCTTCCCTGAGCAGAAATCAGATCCTAATGATGATATAAAATGTGATAAGCTGGAGTTTAAGGCTATTATGTGGGGTTTTCAAAAAAATTCATGGGAAATGCATATTATGGTTGAATTAAAAATTGTTTTACACCCAAATTAATTTTTCTTTTTATTTCATATTTGATGATCTTTTTGAAGAGCTCTTGTGTAAGTTTTCTGTTTTCCTGTAGGACGTAGATTTACCTTGGAAGGAAGACCATGTATTTGTTTTAGGTAAAGTTTTTTAATGAGCTCTTTGATTATCCAAGAATAAAGCAAGGGGTTTATCTGAAATGGGGAGTTGGACTTCCTGTGTAAAAATGAGAAACCTCCTTATGGGTGGACTGGTAGCTCTGCTACTGTCTTCCTTTTCAGGAAATATGGAATTCTTTCTGGAGCCCTCAGAGGCTTTGCAGCCCAGTCTCAAGGATTCATGTTCAGGGTTGTCTCATCAGAGAGAAGTGAGCAAGAGTCACTCTACCGCAGGGCTGTTGAAATGGGAGCAAAGGAGAAAGAATTCCCCAAGAGACTTGATGGAGGGGCCAGGAATAGGAACTCTGAAGATAGTCACAGCTAATAGGAACATTTAATCCCTTTTTCTCCTTTTTTGGTGACAATTTTTCTCTATGTTGAACCTGTAGTTTGTGTTAGTAAATGTAGCCCCATCTTATCTGAGTTGTGAAGAGCTAGGGGATGAGTCTATGTCAATAGGCTTATTAACACTTTGCAGGTTGCAGCCACTTGAGAGAGCCTGTTACCAGGTGGACAGGTGAACTGCAGAAGAGGAAGAGGTATTTGGAGCCAGGTCAGTAGCAGATGTGGATTCCAGAAATGAGGATGTGTTTGGGGGTCCTGTGAGCATTCTGCAGATTCATTGAGATGTTGGTGAAGAGAATCCAGTAAGGCATTGGCTTCTTGAGGATGAGAGAATTGGGTTTGAGGGCTAGAATAGCTAAGTTACATTACAAGGAGACAGAAAGATATGGAAAAGTAAACTCTGGTATTTCAATGTTCCATTTAGTCTGTATTAGCATGTGCTTCACTTTTTAGGCAATGGGTAGCTCTAGAACATGGTTTGAGATGGTCCTGGCTGGTCCACGTCTGTGAATGAGCTCCTGGGAGTCCTTCCTGGCACTGGAGAGTAGAGAGCACATATTGCTGAGGAAACTGAATTCTGGGGGCTGAGGCAGACTTCCTGGGTGTGAGAGGGAGTGACTCAATGACGTGGGCCATGAAGGGCAAATCAGGGTATCCATATGGAGAATGCTGGATGCAAAAAAGAGAATCTCAATGGGAAGAGAAGTCTGTGTCCATCACACGTTGAGAAGTAGAGGCGACAAACAGGGTAATGGATGGGAAAAGAAGCCATGGAGACAGGATCTCAAGAACAGGTGGGACAAGGCTGCAGTCACAGGAGGCAAGGAGAGTTTGGTGTGTAAATGAGCACAAGAGAACGGAGGGGGTTCAAGCTTGGGGCTCCTTTGTTTTTTGGCTTTCTTACCCTTCTGAAGCAGTGAGTTGGGAGAGGGCAAGGGGCATAAGGAATTGCCTGTGTATGTGTGTGGGGAGGGTGGAGGGATTAATTGGAGGATGGGGACAAAATATTTACCTTCCACACAAGTGAGTTAAGTGGAACTCTGGTATGGATCTTATGGTTTGAGCTCGATGAGACAAGGTGGTACTTTCTCCTCCACATTCGCTTCATTTAAATCTCTGCTGTCACAATGAAAACATAATACAGAAAATCCACAGAAGCTGATCAAATTAGAACAGACTTTTATTGACCCCTAAGCAGTTATGAGGTTACAAGTGGGTAATAATTAGAACTTTTTAAGTATATCACCTTGAAAATACATATTTGAAATGTTATATGATTTTTTAAAAGATTTACTTATTTATTTGAAAGGCATAGTTACAGAGAGGCAAAGGCAGAGAGAGGGAGAGAGAGGTCTTCCATCCACTTGTTCACTCCCCAAATGGCTGCAACAGCTGGAGCTGTGCAGATCTGAAGCCAGGAGCCAGGAGCTTCCTCTGGGTCTTCCCATGTGGGTGCAGAGGCCCAAGGACTTGAGCCATCCTCCACTGCTTTCCCAGGCCATAGCAGAGAGCTGGATTGGAAGTGGAGCAGCTGGAACTTGAACTGGCGCCCATATGGGATGCCGGCACTGCAGGTGGAAGCTTTACCCACAGTGGTGGCCCCAAAATGTTATATGATTGACCCTACCATATACCAAGCTCTGTGTGTAGATATATTTCCTGCCCTACAAAAAAAGTTTATAATTCATTTGGGAGACAAAAGCAAAATTATAGCAATAAACCCATAATGTCACAAAAATGACATGACCATAGAGAAAGGGAATGCAGTCCCAGAGAGGTGGACCTGTGCAGTGCACCAATGATTTTCTTAAACTACCTCTATATCATATGCCAGAGGGCCTTCAATGGAAAATCCCAGGTAGAAGGACACTCTTTCTATGTTCCTCCCACTGCGGAGTGGACCTGAATACACAGATGTCACTGGTATTTTAATTTTTTCCTCCGTCCCATATTCAATGGAGATTAGCTTGCCCTCGGCCTGACCAACGAGACGATGCAGGAGGTCTTTGACTTCTTTTTTTTTCCACACATCTCCACTCTGCCAGAGGGAGTTTATATTTTGCGCCTTACTAAAGTACTGCTCTATTTCGGCTTTGAGAACAAGACCATTGAACCCCTTCCTCTTGCCCAGGTAGAAAAACGTGCTTGCCTGTTTCGATCTGCACATGCGCTTGTACTGTCCCCTGAAGGTTCTGTTTAAGGATGAAACATACTTCTCCATTAGTTTGGAGTCTTGATCCAGTTCTTGGTTTTCTGGCCAGAATAGGAGGCAAGCCAAGAAATAAGGGTCGGAATATTGATGATGTAGTCCTACGAGTTGCAGCACTTCTCGGAGCTGTTTTTTAAGCATGTTCAGAGGTTGAATGGACTTGGAGGTGGGTTTCAGACAGCTGAGAATAATGTTGGCCAGAATGAAATTCTGTTTCTCCTTTGTCAGCCGTTTGTTTGGGTTTTGCTTCAACAGGAAGGCATATTCATCTACTATATTTTCCATGGTGCTTGTGGCTTCTTTGTGGTTTAGGCTAAGATACTCCAGGAGTCCAGAAAACCTATCAGCTCTCCAAGCTTCTAGCTTTTTCCTGCAATTCTCCTCCAGGAGTAACTGACTCTCTTTGCTGTGTAATGGACTTGGATCCAAAATGCAGAAAAGGTCTCTGTATTTCTTGTAACAACGACTGACTTTTTTGCTTAACAGTATTTCCGCCATTTCTTTCTGGGTGTTCCTCATTTTCAGAAGCACCATATAATCAATAAAAAAGTCAAAGCACCTTTTCAGATTTGACTGTAAATTTTGCAGAAGGGATGTGAACTTGCTAAGAGCCAAGTAATACTCATTTCTTGCATCAAATGGGATGTCTCCCTTTCCTGATAGAAACTGCACCATGGGTTTTAGAAACGATACGTTGTCTTTGTGGAAAAAAGGAGTAAGCTGAAGGATCTGGATAGTGTATAGACCGACTTCTATTTCACCAAAGAAACCGGCTGTGTTATACGTGTCATACCTCCTCTGGGACTTCTGTGCTGACCACGCCTCGGTTTCGTAGTTTTTACTGTCAGTTTGCTGTTGGGATTCTTTGAAAGCTCCTGAGGCCTTTTCAGCAGCTTCTAGTAAATGCGTTAGATCTTTAACAGTAATGACCTTACTGTTTTTGTTTTCATCCAGCCACCACTTGATTTTACTTTTGTAGACCTGACCGAGGGTGTCTGAGATGTAGGAGTTTTTAGGTGCTCTGGTTTTGGCCAGATTTGCCCATTCGAGAGCAGTCTCAAAGTTCTTCTCTTTAATGTAGAAGTGTCTTGCCAAGGCTTGGCAAATGAATGCATTTTGTGGAAATCGACTGCATCCTGCCACCAAGACCTCTTCAATTTCCTTGTTCTGTAAATCTTCGATTAATGGGGAAAACAAAGTGTCTGTTTCATCTCCATACTCCTTGCGCCGTCTTGTAAGCAAAAGGGTTTGCACATCGTGTTGAAATTTGTCTCTTCCTATACCGAAATCATAGAATAAATTCTCATTTAATAGCTTCAATGCAATGTGATGTTTATTTAAGTGATGTTTTTCCTCTAGTTCTTTGAGACAGTGAATGGCAATCAGTGGGTGAATGATACGCACACCCGTGTATCTCCCATATTCTGAGACTTCTGTGTTTATTAGAAGGGTAGAATATGTGCCCATTTTATCTTCCAGGCTCTCAGGTTTCCAGGGTGTACTCGTGTAAATGATTCCTAAAAATATTTCGCACTGTGACACTGAAATTGTGGAATCCGTAACGTAAGTGTTGAGCAGGGCCAGGAAGGAAATGAGCTGTGCTTCCTTGCTGTAGACATCCTGTCCTTTCAGGATGTTCCTGACCACATTTTTAATATATGTCTCATCAAAATTGCGTTTCAGGATCATAAAGGAATAAAAGTTTTCACAGTCTTTGTGCTGCTTTTCAATTTCCTCTAGTTTGGCCCCAAAAGCTCTCTGTTCCTTGGGAGAAAGTTGGTATTTTAGTGCAATACTGTCTATTAATTTTGCACTTTCATCTGGATTCTGGGATCTCATGCAGTTTAAGATAATAACCAATGTTTTTTCATATCGCAAGTCCTTCTCTGCTAAAATGGAATTGATGGCGTTCTGTAGAATGTAGACATTTTCCTGTTCTTCAAAATCGTCTACCAGGAGGAGCACAGGAATGTAATCCTGATGGCAGGTTGCCTTATAGGTGATCAGATTGGTCACTTGTTCCCCAATTTCTGCAAAATCAGTTGCTTTGTTTTTGAGCACAGCACATCTGAAGTTTTTCTTTAGGTCCCAGAGAACATGCATAGCCAATGTGGTGCCCCCACAGCCTGGATGATGATAAAGATTGATGATTTTTGCAAATACTGGTCTTGGAGACTCTGCCCAGCACTGTATTAAATTCTTAAGTTCTTTGTAACTGTCCCTTTTCACAAAAGCTGAAGAATAATTTTCCGAAGAAAAATAAAAATTCCACCAGGACACTTTGCCACCTCGATAGAAGTGTTCTTCTTTGGATTTCTTAAACTCTAGGAATTTAGATTCATCTTTCTCTATGTCTGTGTCCCTACACTCATTTTCACAGAGGATTTCCAGAGCGGTCAATGTATCTTCCTTCTTCTTTTCCAGGATGACTGACGAAGATCCACGTGAAGGCAAAAACCTTCTTGATGACCGAGTCACTGATTTGAGTTTAAGGATAGTACTGTTTACGAGTTCTAGATTTAAAGTGGAAATGCTGTGGTTTGATAATTCATGTGCCACCGTCAGTCTTGTTTTCAGTAAGTCTTTCCACCGTTGATAAATCTGTGAGTTTACACAGATGCACAACATATTTTCCATTCCTTTGAGAGCTTGGTAGAAAGCACAGAACGTTTCAATGAGTGGATCTCCTGGACTTTCCACTGAAGACAGTAGTAGAAACACAACTAAAAATTTCCCTCTTGCCATTATATTTTCATCGGTGAGAAAGAAAATCAGTTTCCTGACCTCAGAAGCTCTTTCTCTCTGCCACAGATGTGGTTCGAAAGGTTTGTAAGTCTCACTTGTCAAGTCTGATCTCCCGTTGCAGAAGACCCAGCTGGGCTGCTGATAAAGATTCAGGGTAGAAATCTTCTCTCTCAGGCTACTCGTCTTGTCTTCATACTGACTTGGAAAGTGAAGGTTGGCCACTCGGCTTTCTTTGTAAGCTTTGACCACTCCATTGATCCCAGATTCAGGATCAAACTCCAACACAGCAAACCACTTGATTTCCTTTAGAAAATCTAAGTGCTTTGTTTGGTTTGGATGGCATTTGTTTGTTACAAGAATGTACCAGCTGTAGTACGAGTTATCCAGCGAGTCCCGGTTTCCTATGAGAAGCTTCACCAGCTTTAGTCCTTCACTCTCCTTCTTAGTTGCTTTCCATCCATATTCTTCTTCAGCCTCTTTTCTAGATGCTACCAGTGACTTTAAATTTTGTGTAAATGCTTTGAAATCTGGATCTCGTTGCTTGGCGTTGGCGAGGATATCCCTGGAGCTAGCCCCTTCTCTTACAAACAGTGAATATTCTTGGTTTTGCTTCCACACGTTATCTTTACAACTCTGCATCTTAATGTAGAAATACTTTTCTTTACACACCGAGTGTTTTGGAATAACGTCGACTTCAATGACAAATCTGTCGGATGGCATGCTGTTCTGCAACAGGACTTCCACAAACCTTGGCTCCCGAATACACTTCTTGGCTTCATTGATGTCACTGTCTTCAAAATACTTTTTGATCATTACGTTGAAGTGATTAATTAGGACATCCTTACTGCTGATTTTTACACCAACAATTTCTCCATGGGGTTTGTCCTTGACTCCAAAATGAATAGTACCGTTGGTGCGTGAATTCATGCAAGCTGATGCAAATCGGAAGACTTCATTGCTAAATTTCATTTTAATATCTTCTTCTGTGGCTGCTGCTGTATTTGTGAGAGCTTTGAACTCATGTATTGGGTCGATGAGATTGAGTGGTCCCGTTTCAGGTTGTAGAATGTAATGTTCTATATACCGCTGGCTGTCATGAAACTGATCAAAAGGGTATGGCATACAAGTCAACCGTTCGGTTTGTATTGCATTTTCCTTGTCTGCAGCATTCACTGTTTCATCCAACGCTTTTTCCTTCAAAGGAATTGATTCTTGGACTTCAATTTCTGTAGTCTCTCTCAGATCATGATCAATATTGAGAGACATGGATGTTCCCTCTTCTTTACTTTTCTGTTTTGGCTTTTTTTGCTGTTTTTTCTTGGATGGTTTTATATTATCTAATTTTCCAGAATCCTGATTGTCACTTTCAGGGGAACTATTAAGTAGTTTGTTACACGCACGTTTTATCAAAAGTGCTGGACCCCGTGGTAACCCCATTTCTTTCAGATCATCTTCTGTTAATTCCTTCAGGACCAGCCCTGTCACTTCTTCATTCAGTAAAATTTGGCCATATTTCTCATCAACCTTAAGATCTTCAGTTACCCATTTTTTCACATGCTCTTTGGTCCAGTCTTTGACCAGTTCTGGTAGGGTTACTTGTTCATTCATATCAAAGCTTTGCCTTTCTTCCTTGGAAAAAGTAACAAAACGAATATTTTAGCATTATACTTTATCATTGGAATTATGTAGTCAATTGTATATATAATTTCTTACAAACATTATAAAAGAGTACTTTAATAAACTTTTGGCAAAAGTGGAATTAAACATAAGTTTGAGGGAAGAGGTTTAGTGCAGCAGTTAAGCTGCCAGCTGTTAAACCAGCTGAGTAACTGGGTTGAAGTCTTGGCTCCACTTTGGGTATTAGGCTCTTGCCAATGCGTACCCTGGGAGGCAGCAGGTTATGGCTGAAGTACTTTGGTCCTTACTACCTGCTATGGGAGACCCAGACTGAGTTCCAGGCTTCTGGCTTCAGCCTGACCCAACCCTGGCTATTGTGGACATATGGGAAACAAACCAGTGGAAGAAAGATCTCTGTATCTCCATCTCTGTCTATCTCTCTCACGGTCAGTCTGCTTTTCAAATAAAAATGAAAATAAATAAAAATTTAAAAATAAGTATGCTTTAAAAATATTTTATTTTGGTTGAAAATTTTTTGAAATCCAATTCATAGTTTTTTCATAATACATATTCTCAATGACCTTCTTGAAGATCCCTTATCTATTCATGGACTTCACACTTTTTTTAAAAAAGACTTATTTATTTTGGAATGCAGAGAGCAATATCTCCCATCTACTGCTTTACTTCCCGTGGGTCAGGGTTGGTCCAGACAAAAGCCAGGAGCCCAGACTTCCATCTCGGTCTCCCACTTGGGTGGAAGGGACTAATGTACTTGAGTCATCCTCTGTAGCCTTCCCAGGTACATTAGCAGAAGCTGGGTTGGAAGTGGATCAGCTGGGACTGGGACATCATCACAGGGAGCAGTTTAGTTCACTGTACCACAACTGTGGCCCCTCACACTATTTTTTTTTTTTTGGTAATAAAATAAGCTTACCCTTTAACTCCATTTCCACGAACCTTTGAAATACCCATGTACATGAAACACTGCACAAGTTTGGCTCTTAAAGCCTGCTTGATATTTAACTTTTTACATAGTCCCAATCAGTGCCCTTATTTCTTAGGTAATGGTAAGTGTCATCATGAAATAAGCAGTAGCTGCTAACTATGTGACACACCTTTTTCTTTTTTAAGATTTAATTGTTTGAAAGACAGTCACAGGGCTATGCCACAGCATCTGCCCCATGCTGTGCCCTTTGGTCCTTGTAATAATTTCCCCTTTTAGCCTTCACTTGGTAAAATTTGGGTCGTTGTAAGTTAAAAACAGAATCGTAAGTAACACAGAAATTGTTCTGTAACATGGCAGAATATTGTAAATAAAATTTAAAATTGGCTAAGTGGAGGTTTGTTGGGGAACAGGAAACCTTGATCCCAGCTTGGAAGCTGCCATGTTTGTTACATGGTCACAAAGCAATTGGTGGGGGCCGGCACCGTGGCTCACTTGATTAATCCTCTGCCTATGGTGCCGGAATCCCATATGGGCTCCGGGTTCTAGTCCCTGTTGCTCCTCTTCCAGGCCAGCTCTCTGCTGTGGCCCGGGAGGGCAGTGGAGGATGGCCCAAGTGCTTGGGCCCTGCACCCCATGGGAGACCAGGAGGAAGCACCTGGCTCCTGGCCTCTGAACGGCGCAGCGCCAGCCATAGCAGCCATGTGGGGAGTGAACCAACGGAAGGAAGACCTTTCTCTCTGTCTGTCTCTCTCTCACTGTCTAACTCTGCCTGTCAAATTAAAAAAAAAAAAAAAAGCAAAACGAAAAAACAAAGCAATTGGTGAAGACATTGCCTATTGTCTGTTGAAACTCAAGCTGTTGGGCCGTAAGGCTGGTGCTTTTGGGGCCTTGGCCATGAATTTTTTTTTTTTTTTTTTTTTTTTTTTTTTGTTAGCTAATTCTTGTGGCTTCCAGACTGGACTGGCCTGAATGAAATTATATAGGGAAAATGGTATGAGCTTTTTTTTTTTTAACCTTGTTAAAATAATTCCTGCCCCAATTATTGATCTGAGACTGATGAAGGCCCTACAACTACGTACTTAGCTGGATTGCAAAAACTAAAAATTCTGAATCCATTGGCTGAGAGAGTACAGTGGTGTTTTCCAGCATTAGTGCTTTTAAAACCTTGCCTGGGTGGATGTAGTGTGTAGGCCTAGTTGAGAGCAGGGGTTTTCAGAGTGTGATCTCCAGGCCAACAGCATCAGTCACTGTGAAACTGGCTAGAAATGACGTTCCCAGGCCCCACCCCGGGCCTACTGAATCAGAGTGAAAAGGAAGAATCACTAAAGTGGTTAAGTAAGAAAATGAGACAGTGAGCAAATTTTAAGTATAAATAGATGAAAAGTATTAAGAATCAATCCAATAAAAGTATTAAAGTGAATTATGAAAAGAGAAAATATATTTTAAAAGATTTTTGAAAGATTTAAGCTACCTAGGTGTTAAAATGTTAATATTGGGGTGAACATTTTGCATAGCAGTTAAGACACTGCTTGGGACACCTGCATTCCATAGGTTTGAGTCCTAGCTCTGCTTCTGATCCAGCTTCCTGCTAATGTGGATGCTGGGAAGCAGCAGATGGTGGCTCAAGTACTTGAGTCCTTGCTACCTACATGTGAGAACAAGATGGAGTTCTGGGTTCCTTGCTTTGGCCTGACCCAGATCCAGTGGTTGCAGGCATTTGGAAAGTGAATCAGCAAATGGAAGCGCACTCTCTGCCTCTGTCTCTGCCTCTGTCTCTGTCTCTGTCTTTCTTTCTGTATAGCTCTGGCTTTCAAATAAATAATAGTAAATAAAAAACAAATTAATGTATATTAATAACCTCTAGCTCAACTGAAAATTGATTCATCTGCATTTGGGTTTCTTGCAAAAGCTGGCCTGGAAGTTCTCCATGAGGTCAAGCTCAGCTGGGGCCTCAGCCTCTCTGCAGGCCGGCAGCCACAGGGCATGGCAGCTTCCACTCGTCTTGGTGAGACTTTTCCTGGTGCTGTTAATGTCATGCTTCGGGCCGGCGCCGCAGCTCAGTAGGCTAATCCTCCGCCTGCAGTGCTGGCACACCAGGTTCTAGTCCCGGTCAGGGCGCCGGATTCTGTCCTGGCTGCCCCTCTTCCAGGCCAGCTCTCTGCTGTGCCCCAGGAGTGCAGTGGAGGATGGCCCAGGTACTTGGGCCCTGCACCCCATGGGAGACCAGGAGAAGTACCTGGCTCCTGCCATCGGATCAGCGCGGTGCACCGGCTGCGGCGGCCATTGGAGGGTGAACCAACGGTAAAGGAAGACCTTTCTCTCTGTCTCTCTCACTGTCTACTCTGCCTGTCAAAAAAAAAAAAAAAAAAAAAAAAAAGTCATGCTTTGAAAAGGACTTCTCCAGACTCATGCAGATATTATTTAAACCCCCAAGACTTATGTTGCTGGATTGTTGTGAATTGTTGATGGGTTAAGAATGGAGACTTGATCTAATATGGCACCTGGGAGGTTGGCCTGGTGGGAGGTCTTTAGGTCATGGGGCCTCGCCCTGGAGGGGTGGTTCTTGTGAGGCTGATTGTATAAGCCACGTGTGCTTCCCGGCTGCCTTTGCTTCCAGCCTCACCAGGTGATCACCACTGCCAGCCTCCATCAGACGCCAGAGCAGTGAGTCTGGAGCGCAACTCTCCAAACTGTGAGTCAAAATAAACCTGCTCACTTCCTGCGAAGCGCCTCATATGTATTGTAGTTAAAGCAACAGAAAGCTGACCAATATACAGGTGCCTTGCATTTCCTAAGTCACTGCTGGTTTCAGTCTGTAAGACACCATTAGTCCTGGGCCAATGAACAAAACTCTGACCAACTGGGCACAAAGAACACTCTAAACATATTTCAGATGATCCACTCTGTTCATTTGTAAAGTAGCTGGAACTGGTTTTAGAGATGCCACAAGAATTCATGCATATATTGCAAGCAGAGGAAAGTCTTATTTTGCCTTGACCTGTGTTGTTTACTCATTCAACAAATTCTGAGTTCCTATTCTGTGCCAGAAAGACAGTGGTAACAAAAGATATGTCGGGTTCTTTCCTGACATTTACAGTCTGGGGGAGAAGATGAAAGAAAATAAGCCACACACATGCAAGTGATAATGGCAGGTTATGTTAGTGCTTTGTGTGTGATACAAGGATGGGCATAAGCTGGGTTATGTGAGGACGAGGAGAGCATCACCAGGGGAGTGGGAACCTTGGGCAGGTGAGGTTAAGGGGGTGTAGCTGGAGTGGGGGGAGGAGTCAGGTGAAAGGAGGAAGCCCAGGGCACAGAGTTAAGGGAGCAAGGAACGGCTTACCCAGGGGCCCTTCCAAGGGCCTAATGAGTCTAGGAACATGGTTGGCAGTGCTCCAGCCTGCCATGGGTGTTCCTGGGCAGGGGGCACTACACCCCAGTAGGTGACTCCTGATGCTGGGAGGCCCATCCAGGAGGATTCTCTCTCCTCTGCATGGGCCCTAAGTGTCATCTTAGGTAAGGCTGAACGGAGGTGCCCTGCCTTACCTGTGTGTAAACACTATAGGGAACCAAATGTAGAAATAGTTATTGGATCTATTCTTTTAAAAAGATTTATGTTTTTTATTGGAAAGACAGAGGGGGGAAGATGATAGAGAAAGAGATATCTTCCATCTGCTGGCTTATTCCCCAAATAGCTACAACAGCCAGGGCTGGGCCAGGCCAAAGCCAGGAACCTAGGATTTCTTTGAAGTTTCCCACAGTGCAGGCACCCACGTACTTGGGCCATATTCCACTGCTTTCCCAGGTGCATTAGCAGGGAGCTGGACTGGGAGTGGAGTTGATGCCCAAATGGGATGCCAGTATCACAGGCAGAGGATTAATCTGCTATGCCACAACACTCCCCTCCATCTATTCTTAATGAAATGTTTTTTGTAGAAAATGCTGAGTACTACACTCCTTTAATGTGAGATGTTAAAAATATGATTTTGCTATGTGGACTTTTTTAAAACCCTAGTGGTAAAATATTTCATATTTGGAGCACTTGTTAGATACTTGATTTTTATACATCTTGGCCTCCTTTTATAGGCAGGTGAAGGGCAGAGGACACTCAGGCCCTTTGATACTGTTTCCTTCCTAATAGACAAGCAATTGGTCCTTCCACTGCCCTGGCTGTCACCTCATTGACTACCTCTTGTTTAATGACCTTGACTTCAACCCATCTTGACGCCCATGGTCACATACTCGATCCTATCATTCATTACCATTATAGGTTGAATTGTGATCCTCTAAATTCTTGTTCTGAAGTCCTAAACTCTAGTACCTCAGAATGTGACCTTATTTGGAGAAAGGTTATTGCAGACGAAATTAGTTAATAGGAAGTCTTCAAGGTAGACCCTAATCTAATATGACTGATATCCTTATGGGCACAAAGGCCCATCTGCTGGAGAGTAGTATGCTAAGATTAAGGCAGACATCAGGGTGGTATTTTTTTTGGTTTTAAAATATGAAAATGATTCTGATTTTTTTTTTAAAATTGAGAGGCAGCAAGGCAAAAACAGAGAGAGAAAGAGAGAGAGAGAGAGATCTCCCATTTGTTGGTTCACTCCCCAATGCCTACAAAGGCTGGGGCTGGACCAGGCCAAAGCTAGAAGCCAAGAACTCAATCTGGGTCTCCTACATGGGTGGCAAGGACCCAAGTACATGATCCATCACCTACTGCCTCCCAGAGTGTACAATAACAGGAAGTTGGAATCAGGAGCGGAGGCAGGACTTGAACCTAGGCATTCTGCCCTGGGATGTGGGCATCAGTGTAAGCTAAAGCCTGGCCCTTGAGTTTCTCTTCCCTGAATGGATTGTTCACACTCCTAACAAGGTCAACCTGTCTCCCTTCTTCCATCTTTCCACGTCCACTGGATTTCCCTCTTCAGCTGAAACTGTGCGACTATCTTCTGTTAAACCAGACTCTTTTGAATCTACTTCTGTCTCACATTTCTGCTGTCCTTCACAGTATAAATGTTTTACTTGCTGTTTCTTGTTCTCTTCTTCCATTCCCTTTAGAACTCCATCCAAGCAAGCTTTGGCTTCCCCTCTTCCCTGAACTGCACTTGACACTGACCTGGAAGTGGCATTTGAAACAGATGATCACTCTCTTTTCCCTGAGACACTCTCTTCCCAGGCTCTTGGGATGCCACACTCCCCTCAGGTTCCTTCTCCCTTCCTGGCCCATCCTTTTGTGTCCTCTGCTGGCTCCTGCTTGCCTCTCACCTCTAAATGATGAGTGTCTCTTAGGCTCAGCCTCTGGACACCTCCTCTCGACCCCAAATTTCTCCCTGTAGATCTCACCCATCTTGTATTTAAATAAAACCACTGTGCCCAGTGCTTCCTGAATCAATATCAAGAGCTTCCACTTCTCCTGTGATGTCATATATTTGCCTTCTCTTTCTCCACCCAAATATCAAACAGCTCTTATAAATTAATGACCAAAATCCTCTCCTGATATCTGTGCCTCCCACCCCAAACCTACCGCTCCCACAGTCTTATCAGTTAATGAAACTTGCCAATTATTCAGGGGGGAAACTTGGCAGCATCTTTCATCTTTGCTGGCTTCCCTTTCTATATACCTCACACACAGCAGGTTTAGCAAATACTCTCAACCTCATCTTCACAGTATATCCAGAATTCTACCATTTCTCACCATCTCTTTGTACTTCTCGGTATAAACCATCATCTCTTATCTCGATTATTTTTACCTGGTCTCTCTGCTTCTGGCTTTGCCTACCCCCACCCCAGCTCATTCATTCTGTTTTCAACACAGCAGCTAACATGGGCGTGTTCAGATGTAAGTGTGCTCATGTCAGTCTGCTCAGAACCCTCCAGAGTCTCCTGTGAGAGAAGGTCAAAGCCTGTGGATAAGGTGCTGTGCGATCTGCCCGCCCTCTTTCTGTCTCCAGAGCACCTGCTCATCCTGCCCACGCCACCACTTTCCTGGCTCTTCCTTAAGTGTGGCAGGCCTGCTGCAGCAGCAGGTCTTCACGCTGCTCCTTCTGCTCGGCATGTGCTTCCTCCAGGCACTGACAGTCCACATCCCCTCTTCAGCTCTTTTCTACTCAGATCCATAGGGCCTTCCTTGGCTTTCTTTACCAAAGTTGCAGCCTGTTCTTTGCCACTCCTCCCAACTCACCTGCTTGTTTCTCATCTTAGGATTTACACACCTTGTACTTTCATTACTTTCTCAGTCTGTCTCAGCAACTAAGACACAACCTCTCTGAGAACTGACACATTTGCCTCTCGTTCATTGGCAAGTTTACCAGAGTCCGACATAAAATTAGCATGCAGTGATTATTTCTCACCTGAGGAAATTAAGATTTTTTGATGTAGTGAAATAATAATGGAATTCTTGAAAACCCACGAGTTAGCAATGGAATAAAAGACTATGGAATATGTTTATTTCTGTCAGCTATTAGACCCAAGTCAACTCTGGCTTCCAGGTCAGAGTGTCTTAAGAGAAACGTTTGTACACGTACATCCTTTGCCTGCCATGTGGATTACAGGGACCTGCAGTCCTGCTGTGGATTCTGGGTTCCTAACACCCCTGTGAGTTTTGATGAAGGAACAGGTTTCCCATCCAGGTTATGCCTGGAGGAGGTCTCTTGCCACATGAGGTTCTCAGTTGGCCAAGGCCCCAAGGCTTCAGCTCTGCCCTTTGCTATGTCATGCTAGGCCAAAGGAGCCTCCCCTAGAAATGCCCCTACTTCACTCTGCAGCCCAGCTTTGCACAGGTCAGAGGTGATCTCCTAGCCAGAGTCCTCTCCAGCGATTGGAACTGCCCACCCTCTTTTTGGGGGGCACTCCAAAGATTATAAGAGAAGGCTGGAGATTTTTCTCTGCTGCTTTAGCTAGTGATTACAGCAATTCAGATAGATCCCCAACTCTACCAGTAGCAGGTTTTAAAGACTGACTGCTTATTGGCCCCTATATGCCCAGACACATATGTGTGCATGTGTGTTTAGTGCGGGCTAGCAGAGGGCTTGACTTTGTGTCAACTCACAGAGTGATGACTTCCCCCTCCCTTTCTCCTTCGTTGTTTGAATTTTGCCAAGAATTAACACGGAGATGGAACCACCCTTCTCAAACAGGGTGACTGGCTTCGTGTTGCCCAAGCCTACTGTCTTTTACCTCTACCTTATTTGAAAGGTTCCCTCATTGTTCAAACATGAAGACACCTGTATATCATCAAAGAATTTCTCCAGTTGCCTACCCCTGGTGGTAGCTGAGAAAAGACATATGATTGGCTGCTACTACACCAGGTTGATGTTACTTTCACACCACTTTGGCATCCTGTCAATTATAAGGGCATCTTATCTGATCTATGATCTGTATTTGGCTTGGGCTATGTATTTTATTCAAAGTAACAACAATTTGGACTTTGACACAACTCCTTGGCCCTTTCTGTGTCTTGAATCTGACACATTGGGCCATTGATGTATTTTCTTGAGCATGAGGGATCTTTAGGTTGAACAGAAACTGCGTAAAGTGTACAAAGTAGGAGGAGTTGTGATCAGAAAAGTGACGTCATGATTAGCTTCCATCTCCTCTCAGCCAGCATCTTTCCCATTCATAAGTTAGGGGAATTGGACCAGAACCAGTGTTGTCTTGATGGTGGTTGTTTGCTTACCTGGACCCTATGTGTTTAGCATGGGGAAAGGTGCAGCTACTCTGGTTGCAGCCAGGGAGAAGAGTTCTAGACCTTAGCCCCTGTGTTCTGTTCCAGGATCATTCTGCACCCGGAGTGCTCTGACTGGTACTTGATTTTACAATGATTCTTAAAGGGCTTTCAGTGTTTACCTCTGGAGGCTGAGCAGAAAGGATCAAAGTGGTCCCCCAGAGCCAGCACTGGTGCCCACCCCATTGCTAGGAGTCTTGGCCTCAGTTACAGTACAGGTCTCCCTGCCTCCAGGAGAGGTCGCCTGGCACCAGGCGGGAGCGTAGCAGGGCCCCACCCTGCTCTTATGCTCAGGGAAACTGAAACTACAAAGCAAGTTAGTTTTGTTTTCCTGAAGTACACACTACAGTAATATATTTCCTCATAGCATCTCTGTGCAAGGAAGTTGCTAAGACGGGTCTTGTACACAATGATGATTAAGCTTTGAGGGGTTTCCCTTTAATTAGATAGGAACTTTTCACATCATCTTAAGCCACACAACAGAGTGTCTGCAGAGCTGTAGCTGGCTGCAGTGTTCTCTTCATTCAGTATGCTTGGATTCCTGATCCTCTGCTCTGTAGTTCACCTTCGCCTCCCAGCCTCATCCCGAGACTCCCCCCTCCACAGCTGCTCTGCAATCTCCCCAAGCCTGCTGGAAACTTTTCTCTGAAGCACTCTGCAGTCAGCCCAAGTCACATGTCCTGACGTGTCAGTACAGAATGAGAGCAGTGCTATCTCTCATTCCTTTAAGACTCATTTTCAAGCAATTGCTTATTGATGCGTTAATGTATATTCATTTTTAAAGATCCACATTTGCTTCCAGAATGAAGTTTTAAAGATAGATGGAAAAAAAGACAAGGTTTTAATGGTAACAAACTTACCAGGGCTTGTCTGAGAACGTCTACTTTTATATTAGGAACTTGAAATAAATCTTCACAAGGCTCTTTGAGCTGGAACTCAGTTCAGTTGCATTTTCTTGAGATTTTGCAATCACATCCCGTAAGTGACCTAAGAGGAAGTAAAGGTGTAGGCAGAACAGACTTAGTCCTAGTTCGGTCTGTCTGAGAATAAATCTATTGAGAATCTATTACATCAAGGAAATCAAATGCAATTGATTGAACCACTACCTTAAGAAGTGTTTGTGGAATAGATATTCCCCACTAACTCTCTACTAAGAAAACATTTAGAACCAAACGTTTAGAAAACTTTAAAGAGTAATGAAGAGAATGCCTCTCTCTTGCAGGACATCTCTTCCTGTACTTAAATGCATTTAATAAATAAGTAAACACCCAACAACAGCATAATCGTCCTTTTTCTCACTTCCCATATTCTGTAGTCCATCTGCAGCAAATCCAACGGGTTGTGTCTTCTGAATACATGTAGCATCTGACCACCCATTGTGACTCCCGCCTGCACCTGCACCTTCTTTCTCCCAGCAGTGTGCTGAGGGAACAGGAATAGCTCCTTCTCAAGTTTCCCTCTTGGGGCTCCTCACCCCTTCAGGGACTTTGCACAACTGCAGCCAAAGTGGCCCTATTACACCATAAATTACGTCATCCCAATGTGCTGTTTAGTGCTCCCCCACCCTGAATCCCCAGTTGACTCAGGGTAAGTGCTAAGTTTCTCGTTTTGAACCACAACGCCCCACGTGACCTGGTGCCTGCTGCCCTCTGCCATTGCACCTTACTCCCAGATCTGTCTCTGAACCTGGTGCATCCCTCTGACCTCCTTCTTGTTCCTTGAGGCAGGTGGCACCTGCCGGGCTTCTGGCCAATGCTCTTCCTTGGAGACGTCCTCTCCTTGGACACCTCTAAGACATCCAGAGAGAGGGTGGACAGTAAAACAGCTGAAAGAGGACAACAGCTAAAGGAGAGAATGCCCCTGAGCTGGACAGAGTGAGTCAGCTTCCCAGAGCAGGGGCAGGGGTGGCATCAGCAGAGGGACCAGACCTTGGACATGGAGCGCCTACAGTGACCGGGGGCCACCTCCATGGACACTCCTTTACCTTCATGAAGCTTTTCATTAACTGTCACCTTCCAGGTGACGCCCTGCCCAGCCAATTTGTTGAAATCGATTCCCCCCACACACATACATTTTCTACCCCTGAGTCTGGCTTTGTTTTTTCTTTTCTTTCTTTCTTTCTTTCTTTTTTTTAAGATTTATTTATGTATTTGAGAGGTAGAATTAGAGAGAGAAGGAGAGACAGAGAGAGAGACAGAATCTTCTATCTCCTAATTTACTCCCCAGGATGGCTGCAGCAGCCAGGGCTGGGCCAGGCTGAATCTACGTGCCAGGAGCTTTATCTGGGTCTCCCACATGGATGCAGGGGCCCAAGCACTTGGGCCATCTTCTGCTGCTTTCCAGATGCATTAGCAGGGAGCTGGATTGGATGTGGAACAGCTGGGACTTGAACTGGTACCCATATGGGATGCTGGCACTGCAGGTGGCTGCTCTACCTGCTGCATCACAACTCCAGCGCCAGTTTTTTCTTCATCTACTGAGCACTTACAAGTATTCCCCATGTTTCTACTTGTTGATCTTGTTCATTTTTCCCACCCACTACTCTGTACATTTCATGAAGACAAGTATTGTACATTTTGTTTGCAATCTTATAGTATATAGTACATAATAGCTTCTCAACAAAAGATTGCCAAATGAGAGACATGTTTTCTTGGTGTGATAAAAATAGTAAAATTTTGAAAGCCCATGAGCTGGCATGTGTGTGAGTCGAATGACTTTCCTTCTCCTAGTGGGGCAATTATTCCCCTTGGCTGGAATCCCAGATAGAAATCTAGGAAGTCTCTTTCCTGTCATCTGGCCACAAGAATGAAAAGGCTGTTTTATCAAAAGTAAAGGGACAGGAATAAATATCTGCTGTTTTCTAGTCATTGTTTCCGAGCTTGCTGCTATGCCACTTAGAGCCCTGATTGAGGCTGTTTCTCATACAGGGTATGCCATGGAGGTGGCCCCCGGTCACTGTAGGCACTCCATGTCCAAGGTCTGGTCCCTCTGCTGATGCCACCCCTGCCCCTGCTCTGGGAAGCTGACTCACTCTGTCCAGCTCAGGGGCATTCTCTCCTTTAGCTGTTGTCCTCTTTCAGCTGTTTTACTGTCCACCCTCTCTCTGGATGTCTTAGAGAGGCTGTACTCCAGATTTCCTGTCTTAGTGAACACAGGACTCAACCATCTTGATATGAAGCAGCACAGTGGGAATTTACCTCTGTAGTCTATCTCTTCCTTTATTTCTTTGAAAGGCAGAGAGAGCGAGAGCGAGAGAGAGAGAGAGAGAGAGAGCAAGCAAGTGAGGCATCTGCCATCCACTAGGTCACTCCCCAAATGCCTGCAATAGTGAGGGCTTGGCCAGGAGAAAAGCAGGAGCCAGGGACTCCATCCAGGTATCCCACATGGGTGGCAGGGACCCAAGTCTGTGGGCCATCATAAGCTGTCTTACAGGCACATTAGCAGGAAGTTTGATCAGATACAGAATATAGATGTCCCAAGCGGTGTCTTACCTCACTGCAACACAATGCTTCCTTCATCTAAGCCATCCCTTCTTTTTACAACTCTTGAGAGTCTATACGGCTGTTGTGAGTCTGTGTCTAGTTTAGAGGGTGCCACACAAGGAATTTGGTGCCACCTAATGGGAAAGCTTTCTTTCAATTAGTTTTGTTCACATTCTGCTGATAGAGATGATGGAGATCGAAATATTCTTTTTAGGCAGGATCACTGATTCTTGGTCCCCGTTTTATTTTGTTAAATGGCAAACTAAACAATATCCTACCTCAATGTGATATACTGCGCTCTTCAATAATATCTTAGGACCTATTATAATGTCAAATACTTATCAGACCTGTCCCTCCATCATGATAGCCATTGTGAGCATGGAATGATTGGAATGTGTGGAATTCTGTAGAGCTTTCAAGATGGCTTGTACTTCAGTAATTTTAAGAGTGTCCACATGTATATAAATGACTTCAAAAATGTAAATTACGAAAAACCTATGCAGGGATTTCAAGTTATTTTTGCACTAAAATAAACATCTTTTTTTAGTTTCCATTTCTCCATGAACTTTCAGAAGTATCATGATATTGTTGGAACCAAGCAAAGATTGGTGTGGACCAGTTCTGAGAATGCTTTGACATAACTGTTGACCTCTTAGGGGGCTCTTAGTTTCCTGTTCTGAAACAGTTGTGAACCCAACTCATCTTATTATTAGTTAATTATTGACAAAGGAGCTTCAGGATGTCATTCTCCAGGGGACTTCTCATTGTCTCCATGTTAAGCAGGAATGACCAAATCAGAACTCTTAGGGGCAAGAATGGGTGTCCACCCATGGCAGGGGGGGTCCTCAGCAGCACCCCAGGTCTCTATGTCCTGAGGGGTTGCTGTGCTCTCAAGGCTCTTAGAGCTGAGGGAGGGGGAATCCACTTTCTCGAGTCCTGGCTCTGGCCCAGGAAGGCGGTACACCCCCCTCCATGGTCTGACGAACCGAAACCACACACAAGCAAGTTAGTTTCGTTTTCCTGAAGTACAAGTTGAAGTTTTTTTTTTTCCCCACTGTTTAGCCAGATTGCTGTATCAGATGGGTGTGAATGAGAGACCTAAGTAGGTAGGTATTCCTTTCTGAGTAGGTATGTATTATCTCTGAGAAAGTTAAAAACTTTCAGTAACTCCTGAAATTATGGAAGAGAGAAATCTGTGCAATTACATACGACCCCAGGTTCCCTTACGACCTCTGGCTTAAATTCCTGACCCTCTTTGTATTGTTTCTTTATCCTCTTTCCCCTTGCCCACCCAGGGGAGGACCAGGAACCCTCTCACTGTCCTAACTGGTTCTCATAGTCCTAATTGTCGTGCATGGTCCATTTCTTTGCAGAAGAGCATTTGTAAAGTTAGTGTCAGTTCAATACACTGATTATTTCTTCAATACACTAGTGGTTCTAATTAATACTTTCACAAGTGCTATTTATGTACAAACACCTATTTGTATAAAAAGTACATCTGGAATTTTAAAAAGTAGCTGTTCCCTCATAGGCACAGAGAAGACAAGTTTAATAGTTCAGAACTTACCAGAAGTTTCCTGAAAAATTCTTTCGACATCAGAAACTTGAAGCAGATCATTTTAATCTTTGCTTTCTCAATCCTCTTCCAATGGCTGGGCGATGCGTGACTGTAAGGGTCCTTATTAAAAAGCTGAGCCGCTGAGTGTGAGGTTTTCTGGTCCCCGAGGCTCTGGCTCTTGGGGCGGGTGTGTGAGGGCTCCAGGGCAGCAGCAGAATGAGGAAGTGATGATGCAGGGAGTTTCACTTTTGCTTGAGAACAAATATCTGGAAAGGATGCAAATTATGAGGCAATATCACAGAAAACCATCAATTCATTTGAACTACTGCATAGAAATGGTTGACCAGACAGATTTTAAGTCAGAGAGTTTAGAAATTAGGGGAACAAAACCAGCTACAGTGCAAAGTGTATAGAAATACTAGAAAGATCATTGCAGTCTCTATGTGATATAAGTGGCTGTTATGTGTTGAAGTGTGTCCTCCCTATATTTGAATGTTACAGTTGCAACCCTCAGTACTGTAGAATGTATTTGGAGATAAGGTTTTTAGGGAGGTAATTAAGTTGAAATGTGGTCCCTAGTGGTTTGTTCTCTGATGGCTTTTATGTTGGACATACCTCTGTGGCTTAGTGGAGTTCTTCATGGAGACACCCACTAGTCGCCAGCCCAGACTTGAAGCCAGCGGGACTGTGAAATCTTTCAGTCCAAGCCCCCAGGGCTGGGGCATTGCCCCGCCTCTCTGGAGCCTCACTGTGCCAAGATGGTACCTTTCAGCCCGGCACTGACTCCTTTGCAGGGGCCTGGAAGCTTGGCTGATGGCGACATGTCTGTTCTTTTTGCTGCCATGCTGTCTTTTTTCTGTTCTGTCCCTTCTCCACCGGAAGTTTCTGTTACTCAGTGACCTGGGGTCCTGGTCCCTTCTTTGTTTTTCTGGCATCTTTCTGTGACTGAGGTTGGTGCAGCTTCTCACTATTCAGCCACCTTGGAACAACCAACATAGGTCTTATTGACATTCCAGACAAAGTGAAGAAAATAATTGCAAAGCAGTTTGTTGATACAATGGCAGCTAGATCTAGAAGTGAAGAAAGACAATCTGTCAGTTAAAAATAAAAGAAAATAGCAAATAAAATAAGAAAAATAAAAATTAGACCAAAGCTAGATGTAGAATAATTAAACTGAAAAACATTTAGTTAAAATAAAGGGGAGGGGAGAGTAAAAAATTCCAACCAGTCGACAGGACTGAGTCATCAGAAATCTCATCAGAAACAATGGATGCAAAAGACATTGAGAAAATATGTTCAATATCTTAAGTGAAAATATGCATTGATCTGGTAACGTATACTTATTTAAACCATAATTTGAAGGTAAAAATGAAATTTAGATATTTGTTATGCAAATTTCTAGAGGACTTACCACTAAATGATTTTTATTGAGAGATGATTACTTGATAAGCATTAATAAGAAGAGGAGTGAAACTTGAAGAAAGAAATATGACTTAAAAATGGAGGGCCCAGCCGGTGTCGCGGCTCACTTGGCTAATCCTCTGCCTGCAGTGCTAGCACCTCGGGTTCTAGTCCTGGTTGGGGCGCTGGATTCTGTCCCGGTTGCTCCTCTTCCAGTCCAGCTCTCTGCTGTGGCCCGGGAAGGCAGTGGAGGATGGCCCAAATGCTTGGGCCTTGCATCCGCATGGGAGACCAGGAGGAAGTGCCTGGCTCCTGGCTTTGGATCGGCGCAGCCATCCAAAGCCATAGGCCGTGGTGGCTATTTGGGGGGTGAATCAAAGAAAAGGAAGACCTTTCTCCCTGTCTCTCTCTCTTTCACTGTCTAACTCTGCCTGTCATAAAAAAAATGGAGGTCCCACATGAAATAAGAAAAATAAAGGCATATGAATTGATAAGGCATGTATGTGTTATGGTGAAAGAATACTAAATCTTTGTATTATTAGGGAGGGCTATAAATATATGGATTAGTTTCTGATTTTGAAATAAAAGAATATAAATATTAAAAATATATTCATATATATATATATATATATATATATCCCAAAATGGCAATTTGGCTAAAAACAATAGGTTGCCAAGTGGGTAGACACTATGAGAACTTCTGTCCCTAGCACTTTCATGGTAGTATTGAGTAAAAAGAATGTAGAAAAGTTTATCAATTTACCAAAAGTCAGGAAAACTGAAAAAGTGAAACAATCGATAAAAAGATAAACATAATGAGTGTGAAGAGAGAAATGCAAATATGTAGTTATCACAAGGAGTGTAGACGCATTAAGTTCATCTACTGAAACTCAGGGTATCATGTTAACCATGCAGTTTACAAAAATCACACAGAGAATTAAGATATTGAAATCTATGCTAGACAAAGAATAACCAGATAAAGAATATAGCAATATTAACATAATATGAAATAAAACACAGAAAAAAGAATGTCAGACAAAAACATTGATGTGAATGGTGGACATTCACCATGAAAATGTAATAATGAATTTGAGAGCATGGAGCATGTAATCTAGAAGCACAGACCACAAAAATGAGTTCTATTATGAAATTGACAAAATGCAGTCCAACTGAATTTAGAACTTAAATATGAAATGAAAAAACTGACTCCACTAAAAAGTCTCTACAGTTGGCAAACCAATTTGGTAAAGTCAATTATGCAAAATCAACGTCCAAAATTAGTATTTTATACACCAGTAATCATCTTGCTGAAAGGGAAATCAAAAAAGCAACCCATTTATAATAGCAACAAAATATTTAGATATTTAAGACCAAATTTGGGACCGGCGCTGTGGCGCAGCCGGTTAAAGCCCTGGCCTGAAGTGCTGACACCCAATATGGGCGCCGGTTCAAGACCTGACTGCTCCTCTTCCAATCCAGCTCTCTGCTACAACCTGAAAAAGCAGTACAAGATGGCCCAAGTGTTTGGGCCCCTGCACCTGCGTGGGAGATGGGAAGAAGCTCCTGGCTCCTGGCTTTGGATCAGTGCAGGTCCAGCCATTGCAGCCAATTGGGAAGTGAACCAGCAGATGGAAGACCTCTTTAACCAAAGAAATGACAGATCTCTACAAGGAAAACTAGAAATCACTGACGAAATAACCACAGTGAGAATGGAATGTGTACTTTATTCACAGATTGAACACTTAATGCTGTTAAGACGTCCATACCACTTAAAGCAACCTACAGAGTCAATGCAATCCCTGTCAAAATACCAACAACATTGTTTACAGAATTAGAAAAAAATCCTAAAATTCATATGGATCCACAAAAGACTCTGAATAGCCAAGCAATCTTGAGAGGGCAAAATCACAAAAGTTTCAATTGTATGTACCCTGAGGGGAGAAAACCCCTCAAATATATAGATATATATAGAAATATATATAATGTTATATATACTATAAATATATAATATTTATATATATAAAAGCTGTGCCACAAAGCTTAGCTGGATGATTATAATACATAATAAATTTGTATGTATTTTGTGAACAAATAAAGGAGCTCTAAGCCTCCAATCATAAAGTATTGTCAAAGGAAAGGAAATACCGGTTACTCTAATTTGATCAGTACATATTGTATACATGTGTTGAAATGTCACACTGTAACCCATAAATATGTACAATTATAGTTAATTTTTCAGTACAAATATTTGGAGGAAAATATTTAAAACTTGAGACCTGAAAAAAGATTTGTGCCAAAAGACACAAAATTAAACACCACGAAGGAAAATACTTATACACAAATTAAACTTTTTTATATTAGAAGATACTATATAAGGAAGAAAAAAACAAGTCATGTAATCAACATTAGCTTATAAAATTAGCAAAGGATTGATATCCTATATGTGAAAAGTTCCTAAAAATCAATATAAAGGAGAACTTATTAGAGTGTCCTGTACATTGAGATTTAATGCTATAACTAGTACTCAAACAGTATTTTTCACTTTATGTTTCTGTGTGGGAGCAAAGTGTTGAAATCTTTACTTAATGTATGCTAAACTGATCTTCTGTATATAAAGAGAATCAAAAATGAATCTTGATGTGAATGGAAGGGGAGAGGGAGTGGGAAAGGGGAGGGTTGCGGGTGGGAGGGAAGTTATGGGGGGGGAAGCCATTGTAATCCATAAGCTGAACTTTGGAAATTTATATTCATTAAATAAAAGTTAAAGAAAAATAAAGTAGTTGTTCCAAACACACACACAAAAAAAGAAAAATGAGCAAATGATATAAAGAATCAATGAGAAAAGCAACTGAATTACAAATATACATAAGAAAAGATTTCACCCTCATTAGTGATCAGGGAAATACATATCAAAGCTATAAATAAGGGCATCTTTCACATTAATTGTACAAGAAAAATAATCCAAAAAGTTGGCACAACAGAACTCTTAAAGAGTTCTGTTGACAGCATTAGTTCTTAAGTCGAGTAATTAGTATTCAGAGAAATTGAAAATATCTGTGTTTCTACTCTGGGTTCTCAGTATCTAGGTTGATGCTATAGGAAAAGAATCACACAAGTTCATGAAAGAGACTATTGTTTGAGGAACAAAAAAATGTTCTAATGAAGTAGTTGGAGGAAAGATAACTATGTTGTATGTGTAATTTAATGTTGCACAACATTTTAAAGGGATGAATGGGCTAACATGTATCAGCCTATAAAATCCCTAAAATTTATTCATGCACAATGAAAATGAGTTGTAAAGTGTCTATGATGTGGCACCAGTCATTTAATATTTAAAAATGGTGTTAAATTAATTGAGAGGCCATTAGACTCAGATGGCTCTGCCCAGCCTTGGGTCCTGTATAAGCAAACTACAACCCAACTCAATGTAAACAAAGCTGAATATTCACCAGTCAAAAACTACTATTATCTTCTAACTAGGGACATTCCAGTTTTTAAGAATTTTATTTTTGCCTGACACATAATGATTGAACGTATTTATGGATACCTGTAAAGAAAACAGAGTAACTGATGTTTACATCACTTCCAATATTTAGTGTTTCTCTGTCTTGGAGACATTCAAAGTGCTATTAGCTATTTTGAAATAATCAATTTAGTGTTGTCAGCCTAGTTGTCCTATTGTGCTGCAGAATGTTATAAGCCATTCCTCCTGACCACCTGCATCCCTGTACTCATTAACCATTGTCCCTTCTTCCCTTCCTCGTCCACATGCTTCCCAGGCTCTGATAACCACCATTATCTACGTCTTTGAGATCAACTTTAGCTTCCACACAAACATGACAGCATGTGCCTGAATTAATGTCTCACTAACACAATGTTTTGCCAGTCATCCATTGATGCTGCAAATGACAGAATTTCTTGGTATCTTTATCACTCATTTCCTAGACATTGGGTTAAAGAGTCTAGACATTTGAAAATCTGATCACACATATTGCCAAGCTACCTCCAAATGGATATCCAGTTAATTTTATCAACTCCAAAAGGCGAAGTATAATTGAGTGATGAAGATGCTAATTTAAATTAGGAATCTTCATAGAAAACTAGAATTTGTGTTTTCATTGAACACTTTCTGAATTGGGGCCATAGGGGGCACCAAAGGATTAAGGGAGGTAACCACTTTGGAATTCTAGGTTGGAAGAGATCTTGAATGCACATCTCAGCCACACACTTTCATAGCAGATAAACTGCAACCAATTCTGAAAAATAACCCTTTCTGCTTTTTACAGTATCGACAGATCCCCTTGGCTATACATTTTGACCTTATACTTTTACATGTTCTGGTCTGCCCTATTTGAGATTCTGACACAATGTAAGCCTATTTGAACCGAGGCCATGGAGTACAGGGTACTCCACCGCACCTTTGCAGACTAGTTCTTGAAATACTAATTGTCTTGCACAAAATGTCACTATCTCTCATTTTTCTGCTTCTGTAACTTTTTTCTTTCAAAAAAGGAACATGCAGGTCTATTCAGAAAGGCAAAGGACTCTCTCATGCTCCAATCTCGAGTTTAGTGGTGTATTGGGGACATAAATTTATATGATGTATTTAATTTGCTAAGTTTTATGATCACTTCTAGGTTTTCAGTGTGAAAATTTTATTTTATTTTATTATTTATTTTTTGACAGGCAGAGTGGACAGTGAGAGAGAGAGAGACAGAGAGAAAGGTCTTCCTTTGCCGTTGGTTCACCCTCCAATGGCCGCCGCGGCCGGCGTGCTGCAGCCTGCACACCGCGCTGATCCGATGGCAGGAGCCAGGTACTTATCCTAATCTCCCATGGGGTGCAGGCCCCAAGCACTTGGGCCATCCTCCACTGCACTCCCGGGCCACAGCAGAGAGCTGGCCTGGAAGAGGGGCAACCGGGACAGAATCCGGCGCCCCGACCGGGACTTGAACCTGGTGTGCCAGCGCCGCAAGGCGGAGGATTAGCCTAGTGAGCTGCGGCGCCGGCCTGGGAGTTGGTTTTCTCTCTGCAACTTCCATCACCATTGACAATGGAAGATGCTTTCAGTTATCCTCTGTTTATGGTTGGCGGATAGAAAGGGGAGGGAAGACATGGCAGCACTCGTATTAGTTCCCTATCAAAGGTATATCACAAGATACTCCTCTATACTACTTGCCCCTGACAGTAAAAGTGCATTTGATGCAGATTGGCTACGTTGGTTTAACAAGTACCCACTGCTTCAGAGATATTTCAGAACCACATCACAAATACAAATGCACATCCCTCCTTCATCTGGGCATCCATATTTCTTCTATCAATAAACATTGGCAAAGCTCATGGAGCAGTTTGGTATCTGAGATGGGAGCAGAAATTTTGGGTGCTTAATCCTAGAAATGTAAATAAAACCATATCTTCTTTATCCCATGTCCAGATAAAGAAGTTTTTAGTCTGTGTTGCGCTAATGGGAACATTTCCTGGATATATATAAGCATATTGATTCTCTAATAAATAAATAAATGGATGTATATGTATACATTAAGTAAGTATGAGACAAACAAACTTGTTTTGAGTCTGGTTGTAAAGTCTAGAAAAACTCTCCATTTTTTTCTAGTTTCTTTATGTAAAGCAGAAGCCATCTGAACACTGAGCAAATTAGTAATTGATGTTCCTCAACTGAGTATAAGGGCTTGGGGCTTTAGCTAGTGCTCCTAAGTTGGCCGTATTAAGAAGGCAGAAACTTAATCCATTTGTGGTGTGTAGGGGGCTGGTGAGAGGTCTTCAGGTCGCAGGAGAATAGTTCTCATGAGAGGCTTGGGTAGTAAGCTGAGCTGGACCCAGCTGCTCTCGTAGCTTCCTGGCTTGCTGAGTGATCCTTTGTCCACTCGTGCTCCACTCCATAATTACCACCCCTATCAGAGGCCAAGCCAGTAGGGTTCCTGATCTTGGACTTGAACTTCTAAACCTTTGATCAGAATAACCTTTTCTCTTTATAAAGTTAGATTTTTAACCAAATATTTCATTTTACCAAAAAGAAGTTGATTAATATAGAAAATTGTTTCCAAGGAGTAAGGCCATTATTATAGTTTATACCTAAAGATGTGCAAGGGCCTTTGGAATTGGTTTACCAGAAAAGATGGGGAGAATTTGGAGGATGAGGCTAGAGAAGCCTAGAATGCTGTGTAGGCAGAATGTTACGGGTGGTTTGGCCTCAGAAGATCAGAGATCAGAATGTGTGGACGGTAATGGCCATATTGATAAGATTTCAGAGGGTAGTGAGTTTTTTTTTTTTTTTTTTTTTTTTTTTTGCAACAGGAATAAAGCCCACCCTTGTTATACCATGGCAAAGAACCTGACTTTTTTTTCTAAATTTACGATTTTCATATTAAGAAATCAACCAACTGTGAATCGTGATTGTTGGATTCAAACACTTCCTACCTTACCGTCTATCATTATTCTCTATCATTGCTGCACTGCTCACAATTCAAATAGACCAGCTGTATCCTGCCTCTGCACCTTTGCCCAGGCCATTCTCTCTGCCTGAAATGCTTGGCCCATCTTTCCTCACCCAGCTACCTGCTCCTTGTCCTGGGAGGCTCAGCTCAGCTTCTTTAGAAAGTCTCCTTGGAATCCCCTGCTCCCAACTTGACCTCTCACCTCGGCTTCCATGGTTCTGTGTTCTTGCTTTCATAGTAAGTGTACCATGCTATATTTCATATGTGCTATTCTTATTAAATCTTTTTTCTTAAAAGTATTTATTTGAGAGAGAGAGAGAGAGAGAGAGAGAGAGAGAGAGAGAATGAATGAATATGAGAGCATCTGCATCTTCCATCTGCTGGTTCACACCCTGAGTGGCCACAATGATTAGTGTTGGACCAAGCTGAAGCCAGGAGCCAGGAACTCTATCCAGATCTCACACTTGGGTGCAGAGGCCCAAGCACTTGGGTCATCCTCCACTGTTTTCCCAGGTGCATTAGCAAGGAGCTGGATGGCTAATGGAACAGGTGGGACTTGAATTGGTGCTCATGTGAGATGCCAACATTGTAGGCGGCAACTTAACCTGCTGCACCACAATACCAGCCCCAAACATCTTTCTTCAACTATGCTTCAAGTCCTTAGAAGACAAAGATTGCATCACATTTAATCCTTCTCTATCCTGGCACATGGGAGATAGTTAATAAGAGTCTCTTGAATTTAACTGAATGAAATTTCTAACCAGAATTAGTCCCCAAGCACTGAACCTAGTTGTATAATTTTACTATGTATCCCCCTGGGTGATCCACAGGTACCTTATTTTGCACATTTCTATGTCATATTTGCCCTTTGCATGTTGCAAATCTTATTTAACATTGCTTGTTGGAATGCCCTTTCTTCTACAGCTGGTAAACTCCTCCAGACCTTCGAACCCTGTATACTGTCAGGAACTTTCCTGGGTACTCCCCAAAGAAAAGAAATACTCCTCCCTTCATGCTACCTATAAATTTTTACTCTGTTCTACTGCATTTAGACCCCAGAATTACAATTATTGCTAGTATCACTATGTTCCTAAATCTGCATATATATGACATATATAAAAGTTATAGAACTTAATAAAATTTAGAAAAAAGAATTAAAGGAAAACCAAGTGAGAAAAACATTTATTTGAAAAGCAGAATGGCAAAGAGGTGAGACAGAGATCTGTCCACTGGTTCACTCCTCAAATGGTGACCGTGGCAGGGGCTGGACCAGGCCAAAGCCAGCACCCCAATTTCCACCCGGGTTTCCCACGTGGGTGGGTAGGACCCTAGTACTTGTGCTATCTCCTGCTGCTTTCCCAGTCACATTAGCAGGGAGCTAGCTGGATGGAAAGCGGAACAGCTGGGACTTGAAATGAATGTCAGTGTCACAGGCAGCAGCTTGACCCCCTGTGCCGCATTGCCAGCTCCTATAATTATTTCTTTCTGTGCTTGGCCAACAGCATAATTATAGTAGTCTGATAAGTACGTCTGTTGATGTGTAATGAGTGCTTAAGAGAGTAGCTGATCTGCTTGGAGGGTTATGTTTGGGAGAAGCCACTGCTGGGAAAATCAAAGGAGGGCAGAGGTCATCTCAGCCAACCTCTTCATGTTCTCTTGGGGAAACTGAGGCACTGACAATTTGACCCTCAATTTCCCCATCTGTAAAATGCCTGGTGACCTGGGATCTGAGTCATAAAGTAGCAATTATTTCTACTCTCCTGATTCTTTACTT
Source organism: Oryctolagus cuniculus (assembly GCF_964237555.1). Lineage (NCBI taxonomy): Eukaryota > Metazoa > Chordata > Mammalia > Lagomorpha > Leporidae > Oryctolagus > Oryctolagus cuniculus. The sequence goes on along the minus strand of NC_091447.1, from coordinate 42,632,845 downwards.
TTTGAAAGGCAAAGCATTTTGATAGAATGCCAGTGAACTGCAAGGAAAAATAGCTCCGAAAGCTGACAAGCGCCCCGAGAGTCTCACTCAGAGGTACACGGTGTTTGGAAACTTGGTGATTTCCTTGCCTCCACAGATTGTGTCTTTACTGAGTGTACAGCAGATAGGCAACCGGACTCAGTACACATTGTCTGTTTCAAAAGCGCACGTGCTGGGGCCGGTGCCATGGCGCAGCAGGTTAATCCTCCACCTGCGACGCCAGCATCCCATATGGGCATCGGGTTCTAGTCCCGGTTGCTCCTCTTCCAGCCCAGCTCTCTGCTCTGGCCCGGGAGGGAGTGGAGGATGGCCCAAGTGCTTGAGCGCCTGCACCCGCATGGGAGACCAGGAAGAAGCACCTGGATCCTGGCTTCAGATCAGCCCAGCTCCAGCTGTTGTGGCCATTTGGGGAGTGAACCAACGGAAGTAAGACCTTTCTCTCTCTCTCTCTCTCACTGTCTGTAACTCTACCTGTGGGGAGCAGCTCGGACTAGACTAAGTTACTGGAATTAAGACTTATTCTATGCATCTGCTCTCCTCTGTGGGGAGCAGCTCGGACTAGACTGGGTTACTGGAATTAAGACTTATTCTATGCATCTGCTCTCCTACAATATGGCGCTGGGAGAGAAGTAAACAGCTTCTGCACAGCTGCCTCCAGTTCAACCAATAAACTGTAGGACTTGCTCCTGATTGGAGGAGAGCAGCGTACTCGGCGTGTGGGCAGCCGAGTTGGGATTGGCGGAGGAGGACTATAAAGGAGGAGAGAGACGGCATGCACCAGGAACATCTATGGGGAACATCTAGCTGAAGGAACACCCGTGCAGCCCCCGAGAGAGCCGGCCGGCGGTGTGCCGCTCCCCTGCGGAAGTGGGGAATGCGGCCAGGGGGAACTGCCCTTCCACGGAGGTGGAAGGGATAGTAGCCAACCCGGGAAGAACCAGCAGCAAACCCGGGGAGGGCCGAGCAGACAAAAGAACAGCGCAGGGTCCTGTGTCGTTCCTCCACGAAGAGGGGGAGCGACATAATGGTGCCGTGACTCGGATATGAAGCCTAGGCAGGGTTTTGTGTTGCTCCTCCACGAAGAGGGGGAGCGACATAATGGTGCCGTGACTCGGATAGGAAACCTAGGACGGATAGCAAACTTAGGAGGGAAGAAACGGGAAGAACTGGGAAGGTACCGGAGAGAGAGACTAGCAAACAGCCTAGGGAAAAGCCGGACGAAAAAGGAGCCGGAAGAAGCTATTGAAAGCCTAGGCATAGACTCGGATACGGACTACGGGGGGAAGCTGGGAGAAATCTCTAAGGTCAAAAGCGAAAGTGAAAGCTAGAACAAACAGACTCGGATGCGGACTGTGGGGAGAGGCCAGGAGAAATGAGGGAGGAATATTGTTGGAAGAAAACTTAGGGAAACATACCGGGTAGAGAAAAGTGTTAGGGAAATTGAAGCCGCGGGGGGGCAGGCCGAGGCGGAAACGAAAGCCACTTTGGGGTTCTCAAGTTAGCCCGGGAATAGGGGGCGAAAAGTTGAAACCAGAAGCTGAGACGTAAGCCAGATTGGGATCCGTCTGATTAGCCCGGGGAGCAAAGGACGGGAAGCCAGATCGTGGGGCGGAGACGTACGCTGGGTTGAATTCGCCAGGCTAGCCCGGGGAACTTGGATTGAATGCTAGTGGTGGAGACGCAAGCTACGCTGTGTTACTCGCGGAAGCCGCCGCGTGCAGAGAGAGCACGGGGCGTGAATAGATAGGGAACGCTGGCGTAGGCCGTGGTTTAGACGCGAAAGGGTTAAGCGTGGAGACCGCGGAGCGCGCGAAGCCGAGCCGCGCAAAGCCGGGAAGCTGCGCAGATGAGAGAGGCGCGCGGGCTGAAGCGGCGCAGAGCCGGGAACCCGCCGGCGGGGCGAGGTGCCGGAAAGCTGCGGGGATAAGAGAAACAGAAGTTTAGAAGTAAAATGAGAGAAATAGGAATGCTGGAAGATAGAAGTAAAATGGGAGAAATAGGAATGCCCGGAGATAGAGAAATAGAGAAAATAAGGCCTCCCCTCAACATGCCAATTAGAAGGCTTGGATTCGGTCTGCCCGATTAGTGAGGCGATGAGCACCTGGGCGGCTAGCCGCAGGTCACCGAAGACAGGCACGAATTAACATCAGTAAAGCTTCCCCACAATGCAACAATTAGGAGGCTTGGATTCGGTCTGCCTGATTTAAGGCGGTAAGCGCCAGCAAAGCTCGACCAGAGTATGAGCTGCAGGTCACCGAAGATAGGCACAAACCAACACTAATAAGTCTCCCCCACAATACGGCAATGAGAAGGCTTGGATTCGGTTTGCCTGATAGGTTTTGTAAACACCTGCAGGCAGTTCTAGCAGAGCAGAGTATGCGCTGCAGGGCACCGAACACAGGCACGCATCAGCGCCTAAAAACCTCCTCACAACATGGCGAAGAGAGGACCCGGATTCGGTTTGCCTGATTGATAGGACTTGTAAGAGCCTGTGGCAACTCTAGCAAGTAGAGCAGAGTGTGTGCTGCGGGACACCGAAGACAGGCGCGTATCAACGCCAAAAAAATAAAAAGAAAGGGGGATCTGTGGGGAGCAGCTCGGACTAGACTAAGTTACTGGAATTAAGACTTATTCTATGCATCTGCTCTCCTCTGTGGGGAGCAGCTCGGACTAGACTGGGTTACTGGAATTAAGACTTATTCTATGCATCTGCTCTCCTACAATATGGCGCTGGGAGAGAAGTAAACAGCTTCTGCACAGCTGCCTCCAGTTCAACCAATAAACTGTAGGACTTGCTCCTGATTGGAGGAGAGCAGCGTACTCGGCGTGTGGGCAGCCGAGTTGGGATTGGCGGAGGAGGACTATAAAGGAGGAGAGAGACGGCATGCACCAGGAACATCTATGGGGAACATCTAGCTGAAGGAACACCCGTGCAGCCCCCGAGAGAGCCGGCCGGCGGTGTGCCGCTCCCCTGCGGAAGTGGGGAATGCGGCCAGGGGGAACTGCCCTTCCACGGAGGTGGAAGGGATAGTAGCCAACCCGGGAAGAACCAGCAGCAAACCCGGGGAGGGCCGAGCAGACAAAAGAACAGCGCAGGGTCCTGTGTCGTTCCTCCACGAAGAGGGGGAGCGACACTACCTGTCAAATAAATAAAATCTTTAAAAAAAAAAAAAAAGCGCACGTGCTGGGATGCATTTCTATGGGACGTTGAGATAAGCCAGCTTCAGTCTCTGCGGTTATCACTTTCTGTAACAACTGTGTTTGCAGAATTTGAGGAACCGACTGCCCGAAGTTTCAGAAAGCCTCTGTCACAAATGTATGATGGAATTCTGATGGCAGATTTCACAGGTGTAAATCTCATAGTTGTTTTTTTTTTTTTTTTTTTTTTTTTTTTTTTTTTTTTTTAAGAAGCTTATTTATTTGAAAGGCAGAAGGACAGAGGAGGAGGGGGAGAAAGAGAGAAATCAATCTTTTATCCACTGGTTCATTCCCCAAATGGCTGCAACAGCCAGGGCTGGACCCGGTCAAAATCAGGAATTAGAAACTCTATCTGAAGTCTCCCACGTAGACGGCAGGGGTCCCAGTACTCGAGCCGTCATTCACCGCTTTCTCAGGTGCAGTAGCCAGGGAGCTGGACTGAAGGCAGAGCAGTGGGGTATTGGGACTCCAGTCGGAATGCCAGCATGCAGATAGCCCTCTGCACCACACCAATCTCACAGTTCACGCTCTATCAGTGGCAAGTGTTTGAGCTGTCATCTGCCACAGGAGCATATTCCAATGAGAGAGTTCCAGGCACAAATAAACAAAAAGTAAATCAAATTCCAACAGTATTTGAAACGATGGCAGTTTCTAAGGTAAGGCTGTCCCGAGAAACATTGCTGGCCACCCAGTTCCAGAAGGTTACATTCAGGGAACTTGTGTGGTACATTGGACTATACAGACCTCAGACGTGGAGCCAGAGGGGAAGTGCAAGGATCAGTTAATGGGTTTGGTGATTTTCAGAAAGTAATGTAACTTCTGGAGCCTTGTTTTCTCCATCCATAAGGTGGGCATACTTGTTCTAGCCCATGGAGTTCCTATGACAATCAAAGAAGGTCAAGTATGTGAAAGTGTTTATAATCTTCAAAGTTTCCATGGTGATTACAATAAACAGAGAATCTAGAGATGAAATCAAAGTATCAAGCTTAAATCCAAGTGCTCTGCCTGATTTCTGTGTTTATGAGAAAAAATGTTTACTTTTTACTGCCCTGTGAAATAAAAACAAACATATTAATGTATATTCAAACATGTACTTTAGAGAAATATGTAAGAATGATATGGGATTATACATGGTTATATGTAGCAGTGTAGAAACAGAAGATAAGCACTTCTGAAAATAAATTAAATAGTATGAAAAGTCTAAAAGAAATAAGAATTGCTGGTGAGGATGTGGAGAAAAGGGAACCCTGGCACACTGTTTGTGGGAATGTAAATTTGTACAATCATTGTAGAAAACAATATGGATGTTTCCCAAAAAAACTAAAAGTAGAACCACCGTATGATCTAACAACCTCAAAACTGAGTGTATATCTGGGGGAAATGAAGCAATGTCCGCACTCCCATGTTTATTGCAGCGCTGTTCACAATAGCCAAGGAATAGAAGCAAACTTAGTTTCCATCAACTGATGAATGGATAAAGAAAATATGGTTTCAACAACAGGAGTCACTGTGCACTTGCTCCCCATGTCGGACCTTTGTTCTTAATGAGTTGTACTATGAGAATTAACAATAAAACTCATCTTCAAACGGTACTTTGTGTGTCTGTGTGGGTGCAAACTGATGAAATCCTTACTTAGTATAGAGTTGATCTTCTGTATATAAAGGTAATTAAAAATGAATCTTAATGAAGAATGGGATGGGAGAGGGAGTAGGAGGTGGGACAGGAATGGCGGTGGGAGGGCAGGCATGGGGGGAAGAACCACTATAATCCCAAAGCTGTACCTATGAAATTCATATTTATTAAATAAAAGCTTTCTAAAAAAACGAAAAGAAATAAATGTGGTGGAATACTATTTAGCCATAAAAATGATTAAATAATTTGTAGCGTCACGGATGAAACTGGAGGGCATTATGTTAATTAATAAGTGCAGTGCAAAATGACAAGTACTATATCGTATCACTCATATGAGTAATCAACAAAAGACAATTCTGAATAAGTTAAGAGTATAATAGTGGTTGCCAAGGTCCAGGAGGAGTAGGGTGAAGGGTAGGACAGGGGAAGTTTGTTTAATGAGTACTAAGTTTTAGCTAGATAGGAGAAAGTCATGATGCTGTATTGCACAGTAGTGTGATTACAGATAATGCTAATAAACTGTGTTTTTTCTAAACAAACTATTAGAAGGATTTGCATGGTTTCACCACAAAGAAATGATAAATGGTAAATGAGAAATATGTTTACCCTGATTGGACATACACAATGCATTCACATATCAAAACATCACATAGTATCCCATAAATGTCAATTAAACATTTTTAAAAAGACAGAAAAATTAAATAAACTTTTTTTGACAGGTAGAGTTTTAGGCAGTGAGAGAGAGAGAGAGAGAGAGAGAGATCTTCCTTCTGTTGGTTCACCCCCCAAATGGCTGCTATGGCCAGCACTGCGCCGATCCGAAGCCAGGAGCCAGGTGCCTCTTTCTGGTCTCCCATGCACGTGCAGCAGCCCAAGCACCTGGGCCATCCTCCATTGCCCTCCCAGACCACAGCAGAGAGCTGGACTGGAAGAGGAGCAACCGGGACTAGAACCCGGCACCCATATGGGGTGCTGGTGCCACAGGTGGAGGACTAACCAAGTGAGCCACAGTGCCGATCCCCCAAACTTTAATAAAATGTATGAGAAATAGCTGTATGCTCAGTACTGTGTTGTCATGTTTTTAGTATTATAATGAAACTGTGAAAGAAACATAATCCAACAAAAGTGAAGGTTACTGCGAACTTTAGTCTCTGAGCTTTTGTGTGCAATCTAATCAAAATTGCTTTAGTTTTAATTATTAATATTAATAATTTATTAACTATTGGAAAGCCAAAGAAAACTGTGTTGTAATTGTATGTGTTTTGTTGCTTAAAAGTCTGTCTGTAGGACATAGTCCTTAAAAATAATAAGCACTAGGAATACAATTCTATTCCTAGTTACAAATGGTAACATAAGGTTAAGAAGCAGCAATAGCTAAGATTGCATTTAGTAATAAGCAAAGAACTCTAGGCCAGTTTTTAAAGATTAATTTATTAATTAGGTGAACATCTGAGTTTTGGTTCATCACTTCTTTTGGAGACCTTGATTAATTTATGAGATTTCATCCTAATTTACTTAAAAAGCAGTGAGTCACCCAGTGCACACACCAATGATGGCCAAAGTTAATTGGATTCTAGGTCCTTTCACATTTTCCCCTTCAGCGACTCCTTGCCTTCTGAGTGGAACCATGCATTAAGGGAGTCTGTATTTGTGTGTGTGTGTGAGAGAGAGAGATACAGAAATAAGAAGAGTGAGAAGCAATTGAAAAGTGAATTTGAAAAAAATAACAATCCATATTTATATTTCTTGTGGTTTGTAGTGAGAAAGTCTGGGGGATACACAAACAGCCAAACCCCAAATCAAAACCCAAACCTCATAAGCACATCACCTGGGTGTCCACTTTTTATAGGGTTTTGATTTGTGAATCCTGTGGTGATTACCTTTCCAAGAAAGGCTGTTGATGATAGAGCATTAGCGTTTTAGGGCTAGGTTTAGGAAGGGAAGTCCAAGACGCAGCTCTAGTTCATTGCAGCGAGGTGTGCCCACTGAGAGCAGAGAGGACAGCTCAGCGCAGCAGCAGGGAAGGGCTGGGGGCAGCTGGGGTGGCTGCAGAATTGCGCAGATGGACCGGCTGGCTCCGAGCCCTGCAGTGGGGTTGCCGCATTTCTCCGGCACTGTCACAAGTTGCGTTCAGCTCAGAAGCTCCTATATGGATGCTCACTTGCATTTGCCACATGATCTCAGGGGTGGAAAACAACACCCACAATGAAGGGGAATTCACCTCACTGGATATTCACCTCATTTGTGCTTTCACGGTGTCTCTCGTTCCCTCACTGTGTTTTTCTTACCAAGCTGGTTTTTTGGACATAGTCTATCTTATTATATTATGCATTTTATGAGCTATCCTAAATCCTTTCCTGAGCTGGATGGAGTGTGAATACTCATATAGGTAACACTCTGGGGAGATGTTAGCAGGTTATTTCAGAGAGGTAAAATTACAAGTGATTTTGGTTATCTTACAGCAGCAAGTCATCTGCATTTCCAGGTATACATGTATTTTTACAATGAGAATAGATTCATTTTCTAATTAGATAAAGCAGCAAAATGGAAAGACAAACTGTGTGGTAGGACTTTTCCAGAAGAAAAATATATAACGGTGATAGAAAAGACTAAAAAGAAATTCTCTGACTTAATCTGTTTTTCACCTTGTGCTTTCTATGGAAACCTGAGAGGGGCAGTGCAAATACAGTGGTTTGCTTGAAACATTTAAAATAAGAGACTCTATTCTGCAACTTCCTTCTTCTATTCAAAATAATAGGCCACAAGGCAGCAAAATTTTCATTTTAAATGTTTTATCTCTCCTTTGTTGCATGTTGGGAAATAAGGTTAAAAAATCTAATTCTATGATCTGACTTTTATGTAATATTTTTATTCTCTAAAACAAACAAGGTCACATAAAAGCAAAAACAGAATAACTTACTTGTTATCTTTTCTTGGACAAAAATAAAAATAAAGCTTACATCATTTCCTTAAGCATTTATGAGTCTTTTTGCAATTACCATTGGTGATTGATAATCAAGGAAAAGACATAGTCTTACTTTTGTGACAACCATCATTATTTTGTGGTACAAATAACAAGAAAGAAAATCATAAAAGAAAAAATATTTGGAAAGCTTACCAGGAATGAGAGTTATAAAACAAAGTCTGCTGAAAAAAAGCTTACAAATATGGTTGAGATAGGAGAGTGTCAATGTTTCTGAAAGTGAAAGTAGAGTAGAGCTTTCTCCCTCCCAGTGGGCGTGTCTCACATTCCTCTGTTGCACAAGACAGTATTTGCAGACTGGAAACCTGAAGTCCCACTTGTATAAAAGTCTCTACTCTGAATTTCAAAGAAGTGATGAGTAAGAAGATGTGGACTTGACTTCTTCACTGATTCCAGATGGATATTTGTTGCCACTGTTTTTCTCAAATTTCCACTATTTTCCCTTCAGTATTTCATTCCAGCATACTGCTTTGCCCATGACAGCTCACCTGGCAATGAGATATATAAGACATGTAGAGTGTTTTATGGATTCTGAGTCTACAGGTAAAAGAAACTTAAATATTTTTATTTCTTTTTTATAGCTACAAATAGTATGAGATTTTAAGATAGTTCAAGAAAACTGTGTTTATCAGTTGATAAATTAGAAGAGTAAGCAATCATTAAATTCTGTACATAATTTCCTTTTAAAACTAAAGGCTTACTTATTTGAATATTGTTTTCAAGACACCTACAGTCAGCCTTGAGTTCAAAACAACCATATCCAGAATATTTAATGAGGTCAACAGAACAGCGTTTAAATAAATGCAGCCACAAGTTAGGTAAAGAATTGGGCTGAGTGCTAGAATAGGAACACAGACCAATTTAGCAAGCTGTTAAACATCGTCCAATTAGGTAACAGACACATGTCTTCAAGAAAATAATCTAAGAGTCAAAGAATAGATTTGTTTGGCTGTCTTTCCTACCTCACACGTGACTGTCAAATAAAGGAAAAAGAATGCACTGAGTTAGGATCCTTTACCCTGAGCTGGTCCATCCGCTTTGGGGTTGGAGGATGGGAGACGTTCACTAACCACCTATAGTACTTCACTATTCAGGAAATTGATCTTTGAATTCAATTAGATGTAGAGGATAAAACCATAGACAATCCAGAGAGAAAAATGGTCTCTGCATCTGTAGCCAACACATTCTATTGAGGAATATTTATTTTATGAAGGATCACTTATCTTTAGGTAAAATAAGCAAACAAGAGCCCACTAAACTATTATTTAATTTCTCTCTCTAGCACATAATAAATGTCCTAGAGATGTGGATTATTTGTTAATAAAATAAGTACAGGGACTAGCCTTTTGGTCCAGCAGTTAAGATGTTTGCATCCCAAATCAGAGCCCCTGGTTCTCATCAGGGCTTTACTTTTGCTTCCAGTTTCCTGATCAATGTGCATGCTGGGAAGCAGCAGGTGACTGCTCAAAGTACTTAGGTCCCTGTCACCATGTGAGAGACCTGGATTGGGTTCCTAGTTCCTGATTTTGGCCTGGCCCAGCCTTGTCTGTTGTGGGCATTTGGTGAGTGAAGCAGTGGAACGGAGCTCTCTGTCTGCCTGCTTCTCTGATAATAATAACAACAACAACAACAACAACAACAACAACAAAATGTTTGCTGATAAAAACATCCTACTTATTCATTTTAACAGAATAGATAACATGAATCTGTATTCAGAGAGGATAACATTTATAAATTTGTACAATTATTATGTGTCAACCAGAGAGAGAGAGAGAGAGAGAGAGAGAGAAAGGATATTCTCCTAACTTTATTCCAGAAAGTAGAGAGAATTAGGTACTATTTTAGAGTTTTATTTTTAAGCTGTCTTGGAATTACATCCCTCTCTTGTAGAATCCTATTAGGTTAATAACAACATACTTTGCATATTTCTTTTATTTTCACACCAGAAGTTCCTGGCTCCAAGGGGTCTTTTCCTTATTTATCTGATTCCAGGTACATTTTCTCTGATGCAGTACTCTGCTGTTTCTTGCACTTTAAATGATTGCCTTGGTCCCCCAAGGACTGATGGGTTCCGGCCCCATCAGAGGAGTTCCCATTCACTCCTGGCTGTTATTTTTGCTGTTTACCCAGAGGTGTGCAGCGATTACTTTGTTGGCTCTGTCTTTTGCCAGAGGGGAAGTTCCTCTGTGTGGTTTCTGATGTGCTTTTCAAAGTCAGTAATGACAAATAAAGAAATGACGGAAGATGATATGCGGCAGTTATGCCCATAGGCTGCTGCTACAGCCCACACGAAACAGATGCTCATTTCATTATTTCAAAAGCATGTGGGTGCTCTTTCTCCGGGCAGGAAGGGGGCAGGCTCCTTGATGGCAGCCTTGAGATGGATAAGCAGTTTGCCTGCTATGCCTTGGAGTGGGTTTTGTTCTCTCTGGGTGAGAGATGAGTCCTGAGTCCTCACTTCTCTATTCAACTGGGAATAAATGGCTATGTTAAAATATTCACCTATTTGAGAGGGAAGGAGGAAGGCTAGGAGGCAGGAGTGGAGAGAGAGAGAGAGAGAGAGAGAGAGAGAGAGAGATCCAGAGAGAGATCCAAACATTTGCTAATTCATTACCCAAATGCCCACTACAGGCTGGGCTAGTCTGAAGCTGGGAACCAGGAACTCAATTGAGTTTTCTTTGTGAGTGGCAGAGACCCAATCATGTTGCCTTGGGGCATCATGCTGTTTCCCAAGGATTGGATTAGTGGGAAGCCGGAGTCAGGAGTGGGTGCTGGAGCCAGGAACCAAACCTAGGCACTCTGATATGGGACACAGCATCTCAGCCTTAAGGCTGAATGTCTGACCTGGGAACAGACTGCTTTGAATCATGAGAGTTTGGGCTTTTGATGCTAACTGTGCTGTGGATCTCCTTAGTTCTTTTCTCTTCCTGGTCCTGTTTGTAGTGACAGATCATCACAGCTCTAACGCTAGCATAGCCACTGGAAAATCGCCAAGATAACCAATATAGCTTGAGAACTGGCCTGGACATTCCTTTCACACCCAGATGTGGATTCCCTGGGGGAGAAATGTACACAGCAGACTGTTGAATCTGGAGCTTGGCTTCGGGGCCACAGGCCCAAGTGTGTGTCCCCAGAAAGTATTTGTGTATTTGCCCATTTCATTTCTCAAGATTATTTTCAGATGGGTAAGTGTTCTGTGCATTTTCAAATGTATAGAAATGATCATTTCCCTTTTCAATATCTTTCTTCTGCATCTTCCAATGCAGCCACAGGCTAAATGCTGAGCTGTTCCGCAGCACCAGCAAATGGAGGGAGATTCATACTTACTCAGGGTGATCTAGCTGTTGGGCAGGGATGTGCTGAATAACTTCATAAATGGTGCTGTGCAAGTCTTGCCCTGATACGCCCTCAGAGCCTCGGACAGACCTACTTGGCATCTGGAAAACATGAGATATGAAGAGCAGTTGGTGAAAGACTAGCAAAGGACATTCCCAGTATGCTTTTGAAAACAATGGGCATTATTTGTGATTTGAGAAGTGTTTACCATTCTAGAACGTTCATTTCCTCCTTGCTACAGTTCCCTGCACTTACCCTACGGGAGTTTGTTCAGCAGCATAGCTCTAAGCTCACAAGAGGAAGAGCTTGACAGAGCTATCACTTCTTTCCTTCTAAGAAGAAAGATGCCAGGACTGTAAAGGAAATAAAGCAGAAAGAAAAAATAGCAAAAAGGGAGCTATCAGGACAGCTTATTATCAGAAAGCATAAGTGATCATTTATTCTGCTACATCTCAGTTACCCATTGACAGTATTTGCCAATAACATGCCCAAGAGTGGCTTAAAAGAAAGGGTTCTGTACAGATTGGAGCCCTCATCCCATTATGAGTGATGAGAGTAGCAAGATCTAGAAAACACAAAGGGAGATGCTTTGGCTTGAACGTATAGGGCTCTGAAAATTGAAGTCTTAGGTGAGTGTGGAAAGAATACTACTGTGTTTGGTAAAAAATAAAAAACAAAACAAAACAAAACAAAGCCCCAAAGCAATTATCTTATTGAAACTGATGTTTGTGCTTCTTTATGCTTCATAATTTCCTCCTTCCTGTGAACACTGTCTTCCAATTATTTAGGCCAAATCTGTTTTTTTCACATCTCAAATGCTTTTTCTTTTAAATTCATATTCCAGCTCACTTCGGCCCTTCATATTTCTATAACTCAAAACAGTGAGAGACTCAATGCCCTTGGCAGGTCTGAGGAGTTCTCTTATCTCATCCCAACTTGACCTGCTAGGATATAATGAAACATTTTAGCTTTATGATTTCTGGACACCACCTGTTCCTATTCCACTTGCTAAAGCTCTCAGGGGCAACTCCGCCACATGTGATTTGTCCTAGTATTTCTGTGTCTAGGAGATTTGGGCTTGCAGTTTGCATTTGAGGTCAACTCTTGCTTTTCTTTGGCATAAGGTAGTCAGGGGCTATGGTATAAACAGTCTACAGATGATCCCTAATCTGCTCACCTAACCTAGCATTAGTGCTGTTAAAGAGTAAAGTGTCCATCTCATGCAATTGCCTTCTGTCTCATTCCCGAAAAGAGGTGTTAAATGGACAGTGAAATGTACAACAGGCAGAGACATGCTCCATTTGTACGCATGTCACAATAAGCCAAGAAATTATTTTTATTTTAAAAAACTTACAATAATTAGTAGTTCAATGTGTCTTCTGTCTATACTTCAACTTTGTGATTTTGGTTTTATTTTCACTTTCTCTTTTCTTCTTAAGGCCCTTGGATATGGCTGCTGATTTTCCCATACAACTGCCATTCTGTGATTCTCCATGGACTCTCTTCCCTTCTCCTCCTTGGGTTGCTTTTTTTTTTTTTTTAAGAATCATTTTATTTATTTGAAATGAGGAGAAGGAGAGGGGGAGAGGAGGAGGGGGGAGGGGGCAGGGGGAGAGGGAAAGAGGGGGAGAGAAGGAGAGAGGGAGAGAGGGAGAGAGGGAGAGAGGGAGGTCTTCCATCTGCTGGTTTACTCCCCAAATGGTGTCAACAGCCGGGGATGGGGCAGGCTGAAGCCAAGGCCCAGGAGCTTCTTCCAGGTCTCCTACATAGGTGCAAGAGCCCAAGAACTTGAGCCATCTTCCATCACTTTTCCAGGTGCATTAGCAGGGAGCTAGATTGGAAGTGGATCAGCTGGGACTCAAACTACAGCCCACTACCCACAGGGCCTTCCTGGGTTGCTGGTTTTGATTCCTCCTTTCTTCCTGGAACCACACGGCATGGACAACTAAGAACCCCAGCAGGTTCCCCAGGAGTATTTGCTTTGAAGATGAGCATGGCTCCAGTCAAGTTATTCTGTTCACGACAGAAATAAGCAGGGCTGCTGACAAGTACTCAAAGCACCAGTTCTTCAGAACTAAAACCTTTAGAGCCAGTTGACGTCCTCCCAGTCAGTACCTAGGCTGAGTACCCCAGTCAGTACTCAGGCTGAGTACTCATTAATCACAAGGCTAAGTTTAAAGTGTCTTACATAAATCGCACTGCTTTCCAATGAATTCCTGGAATGAAAAGCATGCATTATTTTAAATAAACTCCTTGCTGCAAAAATTCCATTACATGTCTTCTTAGCACTTTAGTTTTCTGCTTTCCCATTTGAAGCCATGCCTTGGAGGGAGCTTCCTGCCAATGCAAGAAGCTGTTTGACATAACTGATCTGCCCAATTTTATTTTCATCTCTTTGGTTGTGGAACTGGAGCGTGAGTGAAACGGGCCTAGGATTGGAAAGGGCATTGCCAGGCCCCTGCAGGCAGCTGTCCCCTGCACCTGAGATGCTGTGGCTGCCACCGCCACTGACTGACCCACCCTTCACCGCACGAAATCCCATCAGTTCCTCTCCATTACACACATGGCATTTCTGAAGTCTGTGGCCAGGAAACTCACCGGGCGAGGCTTACGCGCCAATGGAACACTCTGAACATGAGAAGGAAGCATTTCCTAAGGCAAACTGGTCTTTTACACAATGAGCGTGAGACTGTGCAGAGCAAGGAGTTGGTGTGTGGCCCCTTCCATAAGTGGACTCCTACCAAGGAAAGGGAAAGCGGGGGGGAATCGTCCTGTAGAAATCCACAGAAGTGCAGGAACATCCTGTGTGTCTGTTAACACAGCTGAGGGCTGAAAAATGGCTTCAACCGTACGGAAGCCTCCCACTCCCATTTCACACACCTTGGGGTAATAATAAGGATGGAAACCTGCATGCCACAGTCTGTGCAGTGTGTTCCCTCTGATGAGCACGAGGTGCTTTTGGGGGCATGGCCAGCGATCTCTGCAGTGCACCCAAGAGATGGGGGGGGGGATGAAGAGCAAAGAGGAAGAGAGAGTTCTGTAGAGTGAGGAGCTGCGGTTATCAATGCGAGGTAGGAAGACTTCAACCAGGCTCTCCTGGCCCTCTGTTTATTCAGTGTTCCTGACCTTCGACCTCCCTACTGCTCTGAACTTCACGGGGCTCAGCAGGTCAAGATGCTTCTGAATTGGCATGATTGCCTTCTGAACTGTGTGCTGCATCACTGTGCTGATGCAGGCTGGGAGGCGTCTTAGCTTCCCAGAACCCAGCAGCACCATTCCTCATAGAGGAAGTGGTCATTTGCCCATGCTGCCCGAGTGCTCCCATGAGTGCTGCTTCCACCTGGGGTGGAGCACAGCTCTACCACGTGGTAAACCCACCACTAGGAAAACCAACCCTGGGAACACCAGAGGCATCCGGAAAGGCAACAAACTCATATATCCCGAAGTCGTCCAGTGCATCTTCATGGCCTGAAAAGGAAGCAGATGGTGCTTACAAACCAGATGCCTTTGGATTTGCTAGTATTGTCTTCAGAAACCTTGACTGTCTTAAGTGCTATGTGTATAAAGCCAGTTTAGCATTTCCTAATTACCTGTAGTGCTAATGCCATTAAGCACTGTGGGAAAGCATCCCCTGCAAATTTGAAACGATTATCCTTCGCCTGTTGTAGGAATTGTGGATGGAGTATTCAGATACACACATGCAGGCAAGCTTGTGCTTCATCCCCAGAGACTCATGGACCCCAAGGCTTCAGGCTGGAGGTCACAGAAGCCTTGGATCCACAATAATATCTACTGCACCCCACCAGATCTCACAGAGACCATCAGAACACATGAAGAGTAAATAAACAACTCCAGTTGCCCAAGCTTATAAAATACAGTGCAATAAAAACAAACTCCTCTAGGCCAATAACTGTGGAGTGATGGGGATGGAGGTGATAGGGAGGAATCACATGGTGTCTGGGGCCCTTGCCAGCTCTGACATTCAGTCACTTGTAAGTGAGGCAGGGCTGGGTAAGAGGAAGAAGACCCACATTGATGAAGCATCCATGTATCATCTGAGGCACTCCACCTACATTATTTCCTTTAATTCACCTAGCAACACTCTCAGGGAGTTTCTGTCTCTATTATGGACATGAGGAAGTTGAGATCAGAAAAAAGAATTATTTTTCCCAAGAGGACTTAAGGGGAATGTGGCATGCAAGGGACTGCTCAAGTGACACCACGGTCTAAGCAAAAGCTCCATTGTAACAGCTGAGGACAAAGTCAACAGTGATGGTCGTGGGGGCCACACTGGGACAAAGGACAGAGCTGGCCCCTGTCAAGCCTCTCTCTCCCCTTCTTTTGGGAATGCAGCTGGCAGCATTAATTCTACCTTAGGAAGAAGCAAAATGAGAGAACCCCTTGGCATTTTCAAAGTAATAATAATGGATCCATGGACTAAGATTCAGCAGAACTCAGTAGCTGTGGGCAAGTGACTTAGTATCTCTGATCCTCACTTGTTCTGTCTGTAAAATGGAGTTGAGACTCGCTTAAGGCTTAGCCGACAGACTTGTGATTTTCATAAAACCAATGCAAGAGACAACACTTTGGAAAGTGAAGGCAGTCTTTAAGGGATCGCTGGTGTTACGTTAATGTGGGCTTTTGTTAATTTTATTACATTAATAGTACATTACATGAGTGCATAATCACTAATAGCAACATTATCAACATGCATTAATATTGATAATAGCCCTTTCCAGGCTGGTCTTTACCTGAAAATGTTTGAGCTTTCTTATATTCCGTTTCTGGCCTGAAAAGACAAATAAGTATTTCTGTCATGGATGATAACTGAAGAAAAATATTTAAGAAGAAAAAGTATTTCCATTGAAATATTTGTATTACCTGCTTTCTAGCTTCTGTTTTATAACTAAAACCAAGAGAGTAGAAAACACAGTCAGATATTTTTACCATCTATATATAAACCTTTCAAAGAAATTTTTTCTGATTTTAACCTACCTTTGTAGGGTTGATATTTTTTCCATAGAAAAAGAAGACACATGGATATAATCAGAAATAGTGAGATCCCAGTTATACTTGCTAATGGGGACAACGATTTCTCTTTCTGTGCAAACCTCTCCAGTCCTAAACAAAATGACAAATATATCGTTAGAAAAAAATCCCTGTATAAGTTGGCATGTATATGCTTTATCTTGATTCTTAAAATTTTCATTTACTTGGGAGGGGGATAGACAGAGAGACAGATAGAAAGCTCTCATCCACTGGCTCAATCCTCGGATTCCCACAATGGCAGAACTGGACTGGGCCAAAGCCAACAGTTGGGAACTCAGTCCAGGTTTCCCAGGTGAGTAGCAGGGACCCAGTCAGAGTCTGCATTAGCAGGAGGCTGGAGTGAGGAGCTGGATCTGGGTGTTGAACCCAGGTACTCCAATGTGGGATGAAGACTTCTCACTGTGCCTTGTCTTCAGTGAGATACTACTGCAACCACATATACATATATGCATACATATGTTTGTGTGTGTATGTGTGTGTGCATGCATGCATGACAGAGAGAGAGAGAGAGAGAGAGAGACATACACACACATACACACACACACCAAGGAAGGAATACACTTACTTTAGGAGATACAGGAAAGTCCATGGGAGTATCTGTGGCTGGCCATGTGGTGAGTGGCCCAAGGGAGGCCCTGACATGCTAAGCTAGGTGCAGCAAACCTATCACATTCTTAAGTGCAGACCATCAACAATTTCTCTATCACTTTCTTAAATGTAGATGTTATAGAGTGCAGCATCCTCTGACTTCTGAGACAGAGTATTTTCATCATCATTAATTTCACAACATTTTCCTAATTTTCACTGAGGTTTCTTATTTGATTGATGGGTTTATTTAGAAGTGTGTTACTTAATTTCGTTAAGTTAGGAAGCTTTCTAGTTTTCTCTTACCAACTCTTTGATCTCTTTCAAAGTATAATCCTTTGAAATTTGCTGATGTTTTAAAATAATCATCCAGTCATCGGAAGAGAGAGTGAGTTTCGTAGCTGTGTGTAAGTATTTTATGTTACTCAGGATTTAGTCAGGTTGGCTTCTTTATTCCTACCAAGCTTTTGTGTGATTGGCATATGTGTTACAGAGAGAGAGATGTTAAAATCTTCCACTGGGTGAAGTTTTTCTATTTTTATAAAAGTTCTCTTGTTTTTTGTTATGTATTAGGTTTACTTTGAGGCTATGATATTAGATGCACAGAGATTCAAAATTTTTGTATCATCTGGCTGGACAGATCACTTTGCTCTTATAAAATATCCACTTTTTATCTGAAATAATGCTTCTTGACTTAAAGAATATATCTAATTCTCATGTAAGTTATCTGATCTTAGTATAACTATGCTAGCTTTCTTTTGACTATTTGTATAGCTTATTTGTTACTTTACTTTCAACCTTTTAGTATATGTACTTATAAGGTGTGTCTATTAAAAGCACCAAATATTAGTTTTGAATACAGTTTGACAATACTTGTCATGTAGTTAGAATATTCAGTCCACTAATACCCAATGTAATTACTAGAATATTTTGTTTTTTCCTTGTGCTGATATTTCCTCCTATTTATTATCACTATTATTATTTTAATTATACATATTCATGGGGCACTAGCATGACCATTTGATACATGTATCCAAAATGTGATAATCAGATCAGGTTAGAATCTTCATCTCAAACATTAAGAATTTTTTTGATTAACACTTAATAATTGTACATATTTATGGGGTACTGAGTACTATTTCCACAGATGTATACAATGCACACTGTTAAAATTGGGCTAATTAACACTTTCCTCTTTTTGCTATTACTTTATGTTTGGAGACTTGAGCTTCTCTCTCTTATTTGCTCATGAACACACAGTAAGTTAATGTGAACTTCAGTCACCAGAATGTTGTAGAATGCGAGGTTTTATTCTTCCTATCATTGTGCTTTGGTACCTGTGATCCAGCTACCCATTGGTCTCCCTTCTGCCCACCCTTTCTAAGGTCTAATAGTCACTATTCTATCTTCAGATTGACTTTATTTTTACTAATATATACATATGTATATAAGATTTATTTTATTTTTTATTTGAAAGGCAGGGTTACAGAGAGAGAAAGACAGGGAGAGAGATCTTCCATTCACTGATTTACTCCCCAAATGGCTGCAATGGCCAAAGCTGGGCCAATCTGAAGCTAGGAGCCAGCAGCTTCCTCAAGGTCTCCCACATGGGTGCAGGGGCCTAAGCACTTGAACCATCTTCTGCTGCTCTCCCATGCACATTAGCAGGGAGCTGGTTTGGAAGTGAAGCAGATGGAACTGGGACTGGTGCCCATAAGGGATGCCGGTGCCATAGGTTGGCTTTACCCATCACAGCACAGTGCTGCCCCCTTTACTAATATATTTTCATGTAGCTATATACTCTTATTATTGTATTTCCTATATTTTTATTCCTTTTCCTCTCCTTCCTCATCTTAATTTGGATTAATTAGGATTTCAGTTGGTTCCTCTTTTCCTCTCTATTTGTTTATTAGTTATACATTATTATTTGTCTCTGAGATTTTAAAGACTTTAAAAAATTCTAATCAGAATTAGCACTTTTACCACTTGCTGCTTCTACCTGCTTCTACAATGCAAGACTAAGTTCTATTTTAAAGATGGGAAATCTAAGATTCCAGGACTCAAGCTTGAATTCAGTGACGTCTGGCTACAATTCCATGCTCTTTCCAATTCTCCACCTTGCCACCAAAAACAAAACAAAACAAAACAACCAACCAAACAAAAAAAACACCCACAGAAATCCTCCCCACATCTTAAGTCTAATCAGTTCTACCAATTGGAGCTGCAACAACTAAATTTTTTATCTTAATAATAGCATCTCAATTCTTTGCTGAAGCTGTAACATTCCCTCTCTGATTCAATACCCCCACATCACTTTGTTGCTCTTGACCTGCTCTTTCCACAGTCTGTATCATCCTAGATGTGCAACTCTGGGAGCTCCTCAAAACTTACTCAATTTAACTCTTCAAACATAAATTCACAGCATCCCATACTGTGCTGTGGTTGTCAATAAGATAAAGGCAAAGAGAATGCTCTCTGAGGCACCAAAGAGATTTTTTTAAAGCAAAGAAGAAAAACTGATAAGGAATAAATAATGATAAATTTATCAGAAATAATTAATAAAATGATAAGAAATACTGAATATTCAGATGGAAAGATTTCTGATATATGATTCAGGAATCACTTTTAATAAGTGAATTATTTATTGATGATAAATATGGTGTTGAAATTAAAATGCACTAGGGGGTTGGTGTTGTGCCATAGTAAATTAAGTCACTACCTGCAATGCTGGCATCCCATATGAGTGTTGGTTTGAGACCTGGCTGTTCCACTTCTGATCCAGCTCTCTGCTAATGTACCTGGGAAAGCAGCAGAAGATGGCCCAAGGGCTTGGGCACTTGAACCCACATAAGCGACCTTGAAGAAGCTCCAGTCTCCTGCCTTTGGCCTGGTCCAGCCTAGGGGGTTATGGCTGGGAGTGAATCAGTGGATGGAAGATCTCTGTGTCTCTATCTGTCTCTCTCTCCCTCTGTAACTTTGCCTTTCAAATGAGAAACAAAAAAAAATCTTTTAAAATGTGCTAACAATATGCAGATAATATACAGTAAGATGTATGAGCATTATGTGTGTGTGTATATATATATATATATTTATTTATTTATATATATACCCAAATGTGCATTGTTCCCTGTTTACTTGGTGTGCATATTGGTAATAAAGAAAATTATTTTAAAAACACAGCAGCATTTAGAGATACACACAAACAATCTGTGTCCAAGAATCTAAAACATTTGTCACAGTCCGTGAGCTCTGGAGCTGAGACTGGAGCACAGCTTTTTCTGACTGCAGCTTCTGCCTTTTTCCTTTTTGTCGGTGATGAGTGTTTTTTTGCAATTAGAGTGAAGGTTCCTCTAAGCTTTTTTTTAAAAAGTTTTTTTTTTTTATGTATTTATTTGACAGGTAGAGTTACAGACAGTGAGAGAGAGAGAGAGAAAAGAGAGAGAGAGAGAAAGGTCTTCCATCTGATGGTTCACCCCCCAAAAATGGCTGTAATGGCTGGCGCTGTGCTGATCCAAAGCCAGGAGCCAGGTGCTTCTTCCTGGTCTCCCATGCAGGTGCAAGGCCCAAGCACCTGGGCCATCCTCCATTGCCCTCCCAGGCCATAGCAGAGAGCTGGACTGGAAGGGGAGCAACCGGGACTAGAACCCGGTGCCCACATGGGATGCCGGCACTGCAGGTGGAGGATTAACCTAGTGCGCCATGGTGCTGGCCCCTCCTCTAAGCTTTTCTAACATGAGACGTCACCTGCTTCTACTGGTTCACTCCAGAACGCAGACTGCCTTCACCAAAACTCAGGAATTGCAAGCCCTTCGAAAGAGAATTCAGAGGTAACTTGTTCCTTTCCATGTGCTGCCCAGTGCTTTCCCTTGAGTAAAAGTGCAAACAAACTTGGTATCGTCACAGCTGTTCTTTTCTTCTTCAACCCAAAAGCAATGCCAAGGGTGACTACTTCAGTGCACTTCTTATTCTAATGGTGTCGTTTCCCACCGGCATGCACCATCTCTTTGCCCCTCACTTGTGAGATTCTGGAGTCTGGTAGCAGGTTTAATGCACAATGACTGAATGTGTTCTAATAAGTCACATCTCCCTGCGCCTTCATTTGTAACTGATTATTCCTTATGATGTGTAGTTACTAACATGACAGAGTCCGCACATTCTCTCTTACAGAGGATCCCGCCCTTCCCTTCCCCTACGGCTTCCTGATTTCCCAGATGGCTTCCTTATTGCCCTCTTCTACTTCCCCTTGGCCTCTGATTGCCCTACATCGGAGAACACCCACAGTGACCGGTGCCTGTCAGCCCAAAGCCTTAGTCGTGACAAAGGCCAAGCCTCCTCCCCATGCAGATGAGGAGTCCCTTCTCCCATAACGGGGATCTCTCCTGTTAGGTCTCTGTCTTGGACGTCTCCTGCTCTCCCAACACCACTTCTCTATTCCAAATCACACAACACTTACCAGGCCCAGCATTTGAAACTCGTTCCCTTTCACAAACCAGAGTGTCACATATGTCAAGGATCAATACAGTGTCTGCGGGGGCAGCTCTAGAGAAGTATTGTTCGCAGAGATGAATTTCCAGAAGCCTAACTGGAAGCCAAAACGGCAGGGAAATTCCGACCCAACGTGCACCGAGGATGTTAAAGGATCCTGGCTGCCAATGTGGACACTTGCAGGAGCTCCCTTCTCTCTCCTTGCTGAGAGTGGACACTCAGCACGCCATTCTTCCGATTATGTAAACATGATCGACTCATTTACCAAAGCCTGAGTGCAGGTGCTATTTGCCCCCTCCTTATGCAAACAAATAAAATGGAATAACATGTTAAGTGTAAATATGAGCAAGGGGTGTGGTATCCATGGCAGTGCAGCCCTGCTGTTTGAGAGACTGTACCCACGACAGGACAGCCATATGCTACCAGCCAGTGAGTCTGTTTCTAGATTAGAGGGAGTACTGGGCTCGTTCTCATCTAATCTGCTCATTGGTGCTGGCAGCCGGTTCACGTCCCACAGAGCAGAAGCGCCATGGTGAGGGGCGTGCTGTTTCTCACTCCACCATGGCCCCGACTCAGCACAGTGATGCTCAGGGGGAAGTCACTGAGGGCTCAAGGCCCGAGCACACAGTGGTACTGCCATCTCCATCATCATCTCCAGTGGACCAAGCAAAATACAGCTCCTGGAGATCTTTACGTGAGAAAGTTCCAGAAAGATGGAAGAAATTACTAAATTCATTTCCTGACCTGAGTTTTTTTTATATTTTCTTCTTTATGAAAAGGTATGGAATATAAGTAAATAAATATAAATATTGTAGGTTTCTGGGGATCACATAAAATATGAAACATTTCTATTATGGGTAAATCTCAAACCAGGACCACATGGCTTAGGGAACCCTGATTATTTATAAATTTGAATGACTTCAGTAAGTCTAAACACTTGAATTCCATTCTGATCAGATGATTATTCCTCCAGAAATATTTTCATTTTATATAAAGTATTGCATGACATAGTAGTGATTTAGATTCAGTTAGAAGTTTCAGGTAGAGGGGGCTGACACTGTAGCACAGCAGGTTAAGCCACCGTCTGTAGCACCAGCATCCCGTATGAGCACCGGTTTGAGTCCCAACTGCTCCTCTTCTGATCCAGCTCTCTGCTATAGCCTAGGAAAGCAGTGGAAGTTGGCCTAGATGCTTGGGCCCCTGCACCTACATGGGAAACTGGGAAGAAGCTCCTGGCTCCTGGCTTCAGATAGGCCCACCTCAGGCTGTTGCAGCCATTTGGGGGAATGAGCCAGCAGATGGAAGGCCTCTCTCATTTTCTCTCCCTCTCTCTATTTGTAACTCTGCCTATCAAATAAATAAATAAATCTAAAAAGAAAAAAAATAAACATCTAGGACTGACGCTATGGCGCAGCAGGTTAACGCACTGGACTGAAGTGCTGGCATCCCATATGGGTGCTGGGTCAGGACCTGGCTGCTCCACTTCCAATCCAGCTCTCTGCTATGGCCTGGGAAAGCAGTAGAAGATGGTCCAAGTCCTTGGGCCCCTGCACCTGCGTGGGAGACCTGGAGGAAGCTCCTGGCTCCTGGCTTTGGATTGGTGCAGCTCCAGCTGTTGTGGCCAATTAGGGAGTAAACCAAGGCCGGCGCCGCGGCTCACTAGGCTAATCCTCCGCCTAGCAGCGCTGGCACACCGGGTTCTAGTCCCGGTCGGGGCGCCGGATTCTGTCCCGGTTGCCCCTCTTCCAGGCCAGCCCTCTGCTGTGGCCAGGGAGTGCAGTGGAGGATGGCCCAGGTGCTTGGGCCCTGCACCCCATGGGAGACCAGGAAAAGCACCTGGCTCCTGGCTCCTGCCATCGGATCAGCGCGGTGCGCCGGCCGCAGCGTGCCGGCCGCGGCGGCCATTGGAGGGTGAACCAACGGCAAAGGAAGACCTTTCTCTCTGTCTCTCTCTCTCTCACTGTCCACTCTGCCTGTCAAAAAAAAAAAAAAAAAAAAAAAAAAAAAAAAAAAAAAGGAGTAAACCAGCGGATGGAAGACTCTCTCTCTGCCTCTCCTCTCTCTGTTTAACTCTGACTTTCAAATAAGTAAATAAATTTCTAAAAAAAAATATAAATACCTCTTTGTCAGCAAACTCCTGAAAGGGATATTTAAAAAAAAACTTAAAACTTTGAAGTAGAAACATGTGTATTCACTAAACTCTTAATAGAACTAATAAAGTCATTGTTTTTCAGTATACAGATGCTAATTTATTATTTCATTATTTATTATCTTGAAACTTACAGACATCATTTCAAGTTAAAAATATTTTGTAACTGGTTTTTAACTTGAAATTATGCATATGTCATGGACAAACCAGAGTTTGCATATGTATATAGCGTTCAATTAGCTAAGGTGATTTGAAAATACACTCTCTGTGTGTGTAACTCTATGCATATCCTTTAGAAAGACCATAGTCCCATCAATAGTGGCAGTTACATCCTGGGAGGCTCTATAATGGTTAAAAACAAGAGCTTTGAATTCAGATATTATTTTATCACTTACTAGCTGTGTGACTTTGTTCATTGTCTCTGTTTTCCTCAGAACAACTCCATTGAGATCCAGAAAGGTGAACTGATACCTCACATTAGGTAGGAATCACTGTTGGCCAGCGCCGCGGCTCAATAGGCTAATCCTCCACTTTGCGGCGCCGGCACACCGGGTTCTAGTCCCGGTTGGGGCACCAGATTCTGTCCCGGTTGCCCCTCTTCCAGGCCAGCCCTCTGCTATGGCCCGGGAGTGCAGTGGAGGATGGCCCAAGTGCTTGGGCCCTGCACCCCATGGGAGACCAGGATAAATACCTGGCTCCTGCCATCGGATCAGCACCGTGCACCGGCCGCAGTGCGCCGGCCGCAGCGGCCATTGGAGGGTGAACTAACGGCAAAAGGAAGACCTTTCTCTCTGACTGTCCACTCTGCCTGCCAAAAAAAAAAAAAAAAAAAAAAAAAAAAAAACCAGAATCACTGTCCACAGAGATAGAAGTCACCATCATTCCAGTCTTACTGCACACAAAGTTAATTGTCACTTTTTCTAGCCTTTTTCTCCCACACTGGAAGTCCCCAATAACACATTTATCTTCTGTTCTTATTATTCTCTTTCTGTATCTGTGACCTTTTTCTTTGTCCTTTGGCTCCTTTTTCTTTGTCGGACCACACCTTGGTGCTTAGACTCTAGGGTTGGTTATGTATTTTTCTTTGTTGCCTCATTAAAAACAAAGCCCTTCTTTATCTGTTTCTACAACTGTACTCTGGCTACTCCAAACACCAAGTGGTTCTGGAAACATCGCAAAGCTGGGTACCTTACTCTCCTAAACACTTTCACATTCCTCACCGATGCACACATAGCTTGTTCATCAGCATGGGTGCTCAATAAGTGCTCAGTTGATAGTTCCGTGTGATGATCATTTATAGCTGCAGGTCTGTATACACTTAGCTTGAATTGCTGAGGTTCACTCATTTTGGAAACTTAGAAAAAATTAAATGCTTAGCAAAATACATCAATGCTATTCATTTTCATTAATTTTGCCACTGTTTGAGTTAAAGTTCTGTGGACATTTGCAGGTTGGAAAATATCTCTAAAAACCACAAAGAGGCACTAATGTGGACAACCCTGAATCCCTCTGAAAAATAAGCACCTGCTCTTCTTGTTTACTATAATAACAGATGCCTGGTCTTTGTACAGGTCAAACAGGTTTTTTAGATTTTCAAAAGCAAATTATCTGACATTAGGCCTGGAGCTGTCTATGGACCTTGATAATAAGATCTTAACCAAATACTAGAGGCTTCTGATATTATGAAAATATCTTGGCTAATATTAATACAGAAAGTTTAGGCAGTGGGAAAAACCTTAACTGTAGTACACGTCTATATATTATAGCTGGCTTTTCAGTTGCAACCAGCATGATGAAATCTAAGGTGACATCCAGATAGCTGCTAATCTATTTTTATGCTTAATTTTAGCTTGTTCTAAAATTATGTCTTGGTTAGCCACTGGGGTGAAAATCTGGTGAAGCCTATAACATTTTAGCAAAATACTGAGCAGATGATGTCCCTTAGCTGTTTACATGCTGGCCCCTAGACTGTATAGTGAACAGGAATTGTTATTAGCAAGAATTTCTTTTTCAGTTGATATTCTCAGTTCCTACCCCAGTATTTGGCCCATAAAAGTTGTTAAATAATAAATGAATGTGTGCCTAGTTTTTATCACCCCAAACACACATGTGCTTTGGGGGAGTCTTCAAGGTATTTGTATTATCATCTGTTATCCAAATGAAACATAGTCCATGCAAAAATTCTAGATCTGTATTGTCCAATATGGTAAACACTAAACCTTACTTGTATTTATATTGAATTTAAAACTAATATAGATGAAATAAAATTAAAAATTCAATTCTTCAATTGCATAGCCATGTTTAAGTACTCAAAAGGCAATGAGGCTAGGTGTTACATATTGAACATGGCATATATTGGACATTGCAGAAAGCTGTATTGGACAGCATTCTCACAAAGAGTATAATATCTTCTTCATGTAAAGAAAAACAAAATCCCACCATGACATTATATAAATTTCAAACCTCTCAGGTGATTTTGCAAATACGAACACCCTTGGCCTTAAGGAGTCCTAGGAGGGCCCAATTTCGATACATTTCTTCATCAACCTGCAGATTTGCGACAGTCTTAGACTCCTTGAGGGCTCTTTAAGAGCTTTTTAATAAATTCAAGATACTATAGAAGAAAAATATCTTAAACAAGTAATTGTCTCACTTGTGTGTGCTAAATATTCAGATTCCCAGGTACTACCTTTAAGTTCCTGACTCAATAGGTCTGAGATTCTTTAATGAAATGACATTTTTGGCAACTTTCCTGGGTGATTTTGATGTTGGTGGTTCAAGGATCACATACTGTAAAAATTAGCCTGAGAATTATAAGGACTATATTCCTATCTCATTTATTCAACAAAAGTTATTGAGCTTCTATATGTTTTGGGTCCTGTTCTAGGCACTGGGGCTACAAAGATTGAGAAAGAGAAGGCATGAATTGAAGAGGTATTAATGAGAAGTACCTTTTGTAAACTCGTTCCTCACAGGCACCTTAACCACCGCCTCCTGCTCATGCCTGTCCCAAGGTTTTCCCTAACTGAAATATGGCTTGTTTCTGGATGTAAGGGAAGTCTGGGAAAGAAATGATAGCAGCAAAAAGAGGAAGGAGAAAAAGGAGAAGGAGTGGAGGCAGGGAAGTGGACTAGATGAAGAGAAAAAAAGAAAAGGAATGGGGGAACAGACAAAGGTGGATCTGAGCAAGAGGAAGTAGAATGGACAAACTTGATGACTGCATGTGGGACAAGGCAATAAACAAGAAAGAGTCTCTGATGACATTTCGCTTTCTGTCCCAGGTTGGTAGGACCATTCATGTAATCAGGAAATGCAGACAGAACAGCAGTTTTGGGGAAAGAACATGGTTCAGTTTGATATCCACCGATGCAACAATGATATAAACCCTATAAATGGGAAACCTGCTTGTCTTATTTTCTTCTTCCTGCACTGCCGGGTGGAGACATCCAGAAGGCAGTTGGAATAAAGTTTTAGAGCTTTAAGTTCAGATACAGAATGAGATGCACCAATGTTACCTGAAATAAGTGAAATCATACAGGAGGATGAAATCGTACTATGTGTATAGAGAAGAGAAGGCTCAGAAGGATGGAAATTGGCTGGACATCAATGCTTTAGACAGTGATTTTTTACTCTTATGGTTGGATGAGTTTTTTGAAAGACCAAATGATTTCTAAAGGATGCCAAATTTCATAGGTAATTTTTGTAAAAATTACCAAGATAACTCCTGTTGAGAACTTTCTTGAATTTCATGTGTTTAAATAGTGAAAGAGGAGGGAGAGGCCATAAAGGACCATGAAACAGTGAGTCATTTAGGCATAAAGGAAAACAGATTTCCAACTCATGAAGACGTTTTTATCAGACTGAAGGCATCAGTAGAGATAAACACTCTAAGTGAGCAGCCTGCTTCTCTCATATTCCCGTTTATAAAATCAGGAAATCAAGAATGCCAATTTAGAAGTAACTTATTGATTCCATTTTCTTTCATAACCCCTTAGAGCCAGAAATTGAATTTCCTCTCTATTTCACTTGTGCTTTCGTGTTCTGAGTCATGGAAGCTATGGCATAGTTAACTTAGGGAAGAGAAGCCTTTTTACACAATTAAATTCTCTTTTTCCTGGGTGTAAGAGAGGGGAAGGGCAAGGCCAGCATCCAGTTGTCTTTTACTGGGACCCCTTCCTTTTATGTCGCACTTACCCATGGAAGTGATGATAACTGTGAAATGAGTTTCGTCTTGCCTTCCAGTTATATTGTTGTAAGCACAGCAAACGTAGTCAGTTGTCTTCTGGGCTACTTTCTCAGATGCGACTTCTAGGCGAGGCCCATGCTTAATAAAATACGTTGTGTTGTCAGTCATCCCGATCCAGGAGTAGGTGTTGGGGGGATAGGAGTCAGCAGAGCAATCGAATAGGATGGCTTCTCCCAGGTCAACAGTAAACACTTCTCCCACTTTTAGCCCTTTATCAGAATTAACTTGAAGTCCGTAAGGCCCATCTGCAGAAATGCAAAAACAAAATAGAAAGGTAACATGAGTAACTATAATATATTTGGGTCTGGGAAAGCTTAACAGCATCTGATTTTCTTTGAGAGTCTTCATGTTAGCCATGAGCAAACAGGACCTCATTTAGACTCCCAGTGAATGACAAGGACCTAAATATGTTTTATTCTGATATCCACAAAAATACAAATTATTTAATGTGATTCAAATTATTTGAAATAGTGAAAGCCTAAAAGTTGGTTTTTAATTTTATAAATGTTGCTATGATTGTGATGTTAAATGTTTGAGTAATATATTGATACATCTGCAGTCTTGCTAGACAAACTCAATATTTCTGAAACATTAATTCCACCTGAAAATATTTTACAATAGACTATGCCCCCAATTTTCTCTTTGACAATCATATTTTGAGTATTATTTATTTTTCTTTACAGTGCTAGCATAGGTTATGCAGACATTTATAAAAGACAGTCCTACCAGAAACATGAATTTGTGCAAGAAAATATGGGATGTTATGTATTTTCATAATATTTTATTGATCTATTTGTTTTAAATTACTTTTAAAATTTATTTAGGAGGGGAGGAGGGAAGAAAGATCAGAGAGACAGAGAAATAGAAAATGCTCATAGCTGCAAGTTTATTCCCCAAATTTTCAAATGGCTAGGGCTTCACTAATTCATTCCACGCCTCCCACGTGGGTGACAGGAACATAATACTTGAGACATCACCTGCATCCCAGGTCTATATAGTTGGGAAGCTGGATCAGGAGCTGGACTTGGAATTGGAACCCAGGCACTCCAGTGTGGGATGTGGGTGCCCCAACTGCTAGGCTGAAGCCTGCTTTGACATTTTAACAGTTGAAGAATCTTTGATTATAACTGCCCTGCTATACATCTTGATATCTGGTATTGTGATGTGCAAGCTTAATTTTTATTGCTTAGGATTGCTTCTTGCTTTCTTCCATTCAATATAATGATGCCTGTGAGTTGGTCATATATTGCCTTGATTGTGTTGAGATATGTTCCTTTTGTACCCAGTTTGTTAAGGTTTTTTTTTTTTAATCATGAAATTATGTTGTATTTTATCAAATGCTTTCTCTGTATCTACTGGGAAAATCATATTGTTTTTATTCTTCAGTTTGTTAATGTGATCAATCGCATTTATTGATTTGCCTATGTTGAACCATCCCTGCATACCAGAGATAAATCTCACTTGCTTCTGGTGATCTTTCTAATATGTTGTTAGATTAGATTAGCTAGTATTTTGTTGCATTTTGTGTTTATGTTCATGGGGGATGTTAGTCTATAGTTCTCTTATTTTGTTGTATCTTTTTCTGTTTTAAGAATTACGGTGATGCTGGCTTCATGGGAGTTTGGGAGGATTCTCTCCCTTTCCATTGTTTTGAATAGTTTCAGAATAATTGGAATTAGTTCTTTAAAAGTTAGGAAGAATTCAGCAGTGAAGCCATCCATGGGGCAGGCACTGTGGCACAGCAGGCTAAATCCCTGGCCTGCAGTGTCAGCATGCCATATGGGTGCCGATCCAAGTCCTGGATGCTCCGTGTCTGATCCAGGTCCCTGCTAATGTGCCTGGGAAATCAGCAGAGGATGCCTCAAGTCCTTGGGCCCCTGTACCCATGTGGGAGACCTGGAAGAAGCCATCTGGTTCTAGGCTTTTCTTTGTTGAGAGGGTCTTTACTACTAATTCAATCACCATCTTGGTTATAGGTCTATTTAGCTCTTATATGTCTTCATGACTCAGTTTTGGTAGATTGTATGTGTATAAAAATCTATCATTTTTTCAGACATTCCAATTTGTTGGCATATAGCTATTTGTAGTAATTACTGATAATTGTTTTATTTCTGTGGTATCCATTCTGACATCTCCTTTTGCATCTTTGATTTTATTAATTTGTATTTTCTCCTTTTGTTTTTGGTTAGTTGGTGAATCAGTTTTGTATATTTTCTCAAAAAACAGATTTTCATTTTATTGATCTTTTATATCATTTTGGGGGGATTCAATTTGTCCATTTTTTCTTCTAGTTTTTATTATTTCTTTCCTCCTATTAATTTTGGGTTTGGTTTGTTCCTATTCATTAGATCTTTGAGAGGCATCAATTATTGATGCCTTTTCAATTTGTTGATGTAGGCATTGATTGAAATTCCTCTCTCCATGATCCAACATGGGAAGTGAGATACACAGCAGACCCATAGAATGGCAGATGTCCTAAACAACACTCTGGTCTCAGAATCAGCCCTTAAGGAAAGCGGATCTGGCTGAAAAGCCCATGAGAGTATTTCAGGCATGGAAAACCAAGACACTCAGGGGAAAAAAAAACCCTACATGAAAGATCTCCGCGAGTGAGATCCCAGTGGAAAGAACGGGTCATCAAAGAAGGAGGTACCTTTCTCTGAAGGGAGGAGAGAACTTCCACTCTGACCATGGCCTTGTCTAAATATGATCAGAGTCGGTGAACTCAGGGGGCTTCCATAGCCTTGGCAGCTCATGACAAGAGCCTAGGGTGATTACTGATGCCATAAACAAGAGTGTCAATTTGTTAAGTCAACAACAGGAGTCACTGTGCACTTACTCCTCATGTAGGATCTCTGTCCTTAATGTGCTGTACATTGTGATTTAATGCTATAACTAGTACTCAAACAGTATTTTTCACTTTGTGTTTCTATGTGGGAGCAAACTGTTGAAATCTTTACTTAATGTATGCTAAACTGATCTTCTGTATATAAAGAGAATTGAAAATGAATCTTGATGTGAATGGAAGGGGAGAGGAAGTGGGAAAGGGGAGGGTTGCGGGTGGGAGGGACGTTATGGGGGGGAAGCCATTGTAATCCATAAGCTGTACTTTGGAAATTTATATTCATTAAATAAGTTAAAAAAAAAGAAATTCCTCTCTCCAAGTTTAGGATCCCATTTAGAAAAACATGCATCTTCATTATCATTAAAAACTACTCATTGATCATCAACTACCTAATCATGGATACTCCATGAGTTTTGTTTCACACTGTAAAACTCCTGCAGCATTTTACCATTTCTAAAGTCTCAGAGTGGAAGCAGATAGACAACTTGCCTGGTTTTCTTTGTTTGTTTGTTTTTTCAGAGAATAAAAAAGAGACACTGGTAAAAAGAATTCCCCAGCTAGAAAGGTTTTCTCATCTGGTCTAAATTCTGTCTTATATTCTAAAGAAATTATTTTTTGAGTATTTTCAATCCATGCTTGATTGACTCCACTGGTGTGGAACCCATCAGAGGGCTGGCTGCAAGTTCACTTGTAAAGTAGTCAGGAACTGGAGGTAGAAGTGGAACATGAGAAGAAATGTGTGCCTCTTTCCTGTGACTGCCCTAAGACCTGGATGCTGTTCTTTTATTTCGGGCTCTTATGCAGTGTCAGCTGAAAACTCTGCTAAGGTGTTTCCAACAGTGTGCGGTGGACTGAGTCTCTCAGTCAGCAGTCCACTAAATGGTGAGTAGTGGAATAGGAATGGAAATTTGCTTTCACTTACTCAACCTTTGGAACTCCTCCTTTGAAATTGCCTTGGGACCTTAAACACAGTGGAGAATTCTCACAAGTAGTTATTTTTCACTTTTGGAGGGCAGATTCATGTTGTAGAGGAAGTCCAGTCATTTGGAGCCACCAATGGTAAATAAGGTCAAATGACCTAATTTTAAAAATATCACTTTTTAAAAATATAGCATACCTTTAAAGAAAGGTGACTAATTATTTTAGCTCATCTTCTCTACTTACTCAGGTTCATAGGTTGATTTTGCTACCTCCTCATTTGTTGAGTTTCATGATTGGCATAGCATTTTCTCCTCTGTCTTACTTACATGGTATCCTCAAATAGCTTATCCACCCTATCCTGCCTGAAACCCAAATATTGCTTTCAGTTTCTAGAATCTAATATCTTGAAGCATTTAATTTCCTTGCTGATGATATTATTTCTTAGAATGTGCCATATTTGATCTGATTATACAGTTTAAGAAGTATATGTCAGATGTTGAAAATGCAAAAATTCAGAGAAGCATAAAGGTGAAAGCAAAAACCATCTGTAATTTCACTGCTCAGAGAACCAATACCCACATTTCAGTGCCTGATTTCCACGTTTTTCCTCTATGCTTCTCTCTCTCTCTCTTACACACATACACACATGCACGCACACACACACACACACACACACACGTCTATCTAATTACATCTCATACTGTATCCATCACTTACAATATATTTTCTCCATGCTATAATATTATTCCCTTCAGGTTTACCAGCCCTGGTACAGCCTTGTATATTATTTGAGGCACAACCTTGTGTATTGTTTGAGTGGATGGGCTGTCCAGTTGGGGACATTTGGAGTGATCCAACCGGAGTTGCCTCCAGTGCTGAAGATGAAAGTAGAAGGGTCATTGCATTTTGAATTTGGATTAGGGTTTACCTTCTTGCCTTTGGCAGAGAGCTCCCAATATAAATGAGCCCATTGCCTTGAGAATGGCTGTTTACTAAGTGACTTGTAAACTCATATATCATCTGTTCTCTTTAACAATTTATGGCTGGGCGGGAACAGTACCTAAATTTCCGTCATGAGGCTGACTGCCACCCTGCTTGGGAGCAGATGGTAGGTATTTATTTACTATGAATGACACTTTTTTTAACTTTAATTTTTATCACTTAGAGAACTCCCCCTCAGCAGTACCATATGTTGCACACAAAATGTAACTGGATTATTTACAGCTGGAGGTAGAAGTCTCCTTAATTATTGCCTTCACACTGTCTGCCACCAGACTATGACATCAGAACTTCATAGATACATGATCAATCTTGATAGATTTTATTATACTTTTAAAAATTCTCTTTAAAATAAAATAATTCCTGCTTTCATGAATAAATGTCATGGAAACAGTACTTTTAGAAAACAGAATAGGTGATTCAAGTTGGAATTCCAAATTATTATATATCTCTCAAAGGGATAAATATTGGGATCTGACACTTACTAAATTATTGAGGAACTTTGCAAGAGGTCAGAAAGCAAAGCAAATAGCAAAAGCACTCTAACAAAGAAGTTGTTATCTCGTCTTGGGAATTTGGCCTTTCCATAGCATCAAGCAACACTGGACTCTGAAAGGGAGTCTGTGTTCTTAACTCGTGTCAAATATTGCCCCATGAATACGAAGCTGAATAATGAAGAACTCCTCGTTGCACAGAGAAGAATCAGGGAAAACATAACGCAGTGAGTACCGGGGAAGAGGTGAGCCTGGGACGCTGCAGGAGCTCAGAAGCAGTCTCCCGGGCACTGGGGAAGCAAGGCGAGAGCAGGGCGGGAGAACCATGTGGGGAAGATGATGGTGTGAGGGAACAGTAAAGTAACTGGAAGAAGAAAGAGAAGTGGGCATAACATTCACCAGGCACAACTTCCCAGTTTTCATGGAATGAAGGTAAAGATTGCAGCCATGTAGATGCCAGGTCAACCAATGGGAAAAAGAACAAATATTCAGAGTATACATTTGACTTAATTCTTACTACTTGAGGTCAAGAAAACAAATTTAAAAATACCCCCCAAAACCAATAAAACAGGCTGAAATAGTGATAGGGAGAAAAATTATTAATGCGTCTGAGGTGTGTTTTTATCTGTAATGTGACAGGCAGTTGCTTATGAATTATGGAATAAGTGAATGAATGAATATCAGATAAGAGGAGATTTTGACTAAGTGAAGGTTTCTGCATTTGAACATAAAAATAATTAAGATAAAAATTAATAAATGATCGCAATTATCTGCCAATATTAAAAATCTTTCTTAAATCATGTAGATAATGCATGTTTACAGTGTGGAAACAGAACCCACATTTGTAAATTTTCCTTTTTCCACTCTCTGTCAGTATTTACTCATGATAGATGCCTCTTTGTGAGACTTTCATGGGCCATGTCTAAAAGCATGTCAAGAAAAAAGTTGAATCTGTAAATAGAACATAGGCTCTGTGAAATGTGAACTGATTCAACTGGGATATTTTAATCCTGTCAATCAGCACAGAAAAGGAAAGATGGTTTCGGACTCTGAAGCACACTCTGACGTAAACAGATGTGATTGTGAATTTCGCTCTCATTTTTACCTTCTCCACACTATCAGTATGTTTTATGATAATAGTGAGATTGATGCATGTTGAAAGGAAAATCTCATTTTCATTTTACCAGCTTAAAATAAACTTGTAACAAACAGAAGTAATTTCAAAAATGATAATTTCATATGTCTCTACTTGCTTAAACAATTTTCCCCAAGAATTTTTTACTTAAATCTGTGTCAAGAGTTTAAAGATAGGTAGGCAGATGAAGAGAGGAACAGAGAGCTAAGAAGAAATTGATGTAAAAGAAATACTATGGAAAAATAAAGTATGTTAAATTAAGGAATGGTGATGTTTGGGAAAGTCAAAAGTTCCTCTCAAGGTTTCCTTTCAATTTTCTGTTTGCACGAATCTTCTAAATTATCCAAGCTCTCCATAGCTTCTTATTGCCATGTTGAAAATTATATCAGCATAATTTTGATTTTAAAAAAAGGCAAAGAAAAGGAGTTCTTTCCATGCACCATACACTAACTTTTTTACACATAAATTCACATTAAATGCCCCCCCCCATTGACATAGGTATTAGCATTCCACTGGGGAGAGCATAGATAAGCAGGAGAGCACATGGGTGCACTGAGGGGGTATGTCACCTGCACACTGGTAATGGCAGAACAAGGCTTTCCCTCATGGACACCAAGTGTACAGCTCCGGCACATAACCATTATTCTATCTACTGCACTCCCCAGCAGAGCACCAAAGCCAAATTATGATCAGGTTTCCCTCGACTAACAAAGAATATTCCAACACAGTCTCATCTCCTGTTGTCTCCCACTACACTGAAAGGTAATTCTTTGGGATTCACATGCGGAAGATGATGTCTGACTGGGTTAATATTTTATTTTGCACTTTGTACCTTCCTATGTGGATGCAAACCAAACAATAAAGAAAAACATGAGATGTATCCACTGAGTCCTAGATTTGATATAATTGTCTGCTCACTTTTTCTCTGTTTACATAATTCAAGTACTTAGGTTTGTATTACCTAGACTTGAATGGAAGGTTTTTTTTTTTTTTTTAAAGATTTTATTTACTTATTTGAGAGATAGAGTTACAGAGAGAAAGAGAG
Organism: Oryctolagus cuniculus; assembly: GCF_964237555.1. Taxonomy (NCBI): domain Eukaryota; kingdom Metazoa; phylum Chordata; class Mammalia; order Lagomorpha; family Leporidae; genus Oryctolagus; species Oryctolagus cuniculus. Next base: position 42,597,703 of record NC_091447.1, on the reverse strand, counting down.
ACAGACAGACAGACAAAGGTCTTCCATCTGCTGGCTCACTCCCCAAATGGCTGTAATGGCCAGAGCTGGACTGATCCCAAGCCAGGAGCCAGGGGCTTCTTCTGGGTCTCCCATGTGGGTGCAGAGACCCAAGGACTTGGGCCATCTTCTACTGTTTTCCCAGGCCATAACAGAATGCTGGATCAGAAGAGGAGCAGCTAGGATACAAACCAGGGCCTATTTTGGATGCAGGCGCTGCAGGTAGAGGCTTAGCCCATTATGCCACAGCAGCAGCCCCTGATAGAAATTTAAAATCATGTCAAAATAACCTTACTAGGTCAGGAATACCCATATAAATAGACTTCACCAATTTGAATTTTTCACTCCCCTTCAATGCTGGTCATGAATATAGACAAGAGTATATTTCTTTGTAAATGTATTTCTCAACCTATGTTTGAAGGCTGATAGAATATTTTTATAATATAATCTGAATGTAACATTATGGGAAAACTATTGAAAAATTTTATCTAAAATTCAACTAATAAGTAAAGCCATCTTTCAACACAATATAACTAATAATTGGAACAAATCATATGTGAAGCTTCTTCAAAAAATTCATGGAAATATAATTAAATAATTGTTTTGATGCAAAACATTTGAAATCCATGCATGGTTTCCATAATTCATATTTTCCATGAACTTTCTAGAAGCTGTTCATATACTCATATAATTTGTTTACTGTGTGAGATGTTTTGGCATTGGTGAAAAACTGGTTTCCTTCTTTGGCACTCTTTAATGTAATTTCTTCTATTTTAAGTGAAAGGATCAGTTCATATTTTAAGTGAATTGATCAGTTCATATTTAATACTGAATGTGAACTAGGTTGGATTAATAGTTAAAATTTTTTGGTTCTTTATCAAGATTGTATAACAAAATCAAAGTATAAAGTTTTAAAATTTATGTTAATTTTAAGTTTTGTACTAATATACAGAGAACAGATGTTAAAGACACAATTCTTAAAGATAACCATACGTCCCTCCCTTCCTCCCTCCATCCTACCTTCCTTTCTTTCTCCTTTAATTTTTACAGCAACATAATTTCAATTTATTTTATAATCACAGGCTTAACGCATCATTAAGCATACTGTTCAATAAGTAAAATGTTGAAAGACCACTATTCCACAGGAGTATAGACAAGAGCTAAAAACTATAATCAAATCATAAGATATTGGTTTCATTCTTCTTTTGTATAATATACTAAGTGCCACATATCAGAGAAAATCTATGATATTTTTCTTTTTGGTACCGGCTTGTTTTACTAAACATTGTGGTCTCCAGTTGCTTCTATTTTGTTGCAAAAGGATTTAATTCTTATTTACTGCTGAGTAGTATTCCATTCTGTATATTTGCCACATTTTCTTTTCTTTTCTTTTTTTTTTTTTAAGACTTCTTTATTTGGCTGGTGCTGCGGCTCACTAGGCTAATCCTCTGCCTGCAGCGCTGGCACTCCGGGTTCTAGTCCCGGTTGGGGCACCGGTTCTGTCCCGGTTGCTCCTCTTCCAGTCCAACTCTCTGCTGTGGCCTGAGAAGGCAGTGGAGGATGGCCCAAATGCTTGGGCCCTGCACTCCCATGGGAGACCAGGAGGAAGCACCTGGCTCCTGGCTTTGGATCGGCGCAGTGCATCGGCTGTAGCGACCATCTGGGAGGTGAACCAATGGAAGGAAGACCTTTCTCTCTGTCTCTCTCTCTCATTGTCTAACTCTGCCTGTCAAAAAAAAAAAAGACTTATTTATTTATTTGAGAGGAGAGAGAGAGAGAGAGAGAGAGAGAGATCGTCTATCTGCTGCTTCACTCCCTCAAATGGCTACAATGGCTGGAGTTGGGCCAGTCCTAAACCAGGATCAAGGAGCTTCTTTCAGGTCTCCAACATGGGCACAGGGGCCCAAGCACATGGGCTATCTTCCATTGCTTTCCCAGGCCATTAGCAGGAAGCTGGATTGGGAGTGAAGCAGCCAGGACTTGTACTGGTGCCCATATGGAATGCCAGCACCACAGGTGGAGGCTTAACCTACTTCACCAAGGTGCCAGCCCATATGCCAAATTTTCTTTATCCAGTCATTAGTTAATCTACATCTGGATTTATTCTATATCTTAGCTATTATGAATTGAACTGCTATAAACATGTGGGTACAAATAACTCTTTTATTTGCTGACTTCATTTCATTTGGGTATATTCCCTGGAGTGGGATGGCTGGTTCATATGGTAGGTCTATATTCAGGTTTCTGAGGAATCTCCATACTATCATCCCTAATGGTTGGACTAGTTTACAATAGTGTATTAGGGTACCCTCTCCTCCACATCCTCACCAACATTTATTAGTTTTTGATTTTTGGATGATAGCCATTCTAACTTGGGTGAGGTTAAACCTCATTGTGGTTTTGATTTGCATTTCCCTGATGGCTAGTGATCCTGAGCATTTTTTTCATGTGTCTATGTGTTTCTTGGCCATTTATATTTTGTCCTTTTAAGATGCCTGTTCATATCCTTTGCCCATTTTTTAACTGCATTGTTTGAACAATACTTTTCAGAAAAAATACTTACAAATTGCTCTTAGTTATATTTAATATAGCTCAAATTTTGTGACTTTTCTCCTTTACTTAGGTTCATGAAATTCACTCTGCGCCTCTTTTTTTTCCTTTATTACACATACCATTTATATAATTGTGCAAAGTTTGATATATGTTGAAAACATGCTTTCTTGACAAATATCCCTTAGTTTACTCTAAGAAATGTGTATGAAAATATAAACTGTCTTCTAGTCATTTTTTGTATCTACTCTCTTTTATAATTTTTTTAAACTGGTAATAAGTCCTAGAATTTAGAGCTCCTCATAGTTGGACTCAGATTTATCTATCCGACCATCAGTTCCCCCACACATTTTCATATATCCTGTACTCTTGCCACATTGGCCCGTTTGTCAAACACGTCCCTCTGCTTGGTGCCTGAGCTCCTGCTGTCCTCATTGCCTGAAATGGTTTTCTCAGATATTGTCACTTGCCCCAAGCATTGTTCAAAGTCCACCCCAAATGCTGCTTTCTACAAGAATTTTTTTTCCACAGGCAGAAGGAATGTTTCCATGCTCTGAATTCCCCTAGGGTAATAATATTATAGAGATAATAATGGTTAACTTTCTTAGGGGAACTTACTATGGATCAATTACTACTCTAAGCACTCTACATAGAATGACAGATTTAATCCTCATAATAATTCTATGAAGTAGGTTAACATTATCACCAATGTATGGATTAAGGAGCTGAAGCAGGGAGAGAGAAAGGTAGCAGACCCAGGATTTGCACCTAAGCCTTCTCCCTCCATAATTTTCATTCCTACTCACTATGCTGCTGCTGGTACTTCTTTGATTTACGTTATTTATTTGAAAGGTAGAGTTACAATGAGAGAGAGAGAGAGAGAGAGGGAGAGAGAGAGAGAGAAAGAGAAAAAGAGAAAGAAAGAGAGAGAGAGAGAGAGAGAGAGAGAGAGAATGAGAATGAGTCTATCTGCTGGCTCACTCCCAAAATGGCCCACAGTGGTCAGGGCTGAGCCAGGCCAAAGCCTAGATCCTGGGACTCCATCTGGGTCTCTCCTGTGGGTGCATGGACCCAAACACTTACGTCATCTTCCTCTGCTTTTCCCAGCATATTAGCAGGGAACTGGATGGGAAGTGGAGGAGCCAGGACATGAACTGGCACTGTCCACTATGTTTCTTTATTTACATCTCTGTGGCATAGATGGCATTCTATGTCATGCATTTTATTTTCTCTGTTCTACTAAAATAAAAGAAAATGTCCATGTTCAAGTTTTCACAATTATATTTTCCATAGCTTAGTTTTGCAGATCCAAAGCAAAGCCTCCCTGTGTATGTGTGTCCCCTCCCTGGCCTCTTCTTGTTCCCTTGCTGGTGCTGTTTCTTCCTGGAGCTTTCTCTAGTCAGGAAAGGCTACATTTGTACATTTGCTGGTACTTCTTTTTTCCCATACAGATGTATTTCTGACTAAGCCGCCTGGATTTACCTAGTATCCGATTTGTGCCAGTCACTGGCTATTTGTCACACAGTGCTTGGTTCACCACAGAAGTGTGGTGAGGTGGTTTTCACAATCTCCATTGCACAGATGTGGCCCAGAAAGATCAAGGGATTCAACTAAAGTCACACCGGAAATGACCCAACATGCTGTCCACTTTGGTCTATCTGGCTTATAACATTCAAAATGCTATGGTTTGTGCCTCCTTTCGTGTTATGAAATTCACTGATTTGTGAGTGCTTACAGGAAGCAGGCTTCATTCTCCCCTTATGATTCCACAGTTACGCTGCCCACCTTCATGTCACAGCAGTGAGATTTTCTTTGCCACTTTTCTTGTTAATCTGCTAGTGCAGTTGTGCTGTAGGCAACATGATAACAGATAAGACTTCCCAGTGTGATAGCCATTGGTTCTCTAAGCTGAGTTCTGGCCCACAGGGAGCCTATGACAATGTTTACAGACACTTTTAATTGTTACAGCTGGAGGGATGTGCTACTGGATTACATACGGGGAGAGGCCAAGGATGCTCTTAAGCATGTTACAATGCACAAAAGAGCCCCCACAACAAAGAGTTGTCTCCAGTGCAGAGGAGACATCGTGCTAAGCTGAAATTAGAATGCAATATCAAATAGGGGTAGTGTTTTAGAATAGAGAGGATTGGGAACAATGGTGCAATGAGGAAAGAGGTCCCTTCGCTGCGTTAGTGATGCTGATAGGACAGGAACTGAAGAGTTTGTTCACCATAGCTAAACACAAAGTTTACCAACAACAGGAAAATAAACCAAAGAAAATCAAAATCCAGAAATAATTGCTGATTCCCTGGGAACCTGACTACCTTACTGCAGACTGATAAACTTTGTTCTGACTGGTCTGCCCTGACAGCCAGGCAGGAGGAATGAGTTCTGACACATGATTGCACAGGAGGGTGATTATTGCTTATCATATTGTATCATATAAATCAAAAGAGCTAGAAGAGAAGAATTTGCATCTTCTCATCACAAAGAAATGCTAAATGTTTGAGATGATGGGTAATGCTGAGTGTTCATTACAAATGTATACATACACTCAATTGTCACTCTGTATTCCATAAATACGTGTAATTGTTATCTGTTGTTTACGATAAAGGAATTAATTTTAAAAGTTGATGCTGAGAAGATGGGCAGAGGGAACAGCCAGATCCTTAGACACCCTGCCTGTGCCTAACCCGGGAACAGTCAGCCACAGGGCACATTCCTCTCCTGGTTTACTGCCACCGACTCTTGCTCCTCAGACATAAGAAAGTTACTGCATCTGCATTGTTCTAGGCTCTTACAATCGAGATTCCTGCTTTCTGGTGGACATGAGGTCACTCAATTGGCTGAAATCACAAATTGTGTCTTGAATGGCCCTGGGTCAATATCTCACCTCAATCTTCAAAGACTGAGTTGTGCCAGGCACTGAACTGCACTACCCAAGCGATGTCCAGTGCCGATGTTCTCTGTGACTACCCCTGTGAGAAGAATTTCTTCTGGAAAAACTCAAGTAGTTTTTAAAAGAACTTACAGTATATGGTTGGTGTAACGATGTCACTTTCCATCTCACTGACGGGATTCTCCACCAGGCAACTGTAATTCCCGATGTCTTCCTTGGTCACTGGAGCAATATGAAAGGTGTTGTTTTGGAGAGAAAAGGAGTAGGTGGCGCTGGTGCGCACGGGCTTCCCATTTTTCAGCCAGTGGTAAGCCAGGCGAGTGCCAGCTGCCACCTGGCATGTCAAGGTCACGTTGCCCACATACTCCACGGCCCCAGAGGAAGGGTGAATCTGCACCACTGGCTTGGTGATGAGATCTGCAATATCAAGAGAGGGAAAATGATTTTTTTCCACCCTCTGGGTCACAATAAAACTCGTGTTTTTCAAATATTAAATTCTGGCATTTTACACTTTGTAAATGGAGGCAGCACAGGAAATCATTAGGAAAGAGAATAAAAGTCATGAAAATGCAAAATGATAAAAGTATCATGAGATAAAAAAATTCTAAAAGTTCTCTTCAAAGATTGTGGAGTGAAGCCCTGTACCTTGTAGATACCTAACGAGTGACTGAGAACTCCAGCTTCCTGATTTCTTGTTCACTGTGCTTTCCCCAACACCGTAAGAGTATATGAGAACCTTCACAGAGAAAATTTATTTTTTCCCTCTCTTGATTTTCTCTAATTGTCCCAAGACTAGGTCCTTGGGGTAAGTGAATGTGGTGAATCCCAATTTTTATACACAAATACTGAGCTCATATGCAAATACTTTTGGACTACAGAGGGAAAGTGATAGCCAACTTCCTTTTCATTCTTTGTAAGCCAATGGTTACATGTTTTAATTTCTTTGCATTCGTGTTGCAGCATTATATTAGTCACATTAGCAAACCAAATCTTACCTTTCAACAATGGCTCCTCTGAAGGTATTATAAAATGTATTATAGAGATTGTGTCAAATTAGAAATATGAGACAAATATAATGGAAATTCCTATTAGAATGGAAAGTCATCAGGAAAACAATTTTATTTTTATATTTTTCCTTTTGCATTTTATCATTTCACTTTATGTTTTTAGTCTTTTTTCTTTATATTTTATGAGTGTTACACACACTCAGCACTTAATATTTGTCAAATGAATCCATTTCCAAGAATAAATATTATTCCCTCTCTAAATTTTCATTCTGAAATTGATGGATAGAAGTTAGAACTTATTTATGTACCTACAACATTTTCAGCAATATTCACCAATCTTTGAAGTTCTTATCTCTGTATTGACAAAGAGTGACTTGTTCAGAGTTACACAGCAATCAGTAGAATAAGAAAGAAGACTTTAAATCTGGCACTGATTCCCTCCGGCATTTTGGAGAGGTATACATTTGCTTATCTCTTTCTGTATATGATTACAAAACACAGAAATAAATGACACATAAGTGACAGGCAATTCGCTCCGATACTTAGACTTTGATTTCCTATCAAGCTTTTAATTGGGTTGATGATCTTCTTTAGGTACATTTATCTTGTCTCATGTGTACATTTTCCTACACTGGCAAATGTGTATCAGGATACACACAGACCCAATTCTCCAGCCTAGAGAAGACAGAAGGAAATAAAAGGGAGGAAGGAGATAGAAAGGCAACTTTGAGGGGAACTGAGCCATTTTGAACCCTCCCAGCATTTCTCTTAGTCAACTTCCTAGTCCATTTAATTGAATTCCCTATCTTCACAGGTGAGAACAAACAGTTTAGAATTGCATTTGGTTTATATTATTACAACAAAAAGAAAAACCAATCATACACAATTATGCAGAAAAGGCTCATATTTCCAATCTGCGTGTAGAAATGGATATGGAATGGAATGAACAGGTAGCATGTCACTGGGCTTGGGAGAGCAGACTGGATCACTCTTGTGCTGTTCAAAGATTTGCACTGAGACAGGACACATCACAGGAAAAGTTTATGTAAATTCTTTTAGGTATGTCTCCTCTTTAATCTGTTAACCTTTGATTGCTTATGCTGACTCTTTGCTTGCTCTCAGCCTGGCATTCCCTCCTCTGACATTCACTGACTCCATGTAGGACGACTGGGTCTACTTGTGATCGGCAAGGGATGAGATCCTGGGGATAAGACAGCAGACCCCTCAAAGTGCCTGCTCCCTTGGGTCCTGTGTTCTAGTTGAGAAAGAGAAACAAAACAACAAAATCATATGGCAGCTTTTCAAAAAGTTTTGGAAGAGAAATAGAATTAGAAGAAAGATTGATTTCAGTGCATAAATGTCTTAAAATACATGCCTAGTGTTTTCATAATGGTATTTTCCATACATTCTTTGTAATACATAATAAATATTATAATATGTAACATGTAATATGTCCAGGTAGTAACAAGAGCTATGAAACAGAGGAAAGCAGAATTGGAAATAGAGAATGATGCTGTGTGTGTGTGTGGAGGGGTGGGTGGGTGTGTGTTTGGGGGAGTGAGATTAGTTTTCTATCAGGTGGTCAGGAAAATATTCAAAGATAAAGTCATTCTTGTACTGAGACCTAAAGAAAATACAGGAAGGGATCATATTATTATCTGGGAGGAAAGCCAGTTGGGTGGAATGACTCCATCGAATACAGAAGTCCCAAGATGTGAGTGTGGTTGGCCTTTTCCAAGAAGAGCCAGGGGGCCAGAGTGAGTGAGGAGTACACAGAGAGAGAATGGGGGCAGATGGGTGCTGGGTGTGTTGGGCCTCGCAGGCCACTGTTAGTGCCTCTTATTTTAAATGAGAAAGAAGCAATGGATTTGAAGCTTTAGGAGGCTGGGAGACTGGGAGGCAGCCAAGTAGGAGAATCCAGGAGTAGGTGAGAAGAGATGAAAATTAGTCACATAGAGGGAGAGTTTACAGTTTCAGTGTCTCATAAACAAAATGTTCATCCTCTTTGATTGCCTCTCCCTTTCATCACTGCTAGGAGGTGGCCTTTAAGCTTTGCCCAACTCATGGTATGAAGGCCATCAATACCAGGAAGGGAAAGTTAGAAAGTCTGTTCTAGATAATTTCTTTGGAGTAATTCAGGCATGTAGGCCTGCTCTTGCAAGAACTCCAGAACTACCAACAGTGAATTTCTTTCCCTTCTTCCCAGGCTGGAGGTAGAGACAGGAATTGTCATGGTTTGGGTCTCTGTTTAGCTATCAGTAGGGGTGAGACTGATGCTGGCAGGGAAATAAGAGCAGAGTTGAAGAGGAGTGGTGGTGAGTGGGGCAGTGATGGGGCAGGGAGACATGGTTGGACTCTTTCCGTGTTTTGCAGGTAAAGCTGACAGAGGTTTCTTGTGGACTAGATGTGGGATGTGAGAAAAAGAGAGTCATTGATGACAGCAAATTATTGGCCAAAGCAATCGATAGCGTGAAATTGGTATTTACCAAACTGGAGAATACTGTCAAATAAACAGGTCTAGAGAAAAAACATCAAAACTTCACCTCAGAGTATATTTAAAAGTACATCTCTTACATACTTCAGCAAGGAAAATAAGTTTCTAAAAATTAGCTGGTTTGACTTTTCCTTAGAGGACATTTTCAGAAACTTCTATTGTCCTTAGTGGTCCTTGAGTAAGTCTCATCCTCCCCCACATAACATACCAAGATAAAAATTTTCATGGACAAAAGTAGGATACTTCCCAGGGTGCATTTGACCACTGAGAAAAGTAATATTTTCTCCATCTCATTAAGTCAGCAGCTTTATACTTGTTAGTTCCCAGACAAATAAGTGATAAGTTATACACATTGCTTGATTACCTTTTGCTGGGCCCTGTGCGTATTCCCTATATGCATGCTACTTCGTGCTCGGAAAGCCCCATGCAGTAATGTGCCATGAAATGTCAAGGATTGGAGGGTGAATAAATTAGCCTAAAGTTGCAAAGCTAGGACCTCAACCCCAGGTGGTTTAGTCTCCTGAGCCTTTGCCGATGACCCTGCTAGCCTGCCGCCCACGCACAGCCAAATGGACTCACCATCAACGGTGACTTGTATCTTCTGACTAGCAGACAGAGTTCCATTTCCCTGGATGTTGACCTTCACGATGTAATTGCCTTCATCCGTGAACTGCAGTGGGTTGATGAGCAGAGACGCGTTGGGTGGCATCATGGTGAACTTGTGCTGGTATTCCAGGTCGGGAACCACAGATCTATTCACAGAGCCCAGCAAGTATTTGGGCATCGTGTGGGGTCTCTCGAACAGCCAAATGATCTGGATGTCAGAAGCTGGAGTGTGGAAGCCGTAGTGCACAGGTAGGTAGAGGGCCTGACCCCTGATGCCATGGACTGTGTGTGATGGCACCGTCACCTTCAGTCCTGAGCAAACACCTGCTGTGAACAAAAGGCAAGCCATGAAGCCTCTCAGCCACATGTCATAATCGAAACAGGCAGCTGCAGAGAGAAGCTGATGGGGCGATGATCGTCTTCAGAGAAGAGAGACTTCTAGGGACTGACCATCTAGTACCGGTTACATGGAGAAGTCAATATTTGTCTTTGAAACCTTCTGCATGTTAAAAACTCCACCCAAAGACTATGCGATTGTGTGACTTTTCTAAAGGCGAGGTGAAAGGGAAAAGCAGAAGTTCCTATCTACAACTGTTATAGAATAATGAGAAAAGGAGAACTGGGGAAGACGATTAGTTCTAAAGTCCAGGGAAACCATGGAAAAATTTGAGATTATGACTGTATTAGTACCGGTGTCATATTGCATTCTGATAAAACAATGTGACACCAGAAACCCTGGGGGAATTACTTCCTCAAAAGATTCTCCCAAAGTCTTCTGAAATGGCTGAATGTTTTACTTTTTGAAAGTTTCTCCTTTTGCTGAAACCTGCCAAGTGCAATATCTGAAGGAGAGTGGCAGTAAACCATTTTCAGTCATGAATCCTGCCCGTAACAGGAATCTAGTTGCTGTGTGTGAGAAACAGCAAGGGGCAGGCACAGGTGGAGCTAAATGGAGCACGAGGAGTGTGCAGAGACACAAGGTCAGTGAAGTGCTGGGATAGATCAGGCAGGACCCTGGGCTCATGGGAGAGATGACGACAATTTGACTCTGAGACAGGATGCAGCTGGAGCTTTGCGAGCAGAGGAGGGGTATGGTATGTCTTACGTTTTATTAGACTCACTCCTGCTGCTATAAGAATAGCTTGAACCAAAGACAAGAGATTGGGACCACCTAAGTGATGACTGTGCTTGGACCAGGGTGGTAGCAAAAGGTACGGAAAAGGTTGGTGGTGCTGAAAGGATTTATGAACATTGCAGGTGGGATGCATGAAATAAAGAGGAGGCAGGAGTGACTTCAGGATTCTTGTCCTAGGCCAAGTGGAAGACTGAGTTGGCAACAGACACCTTAGTGGTGGGAAACAACTCGGGGGAGAACAGTTTGATGGGTGGAAGCTCAGAACTGAGTTTGGGCATGTCCATTTTGTGATACCCATTATACAACCAAGTGGTAATGTTGAAACAGTTTACTGGATGCAGAAGCTTGATTAAAGCCAGATTCCGAGAACTTGGGGGTTGGGGGTGTAGAGCTCTGCCTATTGACATCCCTGGAAAGTGTGTGTGTGTGTGTGTGTTTCCAGCTAGGTTTCCAGCTTTCTTTCTAATTTCTGGTGCTTGGAGATTCTTCCCTCTTCCCTTGAATCATGATACACTGTTTCACATTAGTTAGCAATTCTAAGTATTTGCAGTGGGAAGAGTCCTCTTTAGCTCAGGGATGCCACGTTGCTGGAATCCCTGTTTAGACGCCTTTTAATTTAAAGCCTTAATCTTAAAATTAGGGACAATATGGTACCTATGAAATAGTAGGGGAGGAGAAAGGAATGAATTTAGCTATGGGATATTTTGAACACTGAGAGAAAAGGGAGAAAATAGGAAATTGGAGACTGTGGGAATAGATACTTGTGAGTTTTCCTGTGAAGGGAGGGGGGCAGACAAATGGCACAGGAACTGAAGAGGGGTGTGAAATATGAAATGAAATGAAATGAAATGAAGGGTCTTTGGTCACTGGGAATGATTAACTAGAAAGAGAAATGTTGCTGAAGTAGAATAGAGATGAGTGACAGTGGAGTATAATCCTGGAGTAGGTGAGAAGAGATGAAAATTAGTCACATAGAGGGAGAGTTTACAGTTTCAGTTTCTCATACACAAAATGTTCATCCTCTTTGATTGCCTCTCCTTTGCTTTCTTTTTTTTAAAACTTTTATTTAATGAATATAAATTTCCAAAGTACAGCTTATGGATTACAATGCCCCCCCCCCCATAACTTCCTTCCCACCCACAGCCCTCCCCTTTCCCTCTCCCTCCCCCCTTCCATTCACATCAAGATTCATTTTCAATTCTCTTTATATAAAGAAGATCAGTTTAGCATATATTAAGTAAAGATTTCAACAGTTTGCACCCACATAGTAACACAGAAGTGAACCTGAATCCATGGCTGGAGAGCAGACGATAGGGGAAATGAAATCTTGTCTTATAGCCTCCTTGGCCTCTGTGTGTACCTAAGATTCTCTTCTCCTTTCTTTATTTTGCTACTCAATTGTATTTGCATTCACTGGAGTGATCTGGTCCATAACAAAGGAGTTAACAGATATATGAGGATTTGTATGTGTGTACTCTATTCTGGCAAGTGCAAAGTCTTAGTAAAGGGCACATAGTGGGATACAATGGGACTGGTCAGCCACGTTCCCTTAGGTAAGTCGTTTCATTCTTGGCCTCAGCTGTCTTCTACATGGACAGTAGACAATATTAGATGAGGTCAAAAGCTTTCCCAGACTCTCTAAGTATATATTCTTGACATCATGAGGTGTTTGCTCAGGATAGCAGCTACCACATTGGAAGGTGAAGGGCCAGGGGATGGTGTTGTGGCACAGCAGGTTAAGCTTCCACTTGTGCCACTGGCCTTCCATATCAGAGTGCCAGATCGGGTCCCAGCTGCCCTGCTTTCAATCCAGCTTTCTGCTAACGCACCTGGGGAAGGAGTAGAGGCTAGCCCAAGTACTTGGGCCCATGACACCCATGTAAAAGACTTGGATGGAGTTCTGGCTTTGGTCTGGCCCAGACCAGTTTATTGTGGCCATTTGGGGAGTCAACTAGTGGATGGAAGATCTTTTTTGCTCTGTTATCTCTCTCTCCTCTTCTCTTTCTGTCACTCTGCATTTCAAATCAATCAACCAACATTTTAAAAAAGAAAGCGAAGGGCCAAAAGAATTTTGAGAAGGTACAAATTGAAGAAGACTCAAAGACTTTTGAATAATTTTCAGTTTTTTTCCATGTATTGTCAATCCTTATGTATCCTTTAATAAAGTGGCAATTCTCTATAACTCTAAAACCAAGGATAATTGTGGGGATCCACATAATTGCCTTGGGAACTCAATACAAAAAAACTTGCATGGCTGCTGACATAAAATGAGGTGGTTGCCTCTGGCAGTGAATGGTTTTATCACTGACTTGTTGGTCCATTTAAGACATTTAACAGCTCAACATAGAAGTCATTGCTAAAAAAATAAATAAAAAAAGAAGTCATTGCTAGACTGAGGTGTCCATGCAGAGGGCCTGAATGCAATGCTGACCAGTCTGTTCTTGTCATTTGGGGTCGCCAAAACAGAGGTCCTTGTTAGCCTGCTTCGTAAGTTTTCTCATCAAAGGAACAAACTCTTACTTTCTTTGTAATCATGTTTGAAAAAGATTGAGAGTTAGTATTCTGAGTGGTTGGGAAACACTGTATTACTATGGGTGACAGTATCATTAGAATAGAAAGGTTACTGACTTTTGGATTTGAGTCAGGGTGTTGAATATAATGTATGAAAAGATTGATTAGAGAGTCTATAGCTAAAGCTATAGGAAGAAAGCCTTATTTAATAAATTGTTAAATATAATATGTTGAGTCCCAGAGAAAATGAAACCACTTTAGTAGACAATAACATTTTATACAGTATTTACAATTTAGAGACTGTCTGATGTAATAATACCTTTTTATTGCCATCAATATCTCTGAATATATTCATTACTTCCATGTCAAATGAATTTTTTCTAATATGTGTACTCTTAAATGAACATGCTATTATAATAGCTATCTGCTTAGAAATTGTCTATCCCATTTTTAATAGATAAATTATAGGTAATAAGTTATAAGGATGTCATCAAGGAATGAATTTTTCTTTATACAATCAATATCTTAGCTTTGTTGCCAAAAGTCTTTTTATTCTTCAGGGAGGCCATGAACCTACTGATATGATTCAATCCACACTTATAGTAAAATTTGTGAATAAATAGATAGATGGAAGCTTCCTTTACATTTCAGGAACACATTTTTTTGTCATTTATATGTTTCATCCTAGAGATATGATTAATTCAGGATGTCAAATCCAGTAGTTTACTAAATTTAGAAAAATTAGCTTTATTCTGAGAAATTGTCAAGTGCTCTTTCCTAGTTCCATGAGAAGACCTAAAAGACTAGGACTTTTGATTTTATTAAGTTATCTCCTTTATGAACAAATAAATTTCTAGAAAATAAATTATGTAAAAATTTATGAAATTCTAATTTTCCTTTAATATTCCAAATATTTGGACTCAGAAACTCAACTTCATTGGAGTCACTACTGCTAAAAAGAAAAAACGGGCTTTTTGCATGTAAGATATTTCACTGATCTGAAGAATCATTGATAATATCATTTATAATCTGAAAACAAAGTTATAGCAATAATCTCTTTAGAGACTCTCTTGACCTGTGTAAGTATAGTCTTCTGACAGAGTACGCAGTGAAGCCATACTTGAAGTCATACAGTAAAGCTGATCTACATTCCAGCAACAAGGACTCCCTAGCCCAGTTCACTGTATTGAATATAAACATCAGACGTCACAGAGTGACCTCTGCTTTAGCTCAGAATGGCTGGCATTAACTTCCCTGTTATCATGCGTGGTGTTAGTAAGCATAATACAATTACTGTTGACTGAAAACAAACTCTTGCATCTTTATAGAAAACAGACTTTATGAAGATGCATTTTGAATATATTGTACAAAGCCAATTTTTGGGCCTCAGCTTTTAATGATTATTTTAAAAAGAAGAAACAGACAGAAATTCAATATTCCTAAAAATAAAGTTCACACCTAACCTATGGTCTTTCCAAAACTGTACCTATGGAGAAAAGTAAATTTGCAAAAGAAAGAAAGTCTTAAGATATAATAACCACTTCAACTATTTATGAACATGTTGTTTCTACATTTTATTTTTGTCAAGTTCCTCAACTGAATTGACTCTGTTCTTTTTAAGACCAACTACAAAGCGATCACTTATGAAATTATAAGAGCCTTATGGTTTTAAAATTAAAAATAATTGGGGCACTGACAGTGGATACTCTCAAAGCCAAGAACAATGCCAAAGACTGCCAGTTATGGTAATTGTTTAATATTGCAAATATTTTCAAAAGATAAAAATCAGCTATAATAACATGATCACTGTAGTAACTTGAGCAATCACAATTAGATGTAGCTCAAAAAACTTTCAAAAATTTACCAACTGTTTCAAATATATGGGATATGTACAACATTAGGTCTAAATCTGAATAACAGTCATACCTAGAATGAAAACTAACAAGATATGCCAGTGAAAGTAAGGCTCTAAGTAACTGAAAAAAGTCTAGAACTTCAACTGCTTATATTGCTAAATTATTCTTAAATTTTAAAGAATAAAATGTTGTATGAATTCCTGTCTGTGGACTATGAGCGAAATAAGAAACTTACTTGTCTTTTAAAGCTGATGAATAGGAATAATGGAAAAGAGAACAGCTGGCGAAAATAGGGTTGACATGGAAAAAAGTAGGAATAGTGGAGAGACTCCTATCAACCCTAAGGATAAAGAGGAGAATGAAAGAGAATATAAACGTATAGAAAAAATTAATAGGAATAAGCATTGGGCAAAAAGAAAAGTGAAGGGCATTTTGGATAAATAATGTTTTTAAACACAGTCTTCCCTTTGCATATGAATTTTTGACACCTTTGTCCATATTCCAAAAGAAAGGTAACTTAGAATAAAGCAGAATCAAGGGTTGGCCACAGTATCTTTAATTAAAAGTTTATTAAAATAAGCAACTTCCATGAATCATATTGAATATCATTCCAAGCAGTCAGAATTTCATGGCCTATTAAAATATTTGTCAAAATAAACACATTAAATCCTGTTCAGCCTCCGTGTAACCTCAGTAAAAAGAAGAAATTCATTATAATTCTAGAATATCTTAACTTTCTTCACGAGTGCTAGTGGCAGTAACTGTTGTTCTAAGAAAACCATAATGGTCTGTTTATTGAGCCTCATTTCTCCTAAATGTTCCTGCTTCTTTGCTCGAACAGTGTGTTATTGTTAAAAGGTTCTGACCTGCTCTTTAGTTATCTGGGCGAATCTACAGCCTATAGCAAATATTTACCATTTACCCACAATAATAGTAATAATTAAGAAAACCCAAATGGCTACAACATGATTCATGCAGGGCCTTACCTAAGAGAAGGAGGAATATTTTGCACTGAACACTGCCAACCTTGCCGCTGAAGGGCTCCATGAAAGCATCCTGTCCCATGCACGCAGCGCCTTGTCCTTGGTGAGAACGTGGTTCTTGGACTGGCAGCTGTTGGCTTATTTGCTAGGGAAATCAGTAGTGAGGCAACAGACCCTACCCTGCCTTTGCTTCTCTGATTTGAATACAGAATGAATGTGTATACAAAGGACACAGGGAGAGGAACACCTGTTACACGCTCCGCAAGAATACAGGCTTACGACTTTCAGAGTAGTTTCTTGGCGTTAATAAGCAACTGTCAGTGCATTTTATGTTATTTGTGGTTCCTAATAATCACATGAAGGAAAACATCCATTTAGGAGACCGTATTGGAAGAAAGTACATTTTCAGAAGGAGGGAATATTGTGAAATTTATGAACAAAAGCTTAGTTTCCTCTTATGCAATAACTATGCTATTAGTTTGAAATGAGTGTTTTTTAAATGAAACTTAAAAGTATGTATGTCTGTGCTAAACATTTAGAAAGCTTCACAAACTAAGTGACATAAAAATTATACCAAAGAAAGGGCCAGCTCTGTGGTGTAGTAGGCTAAGCCTCCGCCAGAGGCACTGGAATCCCTTATGGGCGCTGGTTTGTGTCTTGGCTACTCCTCTTCTGATCCAGCTGCCTAGGAAAGCAGCAGAAGGTGACCCAAGTGCTTGGGCCCCTGAACCCCTGCACCAGAGACCCAGAAGTTCCTAGCTCCTGCCTTTGGATGGGTTCAGCTGCAGCCACTGCAATCATTTTGGGAGTGAACCAGAGGGTGGAAGAACTTTATCTCTGTCTTTCCATCTCTCTCTAACTCTACCTCTCAAATAAATAATCTTTAAAAATTACACCAAAGAATTAAAACAGCACCAGAGTACCTTAACAGATACATTCTCCTATGCAGTATTCTCTATTACGAATGACTATGATGGTTTCATTGAATCTATGGATTGATCACACTATAAAAAGTAAATCACAAGTGTGTTTCCAAGTGGGACTGTTACTGTAATGAAAAGCCGATGTCAACAGATAATACTGGGGCCACATTTTCACAACTGAAGCACAGAGGAAGTGAACCAATGATGCAGAAAAGATACTGCCTCCAGCGAGGTGTTGGAGCTATGGTGTTCTAGCCTGGCCTCTTCATTGTCATGGCAGCAGGTCACCTGAACACTTCTGCTTGATTTACAAAGTTATAAGTTAACCCTTATTTGCAACAAGGGTCTGGTCAGAGACTTCCACTCCTAAAATGGAAAGTTTATAACCAAATCTGCATCAGATCAGGCGAACTGCTTGCATAAATCAGTTTTTAGGCCCACTGAAGTCCAGTCCTGCTGGGAGAAGGGAGATTATTCCTCAAGCATAATTCAAGTCAAGAAAGAATGCTAGCTATTTTGAGATCCAAGTTTGGAAACACTCTTTGTATCAAGGCTCCCAAATGGTCTAGAAAGGCTTCTTCAGGCAAAGAAAGTGAGTGACTACTGGGAAGCTGCATCCTCTTCAGAGGTGGGTCACTGTATCATCTCTCCATGCTGTAGACAAAGGGCCAGGGCTCATCCCACACCCGGGTAAGACCCCACCACACTGCCTCTGTCCTGTTTTAAATCTTGAACATATGTCTATTGCATCTCTTATCTCATTGACCTTGATTTACTTTACTGTGTGTTCATTTTCCCTTTGAGCTCCTTGAATACAGAGAGCAGTCTTATTTACTTAGGGGTCCTTGGTGCATAACTAGTACTTTTGTTAAGTTGTTCCCCCAGAAACAACTGCAGATGTTCTTCCACCTGTGCCTCCTGATTCTCAAGAAAGGCACAGAGGAGCAAGTGTTTGGCATAGCAAGTAAGAAGCTGCTCCGGACTCCCACATCCTATATCAGAGTGCCTGGGTTTGAGTTCCAGCTCTGCTCCTGATTCCGGATACCTGTATACACAACCTGGGAGGCAGCAGATGATGGCTCTAGCACTTGAGTCCTTGCCATCCAAGTGAGAAATCTGGGTTGAATTTCCGACTCCTGGCTTTGTGCTGGCCCAGCCCCAGCTGTTGTGGCAGTTTGGGGAGTGAACAAGTAGATGAGGGATCTTTTTCCTTGTCTCTTTTTCTTTATGTCTCATAGCCTTTGAAATTAAATGAAAATGAATACATAAACTTGAAAATGCAAGTCAGTTAATACTGGATTGCACAATACAATTTGGAAAGTAATATGGAAGTTATGAGGCTCCCTTAACACCATTTAGATCAATATTAATCACCAACTGCCTTTACTAAATTAACTCTTTCCAGTAATTTCAAACCCAGTGCTGCCTCATGATTAATTTTCTTGAATCCTTATCAAAACAAGAGATATAAAGGCACCTGGCTTTGGCCTGGCCCAGCTCCAGTCTTTGCAGCTATTGGAGAGTGAATCAGCAGATGGCAAGTCGGTCTCTCCCTCTGTCTCTCTGGCTCTCTCTCCCTCCCTTCCTCCCTCCCTTTGTAACTCTGCCTTTAAATATAAACAAATCTTTTTTAAAAAAAATTTGCAATTTAAAGGGATGTTTTAAATTCTGAGATTTTTTTCCTTTTGTTGTATTTTAAAATATCCCATTTTTCTGGTGATCCCTGTTAGGAATTTGGAAAACATTATGCTGAGTGAAATAAGCCAATCCCAAAGGGACAAATACCACTTGTTCTCCTTGATAGGTGACAACTAACTGAGCACCAAAAAGGAAACCTGTTAAAGTGAAATGAACACTATGAGAAACGGTGACTTGATCAGCCCTCACCCTGACTGTTGATGAGCAACTTGATATGTTATCCCTCTTAGTATTTTTTTTTTGTTTGTTCTACTTAATACTTTTGGTTGAATACTGTAATCAATACACAATTCTTCTTAAGTGCTGAAACTTAACTGAAAAGTGATCACTGTTAAATGTAAGAGTGGGAATAAGAGAGGGAAGAGATGTGCAATTCGGGACATGCTCAAGCTGACTTACCTCAAACAGTAGAGTTAGAAACATACCAGGGGATTCGAATTCAATCCCATCAAGGTGGCATGTACCAAAGCCAGCTCACTAGTCCCAGTGATCAATTTCTGTTCACAATTGATCATAATGATAGGACTAAGACCCAAAGGGATCACATAAACAAGAATAGTGTCTGCAAATACTAGCTGATAGAATAAAAAAGGGAGAGAACGATCCAACATGGGAAGTGAGATACACAGCAGACCCATAGAATGGCAGATGTCCTAAACAGCACTCTGGCCTCAGAATCAGCCCTTAAGGCATGGGGATCTGGCTGAAAAGCCCATGAAAGTATTTCAGGCATGGAAAACCAAGACACTCTGGGGGGGAAAAAAAAAAACTAAATGAAAGATCTCCGCGAGTGAGATCCCAGTGGAAAGAATGGGTCATCAAAGAAGGAGGTACCTTTCTCTGAAGGGAGGAGAGAACTTCCACTTTGACCATGGCCTTGTCTAAATATGATCAGAGTCGGTGAACTCAGGGGGCTTCCATAGCCTTGGCAGCTCATGACAAGAGCCTAGGGTGATTACGGAGGCCATAAACAAGAGTGTCAATTTGTTAAGTCAACAACAGGAGTCACTGTGCACTTACTCCTCATGTAGGATCTTTGTCCTTAGTGTGCTGTACATTGAGATTTAATGCTACAACTAGTACTCAAACAGTATTTTTCACTTTGTGTTTCTATGTGGGAGCAAACTGTTGAAATCTTTACTTAATGTATGCTAAACTGATCTTCTGTATATAAAGAGAATTGAAAATGAATCTTGATGTGAATGGAAGGGGGGAGGGAGTGGGAAAGGGGAGGGTTGCGGGTGGGAGGGACGTTATGGGGGGGAAGCCATTGTAATCCATAAGCTGTACTTTGGAAATTTATATTCATTAAATAAAAGTTTAAAAAAAATCCCATTTTTCTAGACATGAGGTGATAGTAGTGCTGCATAGATAAATTAAATGCCATCATGAGTCATACACGTGATCTTTCATGTCACAGCACACCTTAATCTACAGGGCACAGTCTTGGGAAAATGCTATTTCAATTGGCAGAACTATTTCAACATGCCCTCTAGTGGTAGTTTGGTAGCTATAAACTTGTTATATGTTTATAACCCAGGGTGGATACACAGAAAGTCATAAAAGCAATGTTTTAATTTAACTTCAACTGTTGTCAATTTTTACAACATTGTGAAAAATAGTCTGAAGTTTTCGTTTTATCATTAAGGAATTTCCCACCATCAATATCTTGCACGACACCTGTAACCCACTAGAAAGTTCTGTCCTACCATCACATTCAGAAAGAGAATGTGGCATTACTGTTTACTGATCTTAGTTATATTTACATGTAATCTGAGAAAGCTGATAATCTAACACAAACTAATGCATGTCGATTCAAGGAGTCATGGGATAGCGTTTGTGTGTGTAATCACATAGGATACACACACACATACACACATTCTCCTGTGCAGGTCATGTAATCACATAGGGACACACACATGCTCCTGTTCAGGGGGTGGGTGTATGTGTGTTGGGGGGCATTTTTGTTCTCTCTCATGTCACGTTGCATAGTTTACAGTCTATTTTAAATGTAAGTAACTGTAAGTATGCAGTAAATATTTGCTTTGTGAATTATAAACATACACATTCTTTAATCATGAGTGGGATGTGTGTCACAGTGGTAGAAACAACTGGGAAGCAGACGTGAGGATAGGCCAAGGTCAACATAGAACAGAGGGGATGAACAGGAACTGGGGAGAGAAAGCATTTTCTTACTGTTGTAATTACGCAGATCCCAGGATGGCTTATGGTTTTGAGGAAGAGCTGGCTGCCAGAAGAGGCCCTCGCATGTGCTTGTGCCCAGGCTGGGCTTCATTCCTTCATGGTTTGCCCTCCAGAAGCCAAAATCGATCGAATAGTGCTGCTGACCATCTACACAGCAGTATCTTTCTTGCCGGGAGCCTCTCCAGCTCACCGTTTACCTTCAGCTCCTGTTCTGTCTTCTATTTCCACCTGATCAGGAAGTGTAGTGACATCATCCTACAGAGACCACATCTCTCCATTCCTTTGACATTTATAGAATAATAATAAACATGTTGCTCAACAAAGCAGGATACCAGCTCCTATTTAAGCTTCTAGAGCATCTCTTGTTTGAGCCAGTAGAGAGATGCCCTTTTCCTACTTCACTGCTCTTACCCAGAATGAGCTCTGATGTTCCCGCCTGCAAAACTGGGCGTGGTACTCCCTTTCCAAGTTACTTAGGGCTCCAGGTAGTTTATGTTTTGTTTTTAGGTTTCTGTTTGTTTAGTTCAGCAAACAAAAATGCATCATGTATACAGCTCAGTTATTCTGTGTAATGTTAGGGTAAGTTGAATTAGAAAATATAATTTAGTCAACAACATTTGTTAGTCAACTGTTGTTAGTTAAATGACTAACAGTGCTGTCAGCAACAGCACTGATTTACTGTATGTGCTTTCAGAATTAGTTATAGCCTTTTAACCACTTGAGGCCTGGGTTGTCCTTTTCTCCAGTTTATAAGAAAAAACTAAAATGTACAGTACTGGAGTAAAACATGTTTAATGCTTATTGGCTTTTTAGTGTCCAGTAAATATGGAAAAACTCATTTCCCAAAATTTTGCCAATAGAAAAAACAAATACACAGGCTAAAAAAATCTTGTTTTTGGTGACTCTTTGTGTATTTCGAGTGTGTCAAGGAGGAAATTCTGGGTTTGAATCTAGGTTTCTAGACTTAGATCAAACTCTAATAAAATGTGTGGCCCTAAAACCTTACACAGGAAAATGTTCTCCTTTCTAAGTCATGGATTTGAAATGCTAGAACTTGTCTCCTAATGAGAATCACTGAAGATCTTAAACAAATGATCCCAAAGAAAACAACAACTATACAATAGCATGCTTACTCAGGTGAATCTGAGCAATAAGGTGTGAAAACTACTAGAATTGGATCACTCCGAAAATAGGTTTTCAACAAAATTGTAAAATCTTTGTGGACAAACACCATACATAATTGATCTGAGGTGATCAGTCCAGTGCTGTCCTATGCCCAACAATCAACAGATGTTTATTAAATTGAGTTTCATTGTATATACTAATATGGTTGGCAGTTTTCTGTTTCTGCTGACACTTTGCAGGATTTTGAAATATTGACGATACTCACACATCAAAAGTTGTTGACAAATAAAATTAGAGCAGGTAAAGAACACACTAAGGGCTGGTGCTGTGGCGCATTGGGTTAGGGCCCTGACCTGAGGCACTGGCATCCCATGTAAGCGCCTGTTTGGATCCTGGCTGCTCCACTTCCCATCCAGCTTCCTGCTGGTGTGCTGGGAGGGCAGCAGAGGATGGCCCAAGTGATTGGGTGCTGCACCCACATGGGAGACCTGGAGTGGGAGAGGGGCTTCTGGATCCTGGCTTCTGTCTGGCCCAGCTCTGGCCATTGCAGTCTTTTGGGGAGTGGATCAGCAGATGGAGGACCTCTCTGACTCCACCTTTCTCTGTAGCTCTGCCTTTCAAATAAATAAAAACAAATCTTAAAAAAAGAACACACTAAACTAGAATTGCCTTAATGTGACAAGATTGTTTTTAAGGGTTTATAAATAACAGGGTCAAAGAGGCATATAAGAAAACCTATAAAAAGGAGTTGCTAAGTAATAGCGACCGACATGCAGAAGGTGGATCTGCAAGAGCAGAGAACTGGGCAGAAGGTAGACTGTTAATTCCTTGTAATTGTATAGTGCTTTACAACTTGTAAATTGCATTAACCTAGGATTGGTGAGGAAACTTTTTTCTGCCAAGGGCCATTTGGATATTTATAACATTCTTTGTGGGCCATACAAAATGATCAACGATTAGCCTGATATGCAGTGAATTTTGAATCCTGTCTGCTGTTGCCTTGATAGGGCCAGACCAGAGGATTGCAAAGGCATCACACAGCCCCAAGTTTCACAGTGCTGCTACGTACAAAGTCCTAGGTCAACTAGGAGGGGTCCTTAAAAAGTTCATGGAAAATGCAGTTATGAAAAACTTAAGCATGGATTTAAATATTTTTTGCGCCACATTAAACATCTTTGAATATTTTCCCATGAACTTTAAAATACCCTCGTATTAGGCCTATACTCGTGAACAATAAAGCAAAGCCTCTGAATGGAGAATTCAGAATTGGCTATAACTTTGATTTTGGGCTCCCCTAAACTTCAGTCATTTGTAAACCACTTCTGTTATTTTTACCACATATGACTACCACCTATAGTTTTGTTACCTAATAGTTGTCATTAGGTGGATACTTTAACCATTTTTTAGTTGTCCCGAGAAATGACTTTGAAATGATGGGTGTCACATATTTTGTTCTGATAAACATTGACAGAATGTAAACACAACTATCATTGGTATCATGCTTTAGGACTTGCTATTCAAAGCCATCCATGAGCCCGACTCAAAACATCTGGATAACCAGGCCTTCGGTTTCTGCAGTAATCCTGAGTAAATTCCTTTAAAATGACCTGTATATGCACTATTCGTATTTTCCGTCTGGATTGTTTTAAACTGCGACGGTAGTAACAGGGTAGGTGGGAGTCAAAAGCCTTTGATTTTAGGGCCTCTGCAGGGGTGCCACAGTTGGGGAAGAACACGCCTAAGCGGGGCCGGCCGCCTTTCGGGCAACCGGCACGACACCTGTGCTTGGGCCAAACTCTGGCTGTCCCGAGTTCTCCGGTCAGTTTCGGAGAGCGCTCGTCCTTGAGCCCCTGCACCTGCGCGGCAGGCTCGCCTTCTCCCGGCCCGCCCCTTCCTCCGTCACGCTCCCTGGGGGCATCGAGTCAGTGCGGTCTGAGTACTCGCTGCTCAGCGTTCCTGTCGTCCAATACCTGGTCACCTGTGCCGTAGGTTTCTGCCTCGCAGAAGCAGAAATCTCAGTCCAGAGCGCAAGTACCGCCGTCAAGAACCGCGGTGCAAGCTTCCCTGAAGCGCCCGCCGCTTGGCTTGCCGGGAAATGGAGTACCTGGGCTGGCCTCTTCCGTCTCTCGCTGCCGCCGACAGCAACCGGAAGACTACAGTTCCCAGCATGCCCAGGGAGAGCAAGGATGACCAGGTCGGCTGCTCCACGTGACAACCCACTATGGCTTCCCAGTGTCTGGGCCCGCTGTCGGGTGGCTTGATGTGATTTGTGAGGTTTTTCCGGGAAAGTAGCTTCCTCACGATTTCGACATGCAAAAAATCAAGTCTCTTATGACCCGTCAGGTAAGTGTCGGCGGCTGAAGCCAAATCCTCCCTCATCTGGGTTGGGAGATGAGCCGAGATGTTCAGTCTCTGGGCCGTGGCGGGCAGAGACCCAAGTTAAAGGTGGTGGCAGGTGCCAAGGGAACAGGGGAGCCGTGGCACGCCCTGGAAACTTGCCTGAGCTTCCTAGATGGGAGCCCGGCTCCTGCGGCTGCAGCCTTCCAGCAACTGCTTCAGACGAGGGCAAGGAGGCAGTCAGAGAGCATCCCTGGCTCCCCTCCTCCCGCTTTGGTCATCTCGTCAGGACGGCCCCAGCTCCCCTGCAGTGTCACCGACAAGCGGACTGTGTGTCCGCTGCGAGCTGGTGGCCTGCGGAGAGAGGTGGGGTAGGAATGTCCTGGAACGAGTGAGAATAGCGGGAGATTCGGTAGCCTGAGATTTTGTGAAAGCCCCCAAACTTGCAGCTTAAGTTTCCTTACAGGGCTGAAAGTGAGGTTAATAATTATTTTGGTTTGTTCTGTCTCTGATTTTATTCGGTTCCTTTATGAGCCATGAATAAGCCAGCCAATGCATGTGAAAACTTTGGGAAATGCTACCCTAAAATTTTATCCTTGTCCAGGCAAAATGATGATATAAAAAAACACATAATTTAGGGTTTTAAATTAATGTGGCTTTGAAGAGTTTGGACAACATGGAGTATAGTCCTCTAGTGAAAGTTTCCCCCGTGCGGTTTTCTGTGGTTGTTTAAAAGGGAATGCAAATTCCAAGTTAAATTCTTATTTATGAACTCAACTTGGGAGGTATTTGAGGATACAAATTGTGTACTTATGGTGGACAGTGCACAAATGATTCTTACGTGATTATTTTACTTGCATTAAATTGCATTTAGGTAATGCCATGAAAATAGAAGTAATAAATCCCGTGCATAGTGACTTTTTTCAAAGTAAGTGATCAGTCACATTTGGCAGTCTCTCACCTTCGTTGAGCACTGGTGGTGTGCTTCCTAATGCTTCTTACTTGAGAACGAATTTGGGTCCCGCTTCATCCTGTGGTGGTTGTTTGGTTATGGGCAAGTTTAATACTTTATCTGAGCATCTGTTTCCACATCTTTAAAATGGGAGTGATAACGTGTGCCTCGTGGGATTAGTATGGTAGTGATGTTTATGTGATATAATGAAGTTAAAATGGTAAATAAAGGGGTTAACTGTGCCTGGGCATGACCAAGGAAGTGCTTGGTTATAGAGATCGCCATTGGCTGTGTTGATGGTGGGAAAGCAGGAAGAAGTAACCAGCTGTACCTGTCATTCAGGCAATAGATTCTTTGTTTCTTTTTTAATAAAGGTGCTTAACTTTTTTTTTTAAGGATTTTTAAAAATTTATTTGAGAGGTAGAGTTACAGACAGAGAGGGAGAAACCGAGAGAAAGGTCTTCCATCCATTCTCAAATGGCCACAAGCTGGGCCAATCTGAAGCTAGGTGCCAGGAGCTTCTTCCAGGTTTCCCATGTGGGTACAGGGCCCCAAGGACTTGGGCCATCTTCTACTGCTTTCCCAGGCCATCGCAGAGAGCTGGGTCAGAAGTGGAGCAGCTGGGACTTGAACCGGCACCCCGTCATGTAGTTCTTTGGGGCCCAGATTGTTACAGTTGTACAGCAGCTTTTGTTGTGTGTGTGTGTGTGTGTGTGTTTTATATAAGAGCTTTATTTGTAAAAGTGAGTAGGAGAGAAGAAACACAGAATTCCAAATGTCAGTAAAAAGTTGATTTCTCTTAAGTTTAATGGAATTGCTTTGGAAATGGTAGCTCTTAAGCCTCAGCCATTTGCTTATTGAACTTGAGGTTTAATTAGAATAGAAAAGAAAAAACCAAAACAAAGCTCGGAAGAACATATGTCAAAAGTTGGTATTATACTGTAAAAAGTGGGGTAAAGTTTGGAGTTTTATGTAAATTTTAAAAGTCATCCTAATAATGTTTATGGCTTGCCTTCCACATACTTGATTATCTTCAGTGTATGGCTCATGAATCTGTGAGCTGTGAAAATAAGGTGCTGCCTAAGGGACTTTGTAGACTTTAATTAGTACTGTTCATTACTGGTTAAGTGTATAGTAGGACAAATAAATATACACAACATATTTCTTTTTTTTGAGGCTACTGAATGTGCTAATAATATATGTTAAGTTCATGTGTGGAAGTACGCAGCTAAGATCTTGGAAGTTTAGGTTTTAGAGGATTTCATTTGTCCATGGTCTTTGTTTACACACGAGTGCTTTGTTGGCTCCGTTTAGATGGGATCTGTTGTCCGTCTTTCTCCATCACGCCAGCCTCTGTTCTTTCAGTCCAGTTAACAAATGATTATTGAATACCATGTGCCAGGCGCCTGTGGGAGTTTGGGACATGCAGCAGGGAACAGAACAGAAGAGTGCTAAGGCAGATGCGGCGACCAGTGCTTTAGCGGCCAGCAGCATTAGGGATCTGGGAGTTGTGGGCCGTTTAGGGTTACTTATAATTACAGGCAGGGAGGCCCTGGAAGTCCTCACTGTGACGATAGAGCCTCTGAAGGTGAGGAAGTGGAGCCTGTGGCTATCTGAGAAGGTGCGTTCCATGCGGGGAAATGCAGGTGCAGAGGCCCTGTGCAGAGGCCCAGTGTGAGGAGAAGGTGGCAGGAGGTGAGGTTGGGCTGCTGGGCTTGGAGAATCTTGCAGGCTGTGACTTTCATTGTGGGTTAGAGGCCCTGCAGAGGAGGGAGTCATCCCACCTAATGCTTCAGAAAGACTCTTCTGACCTAAGTCTTCTTTTTAACTTTTATTTAATGAATATAAATTTCCAAAGTACAGCTTATGGATTACAATGGCTTCCCTCCCCATAACTTCCCTCCCACCCACAACCCTCCCCTTTCCCGCTCCCTCTCCCCTTCCATTCACATCAAGATTCATTTTCAATTCTCTTTATATACAGAAGATCAGTTTAGCATACATTAAGTAAAGGTTTCAACAGTTTGCACCCACATAGAAACACAAAGTGAAAAATACTGTTTGAGTACTAGTTATAGCATTAAATCACAATGTACAGCACATTAAGGACAGAGATCCTACATGAGGAGTAAGTGCACAATGACTCCTGTTGTTGACTTAACAAATTGACACTCTTGTTTATGGCATCAGTAATCACCCTAGGCTCTTGTTATGAGTTGCCAAGGCTATGGAAGCCCCCTGAGTTCACCGACTCTGATCATATTTAGACAAGGTCGTAGTCAAAATGGAAGTTCTCTCCTTCCTTCAGAGAAAGGTACCTACTTCTTTAATGACCCATTCTTTCCACTGGGATCTCACTCGCGGAGATCTTTCATTTAGGTTTTTTTTTTTTTTTTCCCCCAGAGTGTCTGGGCTTTCCATGCCTGAAATAGTCTCATGGGCTTTTCAGCCAGATCTGACTGCCTTTAGGGCTGATTCTGAGACCAGAGTGCTGTTTAGGACATCTGCCATTCTATGAGTCTGCTGTGTATCCCACTTCCCATGTTGGATCGCTCTCTCCCTTTTTTATTCTATTGGTTAGTGTTTGCGGACACTAGTCTTGTTTATGTGATCCCTTTGACTCTTAGTCCTATCATTATGATCAATTGTGAACAGAAATTGATCACTTTCTTACCTAAATCTTTAGAGCA